>NW_022436967.1:10982232-10987354 GCF_009761245.1 Sapajus apella | reverse complement strand
CCTTCCTTCCTTCCTTCCTTCCTTCCTTCCTTCCTTCCTTCCTTCCTCTCTCTGTCTTTCTTTCTGTCTTTCTGTCTTTTCTGTTGAGATGGAGAAAATGTTTACAAACTACTCATCTGACAGGTAATTAAGAACCAGAATATATAAAGAACTCAAATAACATAATAGGGAAAAAATCACAGTCTGATTTTAAAATGGTTAAAAGATCTGACTAGACATTTTACATTTTTCCAAAGAAGACATACACATGGCCAACCATGTTGATGGTTGATGAAAAAATGCTCAGCATCACTAATCATCAAAGAAATGCAAATCAAAATTAAAATTATATATCATCTTTCCCTAGTTCAAATTATCCAAAAGACAGGCAATAATGAATGCTGGTGAGGATGTAGAGAAAGAGGAAACCTCATACATTGTTGGTGGGAATGTAAGTTAGTACAACCACTGTGAAGAACAGTGGAACTTCCTCAAAAGCTGAAACTGGAAATACCATATGACCCAGCAATCCCTCATTGGGTATATGTATAAGAGAAAGGAGATCACTGTATCAAAGAGATATCAGAATTCCCATGTTTATTGTAGCACTATTCATAGCAGCCAAGATGTGGAATCAACCTAAGTGTTCATCAGCAGATGAATGGATTAAGAAATTGTGGTACAGATATTCAAGGAAATATTATTCAACCATAAAAAGGAATGAAATCCTGTCATTTGCAACAACATGGATAGAACTGAAGGACATTGTGTTAAGTGAAATAAGCCAGGCACAGAAGGACAAATTTCTGTGTTTTCACTCATACTTGGGAGCTAAATGTAAATTAAACTCATGGAGATGAAGAGTTGATTGATGATTATCAGAGGTTAAGAAGAGTAGCAGGGAGGGGAAGATAGAGTAGAGATGATTAATGCGTGCAAAAGTACAGTTGGAATCAATAAAATCTAGTCTTTGGTAGCATAATAGTATCACTATAATTAACAATTTATTGTTTATTTTGAAATAAGAGTGGAATTGGAATGTTCCTAATACAAAGAAATGATAACTGCTCCAGGTGATGGATACTCCAGTTACCCTGATTTGATCATTACACCTTCTATACGTATATCAAAACATCACGTGTACCCTATAATACAGTCAATGATTATGCACTCAAAATAATTAAAAATAAAGTACAATGGCACAAAAAGTTTACATAGTAGGTGCTGAAAACATGATTTTAATTGAATATAACTTTTTATTAGAAGAACATCCATGATAGACCAAGATATCTTAGTTTTCTTGCATACACACCTTGGTTTTTATTTTCTTTTAGATTGAAGAGCAATCAGATTGTAAGATCCTAGATGGACACTTTGTTTCCCCCATGGCTCACTATGTGCCTGATATCATGCCAATTGAATCTATTATTGCAAGGTAAGAATTTTTCGTTCAAAAAGATGAATTAGTACGTTATGTTCATTAAAATTATAATATCAACACCATGTTATTTGAAATTAGGAATAACAAGACAGGTCTAAATTATTGGAAAAGCTGAATTAGAAGATATTTTAATTCTTCTAAGAATATAAGAATGTAGGCCGGGCGCGGTGGCTCAAGCCTGTAATCCCAGCACTTTGGGAGGCCAAGGCGGGTGGATCACGAGGTCAAGAGATCGAGACCATCCTGGTCAACATGGTGAAACCCTGTCTCTACTAAAACTACAAAAAAATTAGCTGGGCATGGTGGCGCGTGCCTGTAGTCCCAGCTACTCAGGAGGCTGAGGCAGGAGAATTGCCTGAATCCAGGAGGCGGAGGTTGCAGTGAGCCGAGATCGAGCCATTGCACTCCAGCCTGGGTAACAAGAGCGAAACTCCGTCTCAAAAAAAAAAAAAAAAAAGAATGTAAGAATGTACAAGGATGTTCATTGAAGTATTGTTTATAGTTGCAAAAAATAGGTAATGCCTAAGTGTTAAACAATAGGGGATTAATTATCCATACTGTGGATACCATTAGTGTCATGGAAATATAGTCACAATATGTGAAAGTTTAAGATAATACAAACGATTTTTAGTTCCATTTTTGTAAACACACAAGTATGCACACACAATCACATGGATTTCTGAAGCATTTATATGAATGTACAAAGTCTGCTTATCTCTGAGTGGAGAGATTTGGGCTTTTACTTTCAGGCCATGCACGGTGACTCATGCCTGTAATCCCAGCCCTTTGGGAGGCCAAGGCAGGCAGATTGCCTGAGGTCAGGAGTTCTGAAAAATGCAAAAAATTAGCCAGGCATGGTGGCAGGCACCTGTAATCCCAGCTGCTTGAGAGGCTGAGGCAGGAGAAATCTATTGAACCCAGGAGACCGTGGTTGCAGTGAGTCAGGATCGCGCCACTGCACTCCATCCTGGGCCATAGAGTGAGACTCTGTCTCAAAAACTAATTTTTTAGTTTTGAATTTTTACAATGTACATGTGTTGATTTTATAATAGGAAGCAAAAGTACTTTTAAGTGAAGAAACTAAAAAACGTGGTAACTAAGACTAGACAAACTACATAGTTAGCTAAATAAAGTGCCTCAGGATTGATATGTAATTAGCATATCAATTTGAGATTATAAATAGATACTCTGAAATACCTGAGATTCTTATGTGGTTAATTATACAATAGTTGAAAACTGGCTTTTTGGATCTTCATTAGAGTACAGAGGTCACTCTTAGCCCAGTCTTGTTAATGGTTATTTGTTTGTTTTTTGAGACATAGTCCTGGTCTGTTGCCTTTGCTGGATGGAATGCCGTGGTGCTCACTGTAACCTCTGCCTTTCAGGTTCGAGTGATTCTCATGTCTCAGCCTCCTGAGTGGCTGGGATTATAAGCTTGTGCCACCATACCTAGCTAATTTTTGTATTTTTAGGACAGACGGGCTTTGGCCATGTCAGCCAGGGTGATCTCAACCTTCTGGTCTCATGGACTCCACCTGCCTCCCCTCCCAAAGTGCTGGGATTATAGGTGTGAGCCACCATGCTCGGCCACTGTTAATGGTTTGTGGGTTTTTTGGGTTTTGTTTTTTGAGACAGAGTCTCCAGAGTCTCACTCTGTTGCCCAGGCTAGATGGAAAGCAGTGGTCCTCACTGCAGCCTCCGCCTCCTGGGTTCAAGTGATTCTCCTGCCTCACCCTCTGGAGTAGCTGGGATTACAGGCACCCACCACCACACCTGGCTAATTTTTGTATTTTTAGTAGAGATGGGATTTCACCATGTTGGCCAGGCTGGTCTTGAACTCCTGACCTCAAATGATCCGCCCACCTCAACCTCCCAAGTGCTGGGATTACAGGAATGATCCACTGTGCCTGGCCTGTTAATGAGTTTTTAAAGTTGTTTTTAATTCTAAATCAACGTTGAACCTAGGTCTTTACACAGTTTTCTATTTTATGTTTTAACTAATTGTATTCAAAAAGAACAAAATACTGTACTTTTTTTCCCTTACATTGTTGATAATAAACTATTTGCTGCTTCTGGTTAGTAGGTATTTTCCCCTTTTAAGACTTTTGTCTGCAATAGCAATGATAAAATAGCAGTGATACATACAAGTGTGTTTGAAAAATTCTTCAGTCAAGAAGAGATTATTCTGTAATGAAAACCTACTTAACCTTTTAAGTGAATTCATTGGAATACTGAATTCCAATACATTCAGAACCTTATAAACGAACGTATAAAGTGCAAAGTAACAGAAGAGCACTTTGATAGACCTGATTAGCAGTTGTAGTCAGTTGTCCATTATTTTGTTACCCCTAAGGCATTATTTCAAATTGATATTTTTTTCTGTTGATAACCTCTGAATGAAATGCAAGCCATGTCATGTAGTGGAAAGAACTAGAACTTTGGAATTAAACAGATCTGGGATTGAACCCTGAGTCTACTACTTACTGACCTAATGTCAATTACTTAGTCTCTGAAGCAGGCTTTATAAAGTAGAACTAATAACACTTATCTCGTAGGGTTATTAAAAGTGATAAATAAGGAATGAGTCTGGGTGTGGTGGCTCATGCCTGTAATCCCACACTTTTGGGAGGCTGAAGTGGGTGGATCACCTGACATCAGGAGTTCCAGACCAGCCTGTCCAACATGGTAAAACCCCATCTCTACCAAAAATACAAAAAAGATTAGCTGGGCATGGTAGCGGACATCTGTAATCCCAGCTACTTGGGAAGCTGAGGCAGGAGAATCACTTGAACCTGGGAGGCAGAGGTTGCAGTGAGCTGAGATCACACCATTGCACTCCAGCCTGGGCGACAAGAGCGAAACACCATCTCAAAAAAATAAAAGGAATGAAAATGGTGTTCAGGGAATATAAAAAACATTAAATGTGTAGTTTATTTATGTATTTACTTATTTATTTGACAGAGTCTCGCTTTGTCAATCAGGCTAGGGTGTTAATTTTTCGGCCTGGCACAGTGGCTCAAGCCTGTAATCCCAGCACTTTGGGAGGCCGAGGCGGGTGGATCACGAGGTCAGGAGATCGAGACCATCCTCGTCAGCATGGTGAAACCCCCTCTCTACTAAAAATACAAAAAAAAAAAAAAACATTAGCTGGGCATGGTGGCGCATGCCTGTAATCCCAGCTACTGAGGAGGTTGAGGCAGGAGAATTGCCTGAACCCAGGAGACGGAGGTTGCGGTGAGCCGAGATCGCGCCATTGCACTCCAGCCTGGGTAACAAGAGTGAAACTCCGTCTCAAAAAAAAAAAAAAATTTTTTTTTTAATTTTTCTGTAGAGATGGGGGTTTCACTACATTGTCCAGGCTGATCTCAAATTCCTCGGCTCAAGTCATCCTCCTGCCTTGGCTCCCCAGAGTGCTGAGATTATAGGCTTGAGCCACTGCACCCAGCCTTAACTCTTAGATATACTTTCTTTTATCAATGCTTTATTAAAAGCATTCATTAAAAGCATTATCTGGTCATGATGATGTGGGCCTATAGTCTTACCTACTCAGGAGGCTACGGCTGAGGATTGCCTGATTGAGGTTAGAGTGAGCTATGATTGTACCACTGCACTCCAGCCTGGGTGACAGAGCAAGACCTTGTCTCAAAAAAAAAAATTTTTTTTTTTTTTTTTTTTTTTTTTTTTTTTTTTTTTTTTTTTTTT
>NW_022436967.1:10977245-10982132 GCF_009761245.1 Sapajus apella | reverse complement strand
CCAAAGTGCTGGGATTACAGGCTTGAGCCACCGCGCCCGGCCTAAAAAATTTTTTTTTTAAAGCATAGGTGAATGTGTAGCATTTTCACCTCTAGGCTAAGGGATATAGAAGGAAAAGAAACTTTCAGTTCCTAGATAGCATCACTTCAATCCTTAGAACTATGTGTCCCTTTCTCATAGATTCTGCACCTTATCTGGACAATTATATAAGCTATAAAGCATAAAGAAAGGAGGAAAATTATGTGCTTTTACTCAGACTCAGAAATACTCCTCAACATCTGTTGGTAATTGAGGAAGGGTTCTTTTCCAGTTGATGACAGGAATGGGGAAACAAGTTGACTTCCTGTCTCTGTAGTGGCATATTTTTACAACATAATTAATATTTTTTCAACAATTTCTAGTCAGATTTGAAGCATAACTTATTGTGATGAAATACTGTAAATTCCCAGATGATGCACATTGACATTTATTTTTCCTTTCTTTCTTCCCCTTATCATTCTTGGGCAGCAATTTATCTTATTGCATTAAAATATTAGAATATGCAAATAAGAAAAAAGAAAAAATGATCATTGGTAATTCCACCAACAAGAGATAATCACTATTTTATGTAGATTCTAGTCTTTCTCCTATGTGTTCACATACAACTGTACTTATTCTCTCTTTTTTTTTTTTTTTTTTTTGACGTAATTAGTGAATATGCAGTTGGTTATCATTAATAGCTGCTTGGTACTGTGGCTCTACCATAATTTACTAATTCCTTGTGTTGCACATTTAAGTTGCATTGTTTTTCAATATCATAAACAACATTACAATGAGGATCTTTATATATGTTTCCTTGCCTGCTTCTCTGATTATCTTCGTGCCGTGAGTTGTTAAACATAGAATTTCTGGATTTACAAGATTTGCACAGATTTTAAATTTTTGATCATATTGCCAGATAAGCAGGAAAAGTTTAAGGCTATGCCAAGTATAGATTAATACACATGGAGAAATCTATCTTTCCTATTGTCATTTGGCCCAGTACTGATGATTCTGTCTCTTTTTCACACTATATGATTTTATTGAGGTAGAGGAAAATATATCAGGTAAATGAAATGAGGGGACTGCAAGCATTCTTTTTCCTTAAAGAACAGTTTTCAGACTGTTTAAGATCTGTTTCTAGTGACATGGTTTATAGACCACAAAATTGGGATTTCACTGTGTAATATGAAATAGTTCATGAATTGTGATGTATCTTCTGGACAGCCTATGTTGGAAAGGTACTTATGTCAAAATTCCAAATGAACTATAATATTTTAAAACATAGCATTCAGGCTGGGCACAATGGTTCACGCCTGTAATCCCAGCACTTTGGGAGACCGAGGCAGGCAGATCACCTTGAGGTCAGGAGTTCAAGACCAGTCTGGCCAACATGGTGAAACCCTGTCTCTACAAAAATATAAAAATTAGCCAGGCATGATGGTAGGTGCCTGTAATCCCAGCTACTCAGGAGGCTGAGGCAGGAGAATTGCTTGAACCCAGGAGGCAGAGGTTGCAGTGAGCTGAGATCACACCATTGCACTCCAGCCTGGGTGACAGACAGAGCAAAAATTCCGTCTCAAACAAACAAACAAAAATCCCACAACATTCCTTTTAACAACCTTAAATAATTTTATGGTAATGTGGCATAATTTAGTATTCACATTTTACCAAAGTTGAATTCTAATAAAAACTCAGGAAAATCTAATATTTATCTTCTGGTAAAATATGAATATTCCCACAAGGATAGTTTATATGTCTTCTATAAGATTTTCATTTCTTAGCCTCAGAGGTCAAAAATATTTTTCACATAATTGGGTTTAAGTTCCTCTAGGGATGAAGTGCTCATTTTATTTATTTATTATTTTTTAATTTTTTGAGATGGAGTTTGACTCTGTCACCCAGACTGGAGTGTGGTGGCTTAATCTTGGCTCGCAACCTCTGCCTCCCAGGTTGAAGGGATTCTCACGCCGCAGCCTCCCGAGTAGCTGGGATTATAGGCACATGCCACCACACCTGGCTAATTTTTGTATTTTTAGTCAAGACAGGGTTTCACCTTGTTGTCCAGGCTGGTGTCAAACTCTTAACCTCAAGTGATTTACCCGCCTCAGCCTCCCAGAATGCTGGGATTACAGGCATGAGCCACTGGGCCCAGCCAGGCACTCATTTTAAATTACGCATACTTGAAAATAAACTGTTCCAGGCTTTCATGAAATTTTACTCCATTTACAGAAATATCTATGTGTGTGTATATATATATCTGTGTGTGTGTGTGTGTGTGTGTGTGTGTGTGTGTGTGTGTGTAACAAAACCAGCTATCCTTTTCAGCATTAAGTTGTTCTCAAGTGTTACTTTTATTCCACATTCCAAATTGAACCAAAAAAGTAAGATATTACTTAAAATAACAAGATGTAGATAATTCCTGTTCTGATTTCGTGTTTACTACTGAGCTAGTTTTTATTTTTAAAAGAATAGTGGTTTATTACAGACAGTAGAAAGAGCAGTTTTTCTAAATTAATAGACTCATGATTTTAAATATGTACATTAAATTTTAAAATTAAAAATTAAATGTTATAACATTTAAAATAAATATCAGTAAAATAAGCAGGGAAAATAATACTTTAATTTTCACTGCTGCTTTATTTTGATGGTTTTAGCAGCAGTAAATCTAAATATACTTATGTATGATTTTAAATATAAATATGTAACTAAATTGATAAATTCAATGTTATGAGCAGGAAAAATAAGACTTTGATATTATACTCTGCTTTTTTCTAATAATTACAATAGTTTTTGCCAATGTTTTAAAAATCATTCTTAACTATCTTCAAATGGCATAAATGGCATTCTGCAGTTCTCTACTAATTCTAAAAAGAAAAAAAACAAATTGTATAAAAATTTTCCTTGGCTATAAAAAATTCTGTGTAGGTACTGGTAATTTCCTGTGTTTAGCATAAGGAAGAGCCATGGGCCACGACTCAGCCACTCAGCTCCTTGCCCTTGGTTAATTTATTTGGCTGTAACGTCTTCCCTCTTCTGAATTATCTTGCTGGAAAGATACAGGCAAGAATAAAGCAATTAAAGTTGAAAGGAGTATGGACTAGTAGAGGAAAAGGAGTATACCGGTACATATTTATTTATATGTGCTGGAAAATCAGTATTTAGCTAAAATCTTTTATAAAACTAATGTGATATGACCTGAGCCAAGCCAAAATTTAACTGTTCAAGTAAATAGCATTCACTCGCCTTTTCACTTTCTTATTGATTTGCATCTCATACAGATGTTCATACCCAATCTTATTGTACTCTCTGGAGATAAGGGAATATAATGAAAGAGTGTTAAAGACTTGCATTTCAAAAGACTAGGTAGTCAAAAGGATATTCTTATTTTTAAAACGGAGGAAAAAGTTAACAATAACAGCAAAAGACTAGTTAGAATCAGTACAAGGAGCTCTTTGAGAGTGGAATAGAAGCAATACGTATTTCATATGATTGAAATTAGAGTTTCCTTGAATCTCAACCCTCTTCAGTCTGCCTCCCATCTAGACTCAAAAAGCTAGGTATTGTATATATAATATATATATACACATTAAATTTTAAAATTAAAAATTAAACTGTATAACATTTTAAATAAATGTCAATAAAATAAGCAGGAAAAATAATACTTTAATTTTCACTACTGCTTTATTTTGATGGTTTCAACAGCAGTAAATCTAAATATACTTATGTATATATAGGTATTTGCCTTTTGGAATGTTTGCGTTGAAACTTGTAGAGTACTGCTTTCAGCCTTATCAAAGACAGCAAGTGATTAAGAAAAGCAGTGTACCACCTGGCAGCAGTAGGCAAATGTATAATTAGTTAAAGATATGTAATCATAGCAGCTGTTGGCTGAGAGAAAAATTTAGTCATTTCTTATGAGCTCTCATCTCCCTCCTCCCTTGCTTTCTGTTCCACTTCTTCCTTCTTCTTCCTTCTTCTCTTCCTCCTCCTCCTTTCTCCTTCTCCTACTCATCTTCCTTCTCCTTCTCCTTCTTTTTTTTTTTTTGTTTTGTTTGTTTTTTTGACAGTCTTGCTCCATCGCCCAGGCTAGAGTGCAGTAACACGATCACAGCTCACTGCAGTCTTGAATTCCCAGGCTGGGGCGACTCTCCAACCTCAGCCTCCTGAGTAGCTGGGACTACAGGTATGCACCACCACAACCGATATTTTTACTATGTGTAGAGAACAAGGTCTCTCTATGTTGCCCAGGCTGGTCTTGAACTCCTGGGTTGACGGGATCCTCCTGCCTCAGCCTCCCACAGTGCTGGGATTATAGGCATGGGCCACCATGCCCGGCTTCACTTCTTTATCTCACTTCCTCTTCTCTCTCTTTCTCTCTTTCTGTAACTTCCTTTGACTTGGTTTCATTTGTCTTATCCTTATATAAATTTTTCAAGACTTTTTTTTTTTTAAGAGGGTGGATCTCACTATTGGCCAGCCTTATCTCAAACTCCTGGACTCAAGTGATTCTCCCTGCTCAGCGTCCCAAGTAACTGGGATTATAGGTGCATACCATTGCATCTGGCTCTAATTATTCAGGTCTTTCTGGTTTTTCTCTACTCTTCTTTCTCTGGGAATGCCATTATTCAATGTAGCCCCCCCCAAAAGACAAAGAACTAAATAAGATAAAAGCAAAACAGTTTATTTTAGTAACCTATAAACATTACATTTTAAATTATATGAATTGTCTAAGTCTGTCATTTGTCTTTAACTCTGCCACTATGGTACTTTACATAGGAACTTTAAAAATCTTTTGAATGATTATTGGGATGAAGTATTGGATTTTTAGAGTCTAGAATCCAAAGCAAAGCATTTATGCAGCTATGG
>NW_022436967.1:10963850-10977145 GCF_009761245.1 Sapajus apella | reverse complement strand
CAAAAATTACCTGGGCGTGGTGGCACATGCCTGTAATCCCAGCTACTTGTGGGGCTGAGACAGAAGAATCACTTGAACCCCGGGACGTGGAGGCTGCAGTGAGCCAATATCACACCACTGCACTCCAGCCTGGGCCACAGAGTAAGACTCCATCTCAAAAAAATAAATAAATAAGAAAGTAACTTTCTGGTAGCTTAGTTTCTACCATAGCTTAAAACAAAAGAGGCTTCTAGGTAAAGGTGAGTTTCTGGTGTGGGGAAAAAACAGCATTTTTGACTCTGATTAAAAACAAAACAGTGACAACATATTATCTAAAGCGCTCATTTAGATTGTTTTAAAATTACAAAATAATACATGGTCATTGTAAAAGTTAGTGCAAATAATACAGATTCTGGAGGAATCTTTAGGAAGGCTACCTGTCAGGTACTGTGATCACAACCTAGGTGATGGGATATTTGCCTGGGTGATGGAATTATTATTCTTTTGAAAGATGCCTGTTCGTATTGTTTGCCTGTTTTTTAATGGGGTTATTTGGTTTTTGTTAAATTGTTTAAGTTTCTTATAGATTCTGAACATTAGACCTTTATTGGATGCAAGGTTGTGAATATTTGTTTTCCATTCTGTAGGTTGCCTGAACCTGTTATATATATATATATTTTTTTTTTTAAGCTGTGCAGAAGCTCTTTAGTTTCATTAGGTCCCACTTGTCTTTTTTCTTTATGTTGCAATTGCTTCTGGGGGCTTACTCATAAATTCTTTGCCAAGTATATTAGTTTGTTTTCATGCTGCTGGTAAAGACATACCGGAGATTGGGCAAACAAAAGAAAGAGATTTAATGGACTTGCAGTTCCACGTGGCTGGGAAGGCCTCACAATCATGGTGGAAGGTAAAAGGCACATCTCACATGGCGGCAGACAAGGGAAGAGAGCTTGTGCAGGGAAACTCCCCTTTTTAAAACCATCAGATCTCATGAGATTTACTGTCATGAGAACAGCATGGGAAAGATCTGCCCCCATGATTCAACTACCTCCTACCAGGAGCCTCCCACAACACTTGGGAATTGAAGATGAGATTTGCAGACACAGCCAAACCAAATCACCAAGGCTGAACCCAGAATTTCCTAGGTTTTTCTTCTGGGGGTTTTATTGTTTTAGGTCTTACATTAAAGTCTTCAATCCATCTTGAGTTAATTTTTGAATTAATTTTTGTTTACGGTGAAAGGAATGGGTCTAATTTCAATTTTCTGCGTATGGCTAGCCAGGTATTCCAGCACCATTTATTGAATAGGAAGTCCCTTCTCTTTTGTCTGCTGTTGTTGACTTTGTCAAAAATCAGGTGGTTGTAGGTGTGTGACTTTATTTTTGCATTATCTATGCTGTTCCATTGGTCTATGTGTCTGTTTTTATACCAGTACCATGCTGTTTTGGTCACTACAGCCTTGTAGTATAGTTTGAAGTTGGGTAATGTGATGCTTCCAGCTTTGCTTTTTTTGCTTAAGATTGCTTTGGTGATTCATGCTCTGTTTTGGTTCCGTATATGAATTTTAGAATAATTTTTTTCTAATTCTGTGAAAAATTATTTTGGTAGTTTTATAGGAACGGCATTGAATCTGTAAATTGCTTTGAACAGTACAGCCATTTTAACAATGTCAGTTCTTCCTATCCATGAACATGGAATGTTTTTCCATTTGTTTGTGTCATCTCTGATTTCTGTCAGCAGTGTTTTGTAATTCTCATTGTAGAGATCTTTCACCTCCTTGGTAAGCTGTATTTCTAGGTTTCTGTGTGTGTGGTTATGTGGCTAGTATAAATGGGATTGTGGTCTTGATTTGGCTCTCAGCTTGGATGTTATTGGTACATAGAAATGTTACTGAGTTTTTTGTTTGTTTGTTTGTTTTTAAAGAGATGGGGTTTCACCATATTGGTCAGGCTGGTCTCAAACTCCTGACCTCAGGTGATCCACCCACCTCTGCCTCCCAAAGTGCTGGGATTACAAGCATGAGGCACTATGCTCAGCCATGTTAAACTGAGTTCTATACATTAATTTTCTATCCTGAGACTTTACTGAAGTTATTTATTAGTTCCAGGAGACTTTTGGCAGAGTCTATGGAGTTTTCTAGGTATAACATTATATTGCCTGCAAAGAAAGGTAGTTGATATCCTCTGTTTCTATTTGGATGCCTTTTATTTCTTTCTGTTGCCTGATTGTTCTGGTTAGGATTTCCAATAGTATGTTGAATAGTAGTAGTGAGAATGGGCATCCTTGTTTTTTTTCCAGTTATCAAGGGAAATGCTTCTAGCTTTTGCCCATTCAGTATGATGTTGGCTGTGGGTTTGTCATAGATGGCTCTTATTATTTTGAGGTATCTTCCTTTGATGCCTAATTTATTGAAGGTTTTTTTTTTGTTTTTTTGTTTTTTTGGTTTTTTTTTTGAGATGGAGTTTTCACTCATGTTACCCAGGCTGGAGTGCAATGGCGTGATCTCGGCTCACTGCAACCTCCGCCTCCTGGGTTCAGGCAATTCTCCTGCCTCAGCCTCCTGAGTAGCTGGGATTACAGGCACGCGCCACCATGCCCAGCTAATTTTTTGTATTTTTAGTAGAGACGGGGTTTCACCGTGTTGACCAGGATGGTCTCGATCTCTTGACCTTGTGATCCACCCGCCTCGGCCTCCCAAAGTGCTGGGATTACAGGCTTGAGCCACCGCACCCGGCCTTATTGAAGGTTTTTAACATGAAGTGATGGTTGAGTTTTATCAAAAGACTTTTCTGTATCTATTGAGATGATCATGTGGTTTTTGTTTGTAAGTCTGTTTATATTGTGAATGACATTTATTAATTTGCATATATTGAACCACTCTTGCATCCCACTCTTGATTGCAGTGAATTAATTTTTTGATGTGCTAGTGTTGTCCTTATAGCTTCTGATATTTCTTTCGTTGGGGTTCTGTAGATATAAACATTCTGAGTTCTTCATATGTAAAGTGACTTTATCATCCTTCATACTTAGTTAATCCCTTGCCTATTTATGTTATTCTTGGTTCAGAATAACTTCCTTCAGAATTTAGAAGGCTTTGATGTGCTTTTTTCTGTCATCTAGCATTATTGATGAAATGCTTGATACCAACTTGATTCTCCTCCCTTTGTAAGTAACCTGTTGTTTCTCCCTAGAAACTTTTGTGGTGTTTTCTGTATACTTAGTGGTTAGATAATGTTTTGTTCTGTTTTGTTAATTATTATTTGTGCCTACCTTTCAGAAGAACCTTTCAATTGAGGGGGGAAAAAATTTTGTCTATTAGCTTTGCAGTTATTTTTTTTCTCCTGTTTTGTCTCCATTCTCTTCCGAGATTCCTGTTAGAAAGATGTTGGGACTAGGTGTGGTGGCTCATGCGTGTAATCTCAGCACTTTGGGAGGCCAAGGAGGGCAGATTGCCTGAGGTCAGGAGTTCGAGACCAGTCTGGCAAACATGAAAAAACCTTGTCTCAACTAAAAATGCAAAGATTAGCTGGGCATGGTGGCCAGCACCTGTAATCTCAACTACTGGTAAGGCTGAGGCAGGAGAATCCGTTGAACCCAGGAGACGAAGGTTGTGGTGAGCCGAGATTTCAGGGCCACTGCACTCCAACCTGGGTGACAGAGTAAGACTCCATCTCTTAAAAAGAGAGAGAGAGAGAGAGAGAGAGAGAGAGAGAGAGAGAGAGAGAGAGACTTGTTCTGTCGCCAAGGCTGGAGTACGGTGGCATGATCTCGGCTCACCAAAACCTCTGTCTCCCAGGTTCAAGCAATTCTTCTGCCTCAGCCTCCTGAGCAGTTGGGACTACAGGTGCATAACACCATACCCAGCCAGTTTTCATATTTTTAGTAGAAATGGGGCTTCACCATGTTGGCCAGGCTGGTCTCAAACTCCTGATCTCAGGTGAATCCACCCACCTCGGCCTCCCAAAATGTTGGGATTACAGGCATGAGCTACCACGCCCAGCCATATTATCTGTATCTTTTAACTCTTCTAATTTATATTTCTGAATTTTTGTTGTACATGAAGAGTTCTTTGACCTTTTTCTTTGAGCCTTCACCTTCATTATTTGATCATTGTAAAAATCAATACAAATAATACAGACTCTGTTAAGTTAAAATACACATTGTAAACTATAGAGAAACTACCAAAGAGAGAGAGAGAAGTATAGCTAATAAGAAGGATAAAATAGAATGTAAAAACACCCAATTAATCTAAAAAAAAAAAAAAAAGATAGGAAAGAATTTGAAAAGGAATAAAGAGATAATAGAAAAAGATAAAGAGAAAGCAAATGGCTTTTTAATCATAATTTCCAAGATCCTTTTATTATCCAGCTTATTATTTTCTCTTAAAAACTTACGATTTTTTATATATTTGAAATTTTTCTATTTTTCTAGCATGTACATTAGAATTTGTATGTATATTTTAATTTTTAAACAATTTTATTGAGGTATATTTTACATCTAAAATTTACCCATTCAGGCTGGGCAAAAACAGCAGTCTCTACTAAAAATACAAAAAAAACAGCCCAGTGTGTTGGTACGTGTCAGTGGTCCCAGCTACTCGAGAGGCTAAGACGGAAGGATCACTTGAGTCTGGGAAGCGGAGGTTGCAGTAAGCTGAGATCACGCCACTGCACTCTAGCCTGGGTAACAGAGCAAGACCCTGTCTCAATAAAAAATAAAATAAAATAAAAACATTTTAATTGTACAGTTCAGTGATGTTTAGTAACTTTACCCAGTGATGAAACTATCCCATAATTTTTTTTAATTATTTTCTTTTTTCCTGATATCTGTTTTTTCCAAGATCAGTTGTCCTATTTGTCCATTTCTACTTTCCTCACCTCTTTTTTTTTTTTTTTTTTTTTTTTTTCCCCCTTAGAAAATATGAGGCTTGGCCAAGCTCGGTAGCTCCTACCTGTAATCACAGCACTTTGGGAGGCTAGGGAGGGCAGATCAACTGAGGTCAGGAGTTCGAGACCAGCCTGGCCAACATGGTGAAACCCTGTCTGTACTAAAAATACAAAAAGTAGCTGGGTGTGATGGCACACACCTGTAGTTAGAAGGCTGAGGCAAGAGAATCTCTTGAATTCGGGAGGCAGAGGTTGCAGTGAACCGAGATCACACCACTGCATTCCAGCCTGGGCAGCAGAGTGAGATTCATAAAAAAGAACCAAAATAATGTTTACCTGCCTCTGCTGCAGCCATCTCCTATGTCTGTTCTCAACTATTGTTCTAACTCTTCAACTGAAAAACTTTAAACTCATCATAGTAATAAGGTTTATTCAGTAAATTTATGTTTAGCTCCTTATTAAAAACTATACATGAGGCCAGGCACAGTGGCCCATACCTGTAATCCCAGCACTTTGGGAGGCTCAGGTGGGCAGATCACCTGAGGTCGGGAGTTTGAGACCAGCCTGGCCAACATGGCAAAACCACATCTCTACTAAAAATACAAAAAGTAGCTGGGTGTGGTGGCACACACCTGTAATCCCAGCTACTTGGGAGGCTGAGGCAGGAGAATCACTTGAACCCAGGAGGCAGAGGTTGCAGTGAGCAAAGATCGCGCCACTGCACTGCAGCCTACGCGGCAGAGACTCTGTCTCAAAAAAAAAAAAAAAAAGTTATACATGTTGAAACTTTGGTATAAAGTCTGTTTGTTGTTTCCTGCCCTATTTGTGCTATCATCAGCTGATTTCCTATTGCTGAGATTCATAGGTAGCTGGAATTGAGAAAGGCCTATAGAGGTCATCTAGTTTATTATTACTTTAAATGCTGTTGGTTTTGTCATCTTGCCAGTAAGGGAATGAAAAGCAAGTCAACTTGTATGCATTTTTTTTTTAAGAGACAGGGTCTCACTTTGTCACCCAGGGTGGAATGTAATGGCCTGATCACAACTGGTTCCAGCCTTAAACTTCTGAGCTTCAGTGATCCTCTTGCCTTGGCCTCCTGAGTAGCTGGGACTACAGGACCATGCCAGCCCACCCAGCTAATATTTTTTTATTCTTAGTTTTGCAGAGACAGGGTCTCCAACTCTTAGCTTCAAGAGATCCTCCCATCTTGGCCTCCCAAAGCACTAGGATTATAGACATGAGCCACTG
Organism: Sapajus apella; assembly: GCF_009761245.1. Lineage (NCBI taxonomy): Eukaryota > Metazoa > Chordata > Mammalia > Primates > Cebidae > Sapajus > Sapajus apella. Next base: position 10,971,032 of record NW_022436967.1, on the reverse strand, counting down.
CACCTGACCTCCTGTGTGCATTTTCTACCTCATGAGATTTTAGAAGCGGGAAATGGGAAGGCGTCAAGATCCAAGGGAATACATTTCTTACTTCATCTTCTTCCCTATTGCACAGTCTTTTTTCTCTTCTTTATGCCCTATGTCTATGTCATTGGCAGTCTGTCCTCCTCATTTCTTATACAGCTAACAAAACATAGCTACCACAGCCCCACAGAGCTTTCATATCCAAAAGCTCAACAGAATCTAGCTATAGTCTGTCCCAATTCCATACTACCAAAAAAAAAAAATCTCATAGCCTTAATTTGGCTTATGCTTGGCCCAGTCAGCTGTGGCAGAGGATTCACATGGCCTGTACCCATTCGTCATGGGATACTGGGGAAGACTGTTAGAAGATAGTAGAATTTGAGCAGACAGACCAATGACTGAGATTAATTAGGTGGGTGGTCAGTTAGTACTGCAATAAAGAATTCCAATTAAAGGCCAGGCACAGTGGCTCATACCTCTAATCCCAGCACTTTGGGAGGCCGAGGTGGGCAGATCACGAGGCCAGGAGTTCAAGACCAGCCTGGCCAATATGGTGAAACCCCGTCTGTACTAAAAATGCAAAAATTAGCCGGGAGTGGTGGTACACACCTCTAGTCCCAGCTACTTGGGAGGCTGAGGCAGGAGAATCACTTGAATCTGGGAGATGGAGGTTGCAGTGAGCCAAGATCGCACCACTACACTCCAGCCTAGGTGATGGAGCAAGACTCCGTCTCAAAAAAAAAAAAAAGAAAGAGTTCCCATCAGCACAAAACAAGAATAATTATTAAATCATATTAGGCCTGACACAGTGGCTCACGCCTGTAATCCCAGCACTTTGGGAGGCCGAGGTGGGTGGATCACAAGGTCAGAAGATCGAGACCATTCTGGCTGACACAGTGAAACCTCGTTTCTACTAAAAATACAAAAAAGTTAACCGGGCGTGGTGGCACACACTTGTAGTCCCTGCTGCTGGGGAGGAATCTCTTGAATCTGGGAGGTGGAGGCTGCAGTGAGCTGAGATCGTGCCACTGGACTCCCATCTGGGTGACAGAGCAAGACTCTGTCTCAAAAAAAAAAAACCCATCCTAAATTTATTTGTCTTTGGTCTATTCTGCAATTTATAGACAGTGGATAAATGGTGATATTACCCCTTCTGTCTAAGCAAAGTTTTCAGCTCAGAATTGAGATTTTATGTTCCCTAAGAATGTTGTCACCTCAGGTCAAACCTTCAGCTGAAAGAGTACAGTCTTTTACTATGATAGTAATTCTAAAGTATGAACTGCTAAGGAAATTAAAATGAGAAATCAGTTTGGGAAGATAAAAATATTTTGAAGATAGGTGGTAGTGATGGTTGCACAGCCATGTTACTGTACTTAATGTCGCTGAATCATAAGCTTAAAAATGGTTAAAACGGACAGGTGTGTTAACTCTTGTCTGTAATCTTAGTTATTAAAGAGGCCATGGTATATAAATAAATAAAACATTAAATCAGGACCAAAATACTACACTAATTAAAAACAAAGATGAGGTGCGATGGCTCATGCCTGTAATCCCAGCACTTTGGGAGGCTAAAGTGGGAGGATCGCTTGAGTCTAGATGTTTGAGACCAGCCTGGGCAACATAGCGAGATCCCATCTCTACAACAAATAGAAAATTAGCTGGGCTTGGTAGCAGATACCTGTAATCCCAGCTACCTGGGAAGCTAAAGTAGGAGGATCACTTGAGCTCAGGAAGTTGAGGCTGCAGTGAGCTGTTATCTTGCCTCTGCACTCCAGCCTGGGCAACAGCAAGACCCTGTCTCGAAAAAAAAAAGACAGAGTTGCTTTGGACTTTAAAAAGAAAAAAAAAAGTCAAAGAGAGAAAACTGTACGTTTGTGTTTTTTGTTTTCTGGCATGGATTGGCTTTACTTGTAAGTATCAAAATTTTAATGATTCAGAGTCTATCATACACTAAAAGTTAAAAAAAAAAAACAGACAACATAAACTGTTTTATTGATACATCAACAGCTTGTACAGCCAAGCATTTCTTTTGCAAAGAGAAAAGGTTGGATTATAAAGAGTTATTTCTTAGGCCGGGCGCGGTGGCTCAAGCCTGTAATCCCAGCACTGTGGGAGGCGGAGGCGGGTGGATCACGAAGTCAAGAGATCGACACCATCCTGGTCAACATGGTGAAACCCCGTCTCTACTAAAACTACAAAAAATTAGCTGGGCATGGTGGCGCGTGCCTGTAATCCCAGCTACTCAGGAGGCTGGGGCAGGAGAATTGCCTGAACCCGGGAGGCGGAGGTTGCGGTGAGCCGATATCGCGCCATTGCACTCCAGCCTGGGTAACAAGAGTGAAACTCCGTCTGAAAAAAAAAAGAGTTATTTCTTTTGGCCAGATGTGGTGGCTCACGCGTGTAATCACATCACTTTGGAAGGCCAGGGTGGGTGAATCACTCAGGAGTTTGAGACCAGTCTGGCCAACATGGTGAAACTCCATCTCTACTAAAAATACAAAAATTAGCTGGGCATGGTGGCATGCACCTGTACTCCCAGCTACTCCGGAGGCTGAAGCAGGAGAACTGCTTGAACCCAGGAGGCGGAGGTTGCAGCAAGCCAAAATCACACCACTGCACTCCAGCCTGGGTGACAGAGCAAGAGTCCGTCTCAAAAAAAAAAAAAAAGTTATTTCTTTCTTTCTTTTTTTTTTTTTTTTTTTGGCTGAAGCAGGAGTATGGCTTGTGTTACCCAGGCTGGAGTGCAGTGGCGCGATCTCGGCTCACCGCAACCTCCGCCTCCTGGGTTCAGGCAATTCTCCTGCCTCAGCCTCCTGAGTAGCTGGGATTACAGGCACGCGCCACCATGCCCAGCTGATTTTTTGTATTTTTAGTAGAGACGGGGTTTCACCATGTTGACCAGGATGGTCTCCATCTCTTGACCTCGTGATCCACCCACCTGGGCCTCCCAAAGTACTGGGATTACAGGCGTGAGCCACCGCGCCCGGCCAAGTTATTTCTTTTAAGGCTTACGCATATATGGTGGTGTCTCTACAAGATAAGAAAATTTCATTATGTATTTATAAAGTTGTGATATTGAACAAGGTAAAGAACAGTGACAGTAAATTCTATGTTTATGTTGTATTGAAGATTTTAATATCTAAACAAAGCAGATTTGCAGTATCTTTATAGCTTTTGGACAACTTAATATAGTTAATTACAATTTGAATGTCAAAATTTTTAGACTGATCTTTTCTCTCAAATACTTTGAATGTAACATTTTTAAGAATTGAAAGTTTTTATTGAAAGTCCTTTAAAGAGAATTTTATTGATATGTCTGTGCTTTTAAAAATAGGTTCCAATTTATTGTGCCTAAAGAATGGAACAGCAAATATAGACCTGTATGCATTCATCTTGCTGGAACAGGAGATCATGTAAGACTTTATTATATTGGCTTATTAGTGGCATTAAGGGGGGAAAAAAAGACTTTATTATAATGCTTTAATCTCTAGATAATTTGTTGACATATTCTTCTTAACAGATGTGGCTACTATATCCTTTGAGTATGTGTTCTTTTGTTTCCTTAGCATTACTGGAGGCGACGAACACTAATGGCCCGTCCTATGATTAAAGAAGCCCGAATGGCTTCTTTATTGTTAGAAAATCCTTATTATATCCTTTTGTGATATCTAAGAAATCTTTTGTCTTGTTTATTTATTGGTATATTTAGTCACCAAAAGGAATGACAGATAGTAACCAACTTTTCTAAACCAGTAAATCTAGTCATCAGTTCAGAAAATACTTAAGAAACAAGATGCCTTTTAAAAATTAACATAGGATTGTACTTGTATTGTACAGTAAAGAAATTGTACTTCTATTTCTTGGGAGACTTGTGCTAGATTTCAATGTTAGTAAGTCAAATGTTTGCTATTAAGGAAACACTCGTGTTTTAAATGCAATTTACAGTATCAGTTGAGGTTTAGAACAGTTCTTAACTTGATTTTCAAGATGACGTCAGACTATTCCCAGAAGAAGAAATGAAACTGATGCACAGATATAAAGAAATGTTCAACGTTGCTGGTAATAAATGTAGCGTTAAAACAACAATGGTCAACTATTTTTAAAAAATAAAACACAGTACTGGTGAGGCTGCTGTGAAATGGGCATTCTTGTTACTAGTGACTGAAAATCAGTTCAACCGCTTGGGAAAACGTTTATTACCATATGTATCAGGAGCTTTGAAACATCATATCCCGTGACAGAATGATTTTGATTCTGGGAAATTTTTTCTAAGGATAAAAACTAAGAAAAAAGAAAATAACAAAAACATGTTTGTATAGCTTTATTTATGATAGTAAAGCATTCAAAATAGCTAAATGTCTAAAATAGAAATAGTTATGTAAACTGTGTTTCATAACATTGGAATTTTATGCAATTGGTTGTGTTATATTTATTTCTCTACCACTTACTACCTTTGTGACCTTGAACCTGTTACATAACCTTTTAGTACCTCAATTTTCTCACTGATAAATGAGAATAATCTCTTGGGCTATTGAGATTATTAAGTGATTAATACTGTCTAGAACAGTGCCTGATAAATAATTAGCATTCAGTAGCTTTTAACTGTTATTATTAGTTTACAATAATGTATGACAAGTAGTTATGATGTGAAAATAGGATAAAGGCTGGGCGCAGTAGTTCACGCCTGTACTCTCAGCACTTTGGGAGGCCAAGGTGGGTGGATCATCTGAGGTCAGGAGTTCGAGACCAAGCTGGCCAACATGGTGAAACCCCATCTCTACTAAAAATACAAAATTAGCTAGGCATGCTGGCACGCATCTGTAATCCCAGCTACTCAGGAGGCTGAGCCAGTAGAATCACTTGAACCCAGGAGATGGGGTTGCAGTGAGCCGAGATTGCACAATTGCACTCCAGCCTGGGCAAAAAGAGTGAAATTTCACTCTGTCTCAAAAAAAGAAAATAGGATATAAAACTCTATGGTGTGGCACAGGTGTGCAAAAGAACTAAAAACTACATCCAAAGTAAAAACTGCATTGGCCTGGCACAGTTGCTCAGGCCTGTAATCCCGGCACTTTGGGAGACTCGGGCAGGAGGATCACCTAAGGTCAGGAGTTTGAGACCAGCCTGGCCAACATGGCAAAACCCTGTTTCTACTAAAAGTACAAAAATTAGCCAGGCATGGTGGTGTGCACCTGTAATTCCAACAATTTAGGAAGCTGAGGCAGAAGAATTGCTTCAACCTGGGAGGCGGAAGTTGCAGTGAGCTGAGATCGTGCCACTGCACTCCAACCTGGGCGACAGAGCTAGACTCTGTCTCAAAAAAAAAAAAATATATATATATATATGCATAAAGAAAAATACTGAAAGGAATATGCCAAAATGTTAATATGATTGTCTGTAGACAAAATAGTTGTTTTTTAACATTACTTTTTGGATTTTCTATAATAAAAATTATACAAATGAAGTAAACTAAATCAATAAACTTCATTTTAAAATTAAATTGAAGGTTGTACAGTTTATGTGATATATGATTATCTATATCAGTAAAGCTATTTATTTTTAAAAAGAAAAATAATTAAGTTGAAAACTTAAGAACTTCTAAACAGCCTACTAAAGATAACTAGAATGAAGTTTTTCAGTATTAAATTGTGTAAAATTTAACTAGTTAATGTACTCTCAGACAAACAAAATTACTTAATTTTAAAACTTTCTCTTTGACCCACATTCTTAAATGGCTGCAGGAAACCCAAGGACCAAGTGTAAGTATATATCACCTTCATTTTTGCAGTCTTTTTACCAAATAGCAGTATTAAAATTTTGGTTGCCTTAAGTTAACCGTTTCTAAATTGAATATCTAAATATTAATGGGGGGGATTTCTGTTATAAAACTGTAGAATGAATACTGACTTTAATTCTTATTTTTAAGATTTTTGCATTTTAATGTCAAGGAAATACAATAAACAATTTTAATAGGTAGACTTAAGATATATTTTGTTTATGAAACTGTTAATGAAGAAATGATAAAACTCTTTCCTTTTCTGTTTTCTTTTGGGGGGGCTTTTTTGAGACGGAGTCACTCTGTCACCTAGGCTGGAGTACATTGGTGTGATCTCAGCTCACTGGAACCTCTGACTCCTGGGTTCAAGGATTCTCCTGCCTCAGGCTCTTAAATAGCTGGGATTATAGGCATGTGCCACCTTTCCTTGCTAATTTTTGTATTTTTAATAGAGATGGGGTTTCACCATGTTGGTCAAGCTGGTCTCAAACTCCTGACCTCAAGTGATCTGCCCACCTCAGCCTCCCAAAGTGCTGGGATTGTAGGCATGAGCTACCGTACCTGGCCTGCCTTTTCCCTTTTAAAATACATTTATTTTGTATAATTAGATTACTAATGTGCACATGGTGGCACAATTACTTTGTGTAATTAGACACTGTTTATTCTTACAATGCATAGTGTAGAAAATCTGAAGATAAACATTTCAGTCTTTTAAAATGATAAACTTTGAATTTCTTTTGCATTTCCATATATATATTGTGTTTGGTTTGGTTCATTCAATAAATATTTGATGCTAGACACTGGGAATACAGCAACAATAAGACAACACTCATAAAGTTCATATTCTAGTATAGGAGATAGATAAATAAAGTTATTTCAGATATTTATCAATGCCCAGTGAATGGAATAAAGCAGGGCAATTGTATAAAGAGTAATATGGTGTGCAGTGTAGTAACAGTATTATGTATGAGAACATGATGTAATGAGAAGGAGCCCATCTGCAGGAAGACTTGGAAGAAGATCAGCCACTGAGAAGGAAAAGTAAATGAAAAGCGCAATGTAAGCATCAGGAGAGGAGAGTAGTTCAAGATGAGGTCAGAAAGATAGGCAAGGGCCAGGTGCGGTGGCTCACACCTGTAATCCCAGCACTTTGGGAGGCCGAGGTGGGTGGATCACTTGGGGTCAGGAGTTCGAGACCAGCCTGACCAACATAGTAAAACCCTGTCTGTACTAAAAATACAAAAATTAGCCAGGCATGGTGGTGCACACCTGTAGTCCCTGCTGCTCGGGAGGCCAAGGCAGGAGAATCGGTTGAACCCAGGAGACAGAGGTTGCAGTGAGCCGATATCACGCCACTACACTCCAACCTGGACGACAGAGCA
>NW_022436967.1:10926054-10963450 GCF_009761245.1 Sapajus apella | reverse complement strand
TGTTGCCCAGGCTGGAGTGCAATGGCGCGATCTCGGCTCACCGCAACCTCCGCCTCCTCGGTTCAGGCAATTCTCCTGCCTCAGCCTCCTGAGTAGCTGGGACTACAGGCACGCACCACCATGCCCAGCTAATTTTTTGTAGTTTTAGTAGACACGGGGTTTCACCATGTTGACCAGGACAGTCTCGATCTCTTGACCTCAGGATCCACCCGCCTCGGCCTCCCAAAGTGCTGGGATTACAGGCTTGAGCCACCGCACCCGGCCCTGATTTATATTTTTAAAGACCTACTTTGGTTTACTGGGGCAAGAATAGCAGCAGAGAAAACAAATAGGAAGCTATTACAATGATCCAAGAGTAGTAACTAGCATAACTAGGTGGTAGTGAAAATGGAAAGAAGTTTTCCTGGATTCAAGATACAATTTAGAAGTTGAAATGATAGGTGTTATTTATGAATTGGATGTTGTGGGAGAGAAATCAAAAGTTCTGACTTAGATGTGTCAAATTTGAGGCCGGGCCCAGGGGCTTACTCCTGTAATCCCAGCACTTTGGGAGGCCAAGGCAGGAGCATCATCTGAGGTCAGGAGTTCGAGACAAGCCTGACTAATGTGGAGAAACCCCTCTATTAAAGGACAAAAAAGTTAGCCAGGCATGGTGGCACACGCCTGTAATCCCTGCTACTCGGGAGGCTGAGGTAGGAGAATCACTTGAACCTGGGAGGCGGAGGTTGCAGTGAGCTGAGATCGTGCCACAGCCTGGGCAACAAGAGCAAAACTCTGATTCAAAAAAAAAAAAAAAGTGTCAAATTTGTAACCTTGGTTAAACCTGCAAGTGGAGAGGCCAAATAGGCAGTTGGAAAGTGCTAGAGATGTAGATTTGGAAGTCCCATGTTCTGTATGGTCATAGCATGAAAGAAGTATAGGTGAAAGTGGGATGGGGTGGAGGCAAATATGTATACCATGAAGAATAATTTAGAATGAACCTTGATAGTTTATAATGAACTTTGTGAAGCCTTGTGAAAAATTAAAGGCTGGCCGGGCACACTGGCTCATGCCTGTAATTTCAGCACTTCGGGAGGCCAAGGTGGGTGGATAACAAGGTCGAGCGATCAAGGCCATCCTGGCCAACATGGTGAAACCCTGTCTCTACAAAAAAAAAAAAAATTAGCTGGGTGTGGTGGCATCTGCCTGTAGTCCCAGTTACTCAGGAGGCTGAGGCAGGAGAACGGCTTGAACCCGGGAGGCAGAGGTTGCAGTGAGCCAAGATCATGCCACTGCACTCCAGCCTGATGACAGAGCAAGACTCTGTCTCAAAAAAAAAAAAAAGAAAAATTAAAGGCCAAGCTAAGTAGTTCAAGAATTTCCACTCTGGAATCAAGCCCAGAATTCAGAATTAGGTATGTGATTTTTACCTTATCCATAAATTGGTTAAAAACCAAAAGGATTTTACTGAGGTCTGATGAGACACAGCCTGGGTTTAATAGAAAGACTGACTTTGGAGTCATACAGACATAGGTTAGAATTGTTACATGTTATTTACTAATTACTTCATTCATAAAATGGGAATACTATGTAATTTCTTCCACGTCGAATTGTTGTAAGAATCATAATGTTTATAAAATATTCTATCACATACTGCATACTCAAGAAATTTTAATAATGGTCCAATGTATTTGTTTGATTTTTCTCAATTCATTGTAAGAAATGGCTTGTGCCAGGTGCGGTGGCTCAAGCCTGTAATCCCAGCACTTTGGGAGGCCGAGGCGGGTGGATCACGAAGTCAAGAGATCGAGACCATCTTGGTCAACACAGTGAAACCCCGTCTCTACTAAAAATACAAAAAATTAGCTGGGCATGGTGGCACGTGCCTGTAATCCCAGCTACTCAGGAGGCTGAGGCAGGAGAATTGCCTGAACCGAGGAGGCGGAGGTTGCGGTGAGCCGAGATTGCGCCATTGCACTCCAGCCTGGTAACAAGAGCAAAACTCCGTCCCAAAAAAAAAAAAAAAAAGAAATGGCTTGCTGGCTGGGTGCAGTGGCTTACACCTGTAATCTCAGCACTTTGGAAGGCTGAGGTGGACAGATTGTGTGAGTCCAGGAGTTCAAGATCACCCTGGCCAATATGGCAAAACTCTGCCTCTACAAAATATACAAAAAAAAAAAAATGGCTGGGCACAGTGGCTCATGCCTGTAATCCCAGCACTTTGAGAGGCTGATGGGTCACCTGAGATCAGGAGTTCCGGACCAGCCTGGCCAACATGGTGAAACCCCATCTCTACTAAAAATACAAAAATTAGCTGGGCATGGTATGGACACCTGTAATTCCAACTACTCGGGAGGCTGAGGCAGGAGAATCGCTTGAACCCAGGAGGCAGAGGTTGCAGTGAGCCAAGATTGCCCCATTGCATTCCAGCCTGGGTGACAAGAGCAAAGCTCCATCTCAAAAAAAAAAAAAAAAAAATTAGCCAGGCATGGTGGTACATGCCTGTAGTCCCAGCTACTCAGGAGACTGAGGTGGGAGAATCCCCTGAGCCCAGGAAGGCAAGGCTGCTGTGAGCCGTGATCAAGCCACTTTACTCCAGCCTGGGCAATGAGAGTGAGACCTTGTCTCAAAACGAAAAGAAAGAAAATTTTGAGAGACAGCTCTTGGAAATAAGAAAAGAAATGGCTGCAATTTAAATCAGAGATACTTCTCTCTCTCTCTGTTTTTAAAAAGTCATCTTAAGTCTGTTTTCATCAAAAGTGCTAAAACAAATTGAGACCGAATCTGCCATTATAAATAACCATTGTCCCGGAATTTCATATCAGTAACTTTCAAAAGAGCAAACTGGCCGGGCGCGGTGACTCACACCTGTAATCCCAGCACTTTGGGAGGCCGACCATTCTGGTCAACATGGTGAAACCCCGTTTTTACTAAAAATACAGAAAATTAGCTGGGCATGGTGGCGCATGCCTGTAATCCCAGCTACTCAGGAGGCTGAGGCGGGAGAATTGCCTGAACCCAGGAGGCGGAGGTTATGGTGAGCCGAGATCGCGCCATTGCACTCCAGCCTGGGTAGCATGAGTGAAACTCCGTCTCAAAAAAAAAAAAAAAAAAAAGAGCAAACTGAAGGATCTGAGATTTCAAGGCTCCCATAGAAGGCTAAAAGAAGTAGTTGGGGAAATCATGTAATCTTAAATAGAAAAATGGTTTGAGGATAGGAAACAGATGAAAATAAATGGGTTTTTTTTCTGATGAAGCATGACTATGATCTGTTTTGGTGAAGGATACCATAGTTTCCATAAAGAGAAACCCTACCTTCTAGACTTAGAACTCTGAGAGGACTTGGTAGGACAGTGGAAGTAAGCTCTTTGGGAGCCAAGATTTTGTTTTTCACACTTGGCATTCCTTCTGGCACCTGGTTCTTTGCACATATTATGTGTAAGCATATGATAAATAATCATTGGTAAAATGAATTTTTGTACACTTTGGCAAGGTTTCATCCTGTAACCAGTTATGTATGTCTTAATAAAAGTTAAATTTTGAAAAGTAGATTCTAATTTGGTCATTTTAGTAATGAGATATATTTGTTTATTTTTTATTTCTTTTTTTTTTTTTGAGATGGAGGCTCACTCTGTTTCCCAGGCTGGAGAGCAGTGGCACAATCTCAGTTCACAGTAACCTCTACCTCCCAGGTTCCAGCAATTCTCCTGCCTCCGCCTCCCGAGTAGCTGGGACTACAGGCGCACACCACCATGCCCAGCTAATTTTTGTATTTTTTAGTAGAGAGAGGGTTTCCCCATACTGGCTGCTGGTCTTGAACTCCTGACTTCGTGATCCTCCCACCTTGGCCTCCCAAAGTGCTGGGATTACAGGCGTGAGCCACTGCACCCTGCCGTATATGTTTATTTTTATCATTAAATACAGGTGGTTCTAGGATCCAAAAAGATATATTTAAATACTTTTTATAAGGAAATATACTTCTATGTAAAATTCGCTTCTAAAAATGAAATTCCAGTTGAATTGATCTTTATTTAAAACATGTATATTTATAAAAACATTTGTTTTATATTTTATTATATTCATAAATTGTGTATTTTGTGAAAATAAGCAACATATTTAAGATTTCAGTAATACATGAGCCTAGTGTTTGGTTAAATTCTTTTATATTGGTTTTTTAAAAAGCTGTGCTTTAAGGCTGGGCGTGGTGGTTCACACCTGTAATCCCAGCACTTTGGGAGGCCAAGGCAGGCCCATCACTTGAGCTCAGGAGTTCAAGACCAGCCTGGCCAACATGGTGAAACCCTCTCTCTGCTAAAAATACAAAAATTAGCCAGGTGTGGTGGCCCACACCTGTAATCCCAGCTACTTGGGAGGATGAGACAGGAGAATTGTTTGAACCCAGGAGGAGGACACTGCAGTGAGATGAGATCATGCCACCGCACTCTAGCCTGGGCAACAGAGTAAGACTCCATCTCAGAGAAAAAAAAGTTATGCTTTAAATTCTATTCTAATAATTTCAGTAAAGATTATGTGCTATAGAGCAAGGAACACATTTTTTTATTAAGTTTTAGGTGATTTGATATGTAGAACAATGTTAGCAGCTGTCTGATTCCATTTTTTTTCTTTTTTTGAGACAGGGTCTCACCCTGTTACCTTGGCTGAAGTGCAGTGGCACAATCTTGGCCCACTGCAGCCTCTGCCTCCTGGGTTCAAGCAATTATTATGCCGCAGTTTTCCAAATAGCTAGGATCACAGGCATGCACCACCATGCCCTGCTAATTGTATTTTTAGTAAAGATAAGGTTTCACCATGTTGCCCAGGCTGGTCTTGAACTCCTGACCTTATCCGCCCACCTCAGCCTCCCAAAGTGCTGGGATTACAGGCATGAGCCACGATGCCTGGCCCTAATTCCAATTTATTACATTGTTTTACTTAACTATCTGGTCCTTTAAAAGAAATACATGAAGTCTGGCAGCATGAAGTCTGTAAGTTTGCATATATTAGCATGTAAATACATAAAATAATCATTTTCTATTTTGTTTTGTGAGTCTAGAAGGTCCAGCTTAAAAAATGTGTCTGACCTTTTTGTGATGGGAGGAGCTCTTGTTTTAGAATCTGCAGCCCTCTTGCACTGGCTAGAGAGGGAAGGTTATGGCCCTTTAGGAATGACTGGAATATCCATGGGAGGACACGTAAGCCTTTTTATTTCTGCTTACATTTAATTATGTTTATGTTTATAAGATCTAGAGAACCTGGTTATTTAAAAAAATTCACTTTAGGTATAGAATTAGTTTTGGCAAAAGTAGGAAGCAGAAACAGATTCCAGGCTTTCATCCAATTATGAAGCAATTATGTTAATTTTTTATATGATTTATATAGACGTTGATTGTACTACTCCACAGTTGTATTTCAGATATTAGATTTAATATTTTATTTAAAAATATAAAATTTAACTTTTCAGGTCTCAAGTATAAATGCCCAGTTTTGCTGTTACATCGGTCAAAATACCTGAATTGGAAAATACTTTCCATTTATCTATCTCCCTAGTACCACCACTAATTTTACTTTGTCTGCCTTTTAGAGTGTACTAAAATGTATTCCTAATTGCTTTCTCTGTCTCTAGTCTTTTCTCTTTTTAATCTTTTTCTTAACCATTTCTCCTCTACACCATAACTACAGTGATCTTTCTAAATCACATCTTTGTTCTGTCTTGTTCAAAACCTGCCAAAAGCTTGCATATATACTGGGCTCCAGCTGTGTCACATGCTAGCATCCCTTTAGTGCTCTCTTGTTCTCTTACAGCTAGCTTAGCTTACCCTTCTGTTTCATCTGTGACACCCAGCCTTACCTCCAGACTATACTTCAAACTCTCATTAGTAACTTTTTTACTGTACTGTACTATACTCTACTGACTTGTTTAGCAGTCTGTTTTCTCCCATGAAACAGGTGGAACATTGAGGGTCAGGAATATGCTCTGGTTTGTTACTTGGCACATACTAGTCACTCAGAACATTTTTTTAAAATTATTTTGTTTGTGTGTGGGCTCAAGTGATCCACACAGCTTAGCCTCGCAAAGTGCTGGGATTATATATGTGAGTCACTGCACTGGCCTAAAAATTAATCATACCCCAACCCAGGCAACATAGTGAGACCCTGTCTCTACAAAAAAATTGTTTAAATAATTAGCCAGGCATGGTGGCACATCTTTGTAATTGTGGCTATTCAGGAGTCTCAGGTGGGAGGATCCTTGAGCCACAGAGTTTGAGACTGCAATGAGCTGTGATTGTGCCACTGCACTCCAGATTAGATGATCCAGACAGAAACAAGATTCTATCTCAAAATAATAATAATGATAATATGAAGGTTCACTATGTCACTTGAATTAGAAAATTAAGTTCAAAAACTTAAATTCAAAACAACCACCTGACAGTGAAACAGAAGATGGAAAAGGATTTATTTTCCTATCTAGTAGTGTTTCCATTGTTATCACCTAGGACAGGTTCTTAAAACTTTCACCTGGATTACTGCCTATTAACTGGTCTTCCTACCTCAGCTCTCCCCTTCTCTACTCAATCCTGTAAACTACTATCATGTTACCTTTTTTGAATCATTGCTTTGACAATACTACTCCTTTACTCAATTCTGTTTATTAACTCCCCATTATCTATAGAACAAAGAACCTCTAATCTGATCCTGATCAATCTTTCTAGCCCTACTATCTCCCTCACTCCATGGGCCACATGTGCCTATTGACCATCCCAACTGAAGTATATTGGCTGTTTCCCTATGAGACCCTGTGCATGCTCACCTTATTGCCTTTGATCATACTGATTTCTTTCTATGGAAGACAAGACCCTATCTTTCATTCCTCTGCAAGACTCAGCCATTCAGTGAAGCCTGCCTTTCCCTTCTGATTCCTGCAGCCCAGAAGGGAAAGTAACTTTTCCAGAAGATAAAGTTCTCCCTTCTCCAAAAGAGAGAGTAAATTTTTCCTTCTCTAAACACACACATTACATCATTTTATATCTGTTATATAATCTGCTTTGTAGTTCACCAAATTCTTTGCATACTCAATCAGCCTCAATGGTCTGATGTTTTATAGTTGTGATTTTGCTGTATTTGAGCAAGTCATGAGTGTGCTTACTCTGCTGCCCAGCATCTACATCTCAGCTTCATATTTACACAGTAAAAAGTAGCTCTCAGTGAAGGGTCTTGAGGTTAAAGTTTTCTATTACATTTTGTTGCTTTTAAGGGGGAAATTAAATGTTGTTGAATTTATGATTTGGGAAGTTTAATGAGATTGCTAGGCATTCTCACTAATGTTTGCAGACTTTGTGTTTATCTAACCAACTACTTACTGCACGGAATACTTCTTAATATTAAATATTTTTTATTTTAATGAATAGAAACTCTAAACAGAAGCTCTCTATAAACTATCTGTTACATTACAGATGGCTTCCTTAGCGGTATCCAACTGGCCTAAGCCCATGCCATTGATTCCATGCCTGTCTTGGTCCACAGCATCTGGGGTCTTCACTACGGTAATTTAATTGTAATTAATATTAGGTAGCTATATATAATTAGAGATAATTGTTTTGGAAGTCCCCAAAACCACCCTCAGCTTTGGTGATTCATAGAAAGAATCATAGCGCTCAGGATATAGTCATAATCATGACTAAGGCTTAACTACAGCAAAAAAATACAACACAGTCAACAAAAGGAAAAATGCATGAGGCAGAGTCTGAAGGAAACCAAGAACAAGCTTCCAAGAGTCCTCTCCCAGTGGACTGTTACAGTTCATGCTTAATTCTTTCAGCAATAATTATTGATAATAAGTGCAAAGTGCTGTCCATCAGTGAAGCTCCCCTGAGCCTAGCAGTCCAGAGTTTTTATCAGGGGTTAGTGACTTAGATAACTTTTGCCTAGCATGCACCAAAAATTCAGAAGGAAAGCAGGTGTTCAGCAGAAACGGCATTGTTTATATAAGCAGTTTAGGCATGGTGACCCACTCGTATCATTTAGGGAAAGTTTTATGTAAGTGTAAAAAGCTATTTACTGGCCAAGTTCCCAGACTCCAGCTAAGGGCCAACCTTACAAGCAGGCTAAAGATAGACAGTCTTGGGCCAAGTGGGACGGCTCACACCTGTAATCCCAGTACTTTGGGAGGCTGAGGTGAGTGAATCACCTGAGGTCAGGAGTTCAAGACCAGCATGGACAACATGGTGAAACTCTGTCTCTACTAAAAATATAAAAATTAGCCAGGCGTGGTGGCACATGCCTGTAGTCCCAGCTACTTGGTAGGCTGAGGCAGGAGAATCACTTGAACCCAGAAGGCAGAAGTTGCAGTAAGCTGAGATGGTGCCATTGCACTCCAGCCTAGGAACAAAAGAGAATTTGTCTCTCAAAAAAAAAAAAAAAAAAAGGATGGGCAGTCTCCAGCCTGCTATGTTAACTCTTTTCTACACAGTAATAATAATAAAAGTATTGGGCAAATTGCTTATGATGTGGTTTAATCTTAATTTAGCTTATTATTTCAGGGTGTGTTGAGTAAATCAATTAATTGGAGGGAGCTGGAAAAGCAGTATTATACCCAGACAGTTTATGAAGAAGAAATTATTCACATGCTTGAATACTGTGGAGTAAGTATTTCACTTTTCACCGAACATTGGTGGTGGGGGGAGTTAATTGTATATTTAATGTTTCAGGTTTTTAAAGAGAAGCGCAAATTTTTAAAAATGTAGCTGTACATTCTATTTTTTACTTTTAAAATTTTTTCATTTTTCCCTGGGTGTGGTGGCTCACGCCTGTAATCCCAGCACCTTGGGAGGCCAAAGCAGGTTGATCACTTGAGGTCAGGAGTTCGAGACCAGCCTGGCCAACATGATGAATCCCCCATCTCTACTAAAAATACAAAAATTAGCTGCATGTGGTAGCTGGTGCCTATAATCCCAGCTACTAGGGAGGCTAAGACAGGAAAATCTCTTGAAGCTGGGAGGTGGAGGTTGCAGTGAGCCAAGATCACGCCACTGCATTCCAGCCTGGGTGATAGAGACTCTGTCTTAAAAATAAATAAATAAAACTTCATTTTAAAAATAAAATACAGAATCA
This sequence comes from Sapajus apella, assembly GCF_009761245.1. Lineage (NCBI taxonomy): Eukaryota > Metazoa > Chordata > Mammalia > Primates > Cebidae > Sapajus > Sapajus apella. The sequence goes on along the minus strand of NW_022436967.1, from coordinate 10,954,363 downwards.
TGCAAAGCAAATATGTGGTGATAGAGACTCTGTCTTAAAAATAAATAAATAAAACTTTGTTTTAAAAATAAAACACAGAATCATGCAAAGCAAATATTACTACTTTTTTTAAAAGGCATTGGCTGGGCACAGTGGCTCACACCTGTAATCCCAGCACTTTGAGAGTCTGAGACGGGCATATCACAAGGTCAGGAGTTCAAGACCAGCCTGACCATCATGGTGAAACCTCTGTCTCTACTAAAAATACAAAAAACTGGCTAGGTGTAGTGGCAGGCACCTGTAATCCCAGCTACTTGGGAGGTTGAGGCAAAAGAATCCCTGAACCCAGGAGGTGAAGGTTGCAGTGAACTGAGATTGTGCCACTGTATTCTAACCCCGGGTGACAGAGTGAGACTCCATCCCAAAAAAAAAAAACAAAAACAAAAACAAAAAAAAAACGGGGGGCAAACACACTGTGTATTATGTTTTTGTTGAGACAGAATCTGGCTCAGTCACCTTCTATGTCAGCCTCCTGAGTAGCTGGGGTTATAGGCATGCACCACCAACCTGGCTAATTTTTGTATTTTTTGTAGAGATGGAATTTCACAGTGTTGTCCAGGCTTGTCTCAAACTCCTGGGCTAAAGCAATCTGCCTGCCTCAGCCTCCCAGAATGCTGGGATTACAGGTATGAGCCACTATGCCCAGCCTCACTTCTCTTGTTTATGGACCATACACAAGTGTTTCCTTGTTATTTTTTACTGCTACATGATGTAGTCTATTAAGTGAATTCATGTACCATAATTTATTAATCAGTACCCTGTTGATAGATGTTTACGTTGTTTCTCATCTTTCACTATTTTTTTTTTTTTTTTTTTTTTTGAGACGGAGTTTCACTCATGTTACCCAGGCTGGAGTGCAATGGCGCAATCTCGGCTCACCGCAACCTCTGCCTCCTGGGTTCAGGCAATTCTACTGCCTCAGCCTCCTGAGTAGCTGGGATTACAGGCACGTGCCACCATGCCCAGCTGATTTTTTGTATTTTTAGTAGAGATGGGGTTTCACCGTGTTGACCAGGTTGGTCTCGATCTCTTGACCTCGTGATCCACCCGCCTTGGCCTCCCAAAGTGCTGGGATTACAGGTTTGAGCCACCGCACCCGGCCCATCTTTCACTATTAATAAACAGTGCTGCAGTGAGTAACTTTGTATATTCATGTTTGGTTACCTGGTTACCTATTCTATGATTATTTACACAAATACTTACATGTTGTGTAAACATAAATTCCTAGAAACATGATTGCTAGCTGGGCGCGGTGGCTCACGCCTGTAATCCCAGCACTTTGGGAGGCTGAGGCGGGTAGATCACGAGGTCAAGAGATCGAGACCATCCTGGTCAACACGGTGAAACCCCGTCTCTACTAAAAATACAAAAAATCAGCTGGGCATGGTGGCACATGCCTGTAATCCCAGCTACTCAGGAGGCTGAGGCAGGAGAATTGCCTGAACCCAGGAGGCGGAGGTTATGGTGAGCCAAGATCGCGCCATTGCACTCCAGCCTGGGTAACAAGAGCGAAACTCTGTCTCAAAAAAAAAAAAAAAAAAAAAAAAGAAATATGATTGCTGAGTCAAGGGTATAGTAATGTAGTTAGATTTTGTCTAATTCTAGCTGTGTCAGTTTACACCACCAGCAGGAATGTGTCTTTCTCCATAAGTTCACAAATTCAGTTTGTTGTCAAACTTGTTTTTATTTTTTGTCAACCAACACTGGAAAATGGTATAGTTTTAAGTAACTTTAAGTATGAGGGAAATTGAGCAAGTTTTTATAAGTTTAAGAACAGTTTGTATTTTTGTATTTTGTTTTCTGTTTATGTGTATATCCTTTGCTCATTTTGGGGGTTCTAGGCTTTTAAAACATTATTCAATTCCAGCTCTTAATAAATTAAAGTTATTTGCCATTTGTAATGTGAGTTGTAAATATATTTTCCCAGGCTGTCATTTTTTCTTTTGACTTGCCTGTTACTATATAACAAAGTTTATTTTTACATAAATTATATTGTACAATCATGCTCTGGATAACAATGTTTCAGTCAATGACAAACCATATATACAAGGTGGTCCAAAGATTGTAATACCATATTTTTACTATACCTTTTTCTTTTTGTTTTTGAGATGGAGTCTTGCTCTGTCTCCCAGACTGGAGTGCAGTGGCACGATCTCTACTCATTGTAACCTCTGCCTCCTGGGTTCAAATGATTCTCCTGCCTCAGCCTCCCAAGTAGCTGGGATTTCAGGCGCCCCCCACCATACCTGGCTAATTTTTATATTTTGATAGAGTTGCAGTTTCACCATGTTGGTCAGGCTAGTCTTGAACTCCTCACGTCAAGCGATCAACCCCACCTCGGCCTCCCAAAGTGCTGGGATTACAGGCATGAACCACCATGCCTGGCCTACTGTATCTTTTCTATGATTAGATACACAAATACTTATAATTATGTTACAGTTACCTACAATATTAAGTACAGTCACATGCGGTACAGGTTTGTAACCCAGGAGCAATAGATTATACCATATAGCTTAGGTGTGTAGTTGGCTTATACCATCTAGGTTTATGTAAATACACTGTGATGTTCACACAACAATGTGACAACCTAAAGATGCATTTCTCAGAACATATTTTGTCATTAAGCAACACGTAACTGTATTTACAACTTAAAATATAGTTTTGAGACTTTAATAGGCAATATTTCTTTTTTTCCTTGATAATTTTTAATTCTTGTTAGTTCAACCAGAGAAAGGGATTTGGGACAGCTGGTGTCCTCTTGTGCTTGAATTTACATTACTCGGTTGCAAGACTTTTAGAAGTTCAACGGTTAAGGCAGATCATGGATTTCAAAACTTTGACTATAAGAAAAAAAAAAGATACAGGCTAAATGCTAAATGATACCCTTTACTATTTAATAGGAAACAGCAATAAAGTGTAAATCATTTATCTTAGTCCTGAGTTAAGTTTTGACACCTCTTTATTTTTTTCAAAAATTACGGTAAATATATACAATATAAAATTGTCTATTGTAACCATTTTTAAGTGTATAGTTCAGTGGCATTAAGTATTTTCACATTGTGCAACTATCACCACCATCTATCTTCAAAATTTTTTCATCTTCTCAAACTGAAACTTACCCATTGATCAAAACTACTCATTCTTCCCTTCTCCCAGTCCCTGACAACTGCCATTCTCTTTCTGCTGCTATGACTCTTACTACTGTAGGGACTTCATACAAGTGGAATCATACAGTATTTGTCCTATGTCTTCAGTGTTCATCCATGTTAGTAGCATGCATCAGAATTTCATTCCTTTTAAGACTGAATAATATTTCATTGTTTGCATATACCACATTTTGTTTATCCATTTATTCATTGATGGACATTTGTTTTTTCTCTTTAACAAAGTTGTTAATAAAACCCTATTTTATATTAAATAATGTTTTCTTTCCTTTCATATATTCAGACAGATTCTTTCAAAATGGGACAAGAGTTTGTGAAACACTTCGCTAGCAGTGCAGACAAGCTAACTAACCTTAATCTGGTTTCCAGAACTTTAAATTTAGATATAACAAACCAAGTTGTATCCCAAAAACCTGCTGACTGCCATAATTCTAGTAAAACATGTGTTAGTGCCACATCAGAAAGACTCTTACTGCAAGATACCTCTAAGATTGAGTGCTTCAATCAAACACTTTCAACCAGCAAAAGTAGTTACACAAGTTGCAACCCTCAGTCATACCACCTTCTTAGTAAAGAACAAAGAAGAACCAATCTTCGGAAAGAACCTTTAATATTTATGAAAGGAGTCATGGATGAATGTACTCACGTAGCAAATTTCTCAGGTACTAATTTTTATATGAAATTGAGAGCATTTGCTAATGTGTAAATATTTCTGAAATCTTTTAAAGAATACTTTATAAGATAATTTTATATTTTCAAAGGTATTTTTTTGTTGGCTCCAGAATGTGTGTGCAAAGATAAGTTGGTTACTTAAATGTATGTTACATATTCTAGCTATGAAAATTTAAGACTATCTTATTCATTAAAAAACACATGGGATAGCCAGTTGTGGTGGCTCATGTCTGTAATCCCAGCATTTTGGGAGGCTGAGGCAGGTGGATTGCTTGAGCCCAGGAGTTCAAGACCAGCCTGGGTAACATGGTGAAACCTTGTCTCTACCAAAAAAAATACGAAACTAGTTATGTGTGGTGGTGCATACCTGTAGTTCCAGCTGCTTGGAAGACTGAAGTGGAAAGATGGCTTCAGCCCAAGTAAACAGTTTGCAGTGAGCCAAGATCACACCACTTGACCGAGTGAGACTCTTTCTCAAACACATAATCTCTCTCTCTCTCTCGCTGAGCACAGTAGCTCACACCTGTAATCCTATCGTTTTGGGAGGCTGCGGTGGGAGGATCGCTTGAGCCCAGGAGTTCAACACCAGCCCAGGCAACATAGTGAGACCCTGTCCCTACAAAAAAATCTAAAAATTAGCTAGATGGCCAATCCTGTAATTACAGAATTACACACCTGTAATCCCAGCACTTTGGCTGAGGTGGGTGGATCGCTTGAGGTCAGCTGTTTGAGACTAAGCCTGGCCAACATGGTGAAACCCCGTCTCTACCAAAAATATAAAAAATTAGCTGGGTATAATGGTATGTGCCTCCAATCTCAGCTACTCAGGAGGCTGAGGCAGGACAATCCCTTGAACCCAGGAGATGGAGGTTGCAGTGAGCAGAGATCATGCTACTGCACTCCAGCCTGGGTGACAGAGTGAGACTCCATCTCAAAAAAAAAACTAGTTGGGTACGGTGGCACATGCCTATAGTCCCAGCTACTTAGAGGCTGAGGCAGGAGGATCCCTTGAGTCTGGGAATTCAAGGTGACAGTGAGCTATGATTGCACCACTGCACCCTAGCCTCTGTGACAAAGTGAGACTCTTGTCTCCAAAACAAAAAAATCACACTGGATTGCTGAGTGTGATGGCATTCACCTGTAGTCCCAGCTACTCGGGAAGTTAAGGAGGGAGAATCACTTGAACCCAAGAGTTCAAGACTGTAGTGTATTATGATCATGCCGGTGAATAGCTACTGCACTTCAGCCTTGGCAACATAGTGAGATCCCATCTTTAAATAAATTATTGAGGCAATGCATACCCTATGTACCCTGATGTGATTATTACGCATTCCATGCCTATATCAACATATGTAACCCATAAATATATATACCTACTGTGTACCCACACACACACAAAAGAAATTAATTAATTTTTAAAAACCACAGTGGATATTGTATCATCTGTAGAATATTTATCTCATTATACTGGAGATGAGTAATGTGGCACATTATAGTTGATTTTTAACTTAATCAAAAATTTTTAGTTTGACAAATGTTTCATTTACTGCATTGTGTGGTGTTTTTTATTTTCTAATGTGTATATGTTGAATTTTTTTAAAATCCTATACCTAGTTCCAGTTGACCCAAGCCTCATTATAGTGGTTCAAGCCAAGGAAGATGCCTATATTCCACGAACAGGAGTTCGAAGTTTACAAGAAATTTGGCCTGGTTGTGAAATCCGATACCTAGAAGGGGGTCATATTAGTGCTTATCTTTTTAAACAAGGACTCTTCAGGTAAGATGACTAAACAGGTATTTGTTCATCTGTTGCTTGTTTTCTGGATTTCTTGCTTCAACAAATAGATTAGATATTTTTATTGTCTGTTTCAATCTTCGAATTTCCTCCTCACCTCCCACAAATCTCACATTGAGTTATTTTTTTCTCTTTCCTAGAATTTCATCCTCTTATATTTTCTTTTTCTCCTAGAGAACTAGACATGATGCTTATCATAGGCATTCTTTATCTTGTGGTTTTACCCTCTTCAAATATTAATGGCCAGGCATTTTAGGATGTGAGAAGGATGAACATGGCTTGTTAAAGTTGCTTTGGTGCATCAAGAGGTTTTTCACTCTATTCTGATGTTCTCTCAGAATGGCCTGAACATCCATGGGATAATTTAGCAATGTTTTTCAGTTAGCAAGTGAATATTGAACTTTAAATGAGAAGTGGTTTTAATGTTAACCTTATATGATTCCACTATTTTAGTTAGAACTTATAAAAAACTTTTATGCCAAAACTATAATTTTCTGGTATTCTGCATTATTGGGACATATTTATGTGTTATTAATGGTTAAATAAATTAGTTCACATAAGTGCTTAGATCAGTTCCTGTACATAAGTGTTCCAAAAAAACTGCCAACTACATAGCTGTATAATAGAGGGGTTGTATGTGATATGTTTGACATGTTTTAGCTCTTGTTAACGTAAGAAATAATTTTTGTATGTTGTTACTTTTCTTTTTTTTTTTTGGGGACGGAGTTTCGCTCTTGTTACCCAGGCTGGAGTGCAATGGCGCGATCTTGGCTCACCGCAACCTCCACCTCCTGGGTTCAGGCAATTCTCCTGCCTCAGCCCCCTGAGTAGCTGGGATTACAAGCACGTGCCACCATGCCCAGCTAATTTTTTGTATTTTTAGTAGAGACGGGGTTTCACCGTGTTGACCAGGATGGTCTCGATCTCTTGACCTCGTGATTCACCCGCCTCGGCCTCCCAAAGTGCTGGGATTACAGGCTTGAGCCACCGCGCCTGGCCTTACTTTTCTAGCTCAACTTATAAATGTCACCTTTTTGAGAAATAGACCAATTCTAAAAGTCTGTCATGTCTTGAAGGATATAGTAAGCCTTTCTTTTTTTTTTTTTGAGGCGGAGTTTCACTCTTGTTGCCTAGGCTGGAGTGCAATGGCATGATCAGCTCACCGAAACCTCTGCCTCCCAGGTTTAAGCGATTCTTCTGCCTCAGCGTCCTGAGTATCTAGGATTACAGGCATGCACTACCACGCCCAGCTAATTTTGCACTTTTAGTAGGCATGGGGTTTCTCCACATTGGTCAGGCTGGTCTTGAACTCCTGACCTCAGGTGATCCACCTGCCCTGACCTCCCAAAGTACTGGGATTACAGGCGTGAGCTACCTCCCCTGGCCAAACCTTTCTTTTAATACTGTGGTATTTAATAAAGTATGTATTCAGCATTTGAGACCCTATTGGTGAATGAGCAGACTATCCAATACTCATTGACCCTCTGGCATAACAAAACTTAAACAAATAAACAAAAACCTGTGACTACCTAGGGTTGCTAGGGTTGCTTAAGAAGAGTCTAAAGTTCTATTATACATGTGAATACAGAGGACCCACGTGCTTGCATTAGTAAATTAGTATAAAATTTCTTTCACTCTTTTGTGTACTTAAGTCAGAGTATAGTTAAGAAGTATTAGGATGAGATTTATAATCAAAGTCAGATATAAAAACTCAAAAGTGCTATTATGAAGGCTTCATTTGAGAGAGATAAATATTAACTATTATCATGTGCCAGATGCCAGGGCAATTGCTCTGTTATTATCCCCTTTACACAGAATAAAGGGAACAAAAAAGATTAAGAAACTTGCTCATGTGGAGTCACTACTAAGCTATTTGGCCTCTTCCATTCCCCATCAGTCACTTCAAAACTTAACAGATTGTTTCTTATGATCCGTGTTTGAAGAAAAAAAAAAAATTAACAGAGTTTAGATGACATTGGAATAGTAGAATTCTTAAAAATTCAGTCTTTTCACACACCAAACATAAAAATAAAAGAAGCCAACAGGCATGGTGGCTCATGCCTGTAATTCCAGCACTTTGGGAGGCCAAGGTGAGTGGATCACAAGGTCAGAAGTTCGAGACAAGCCTGGCCAATATGGTGAAACCCCAACTATGCTAAAAATACAAAAATTATCTGGGTGTGGTGGCAAGTGCCTGTAGTCCCACCTACTTGGGAGGCTGAGGCAGGAGAATTGCTTGAACCTGGGAGGTGGAGGTTGCAGTGAGCTGAGATCACACCACTGCACTCCAGCCTTGGCAACAGAGCAAGACTCCGCCTCAGTCAGTCAATCAATAAAGCCATTCCTTTATGTGCTCTAATATTTTGTGTTATTTAGAGCTTATTGATAATACAAGTGAATAAGAGACTATTCAAATGATTAAAAAGGGACATGTACTCTTCCTAACCCTTCTATTATGTATACAAGCCCAGATTGTAACTTTGGGCACCAGAAAGTAAACAAAGTCAGATTCATTCCACAAGAGCAAGTGCCTGGAACTGAGGAAAAAAATTAGCCAGTGGTCAATAATTTCAGAGGTTTCTTTACTTCTCACCTACAGCTGTCATATCTGTCTTCAAACAAAATCTCCTTATGTGTTTACACCAACATGCAAATATCCACCTCTAATTTTTTTCCCTTCTTAGGGATTCAGTATAATTCACAAGGAACAAATCCTTGAGCTAAAGAAAGACAAGCATGTTGGAAAACTATGCCTTCCCAATGTGCTGGAAACAATATTAGCAAGCTATCAGTTTTAAAGATAATCTTAGTGTCTTTGTTAGGATGTGAGTAAATGCTTAGTTGAACAAGTGGGATACAAAATTAACATTTCATAGTTATTTAAACTGGGTGAGAATTATAGACATGCTTTTTTTCTTTTTTTTTCTTTTTTTTTTTTTTTTGAGCCAGAGTCTCACTCTGTCACCCAGGCTGGAGTACAGTGATGCAGTCTCAGCTCACTGCATCCTCTGCCTCCCAGGTTCAAGCAATTCTCCTGCCTCAGCCTCCCAAGTAGTTGGGATTACAGACATGCACCATCACACCCAGCCAATTTTTGTATTTTTAGTAGGGATGGGGTCTCACCATTTGGCCAGGCTAGTCTCGAACTCCTGACCTTGTGATCCAGCCACCTCCGCCATCCAAAGTGCTGGGATTACAGGTGTGAGCCCACCCACCGCACCTGGTCTAGATACGCATTTTCTTAAAAACCTGGCGGAAAGATATGAAAAGATTAACAGTAGATGCAAGTGATGGGATTATGTTTTCCCCATCCTATATTTTAGATTTTCTGAATATTCTGCTATGAAAATGTATTATACAATAGAAAAAAAACAGCTTTAGAAGCCAGGAACAGTGACTCATGCGTGTACTCCCAGCGCTTTGGAAGGCTGAGGTGGGTGGATCAACTGAGGTCAGGAGTTCAAGACCAGCCTGGCCAACATGATGAAACCCTGTCTCTACTAAAAATACAAAAATTAGCTGGGTGCAGTGACAGGCACGTGTAATCCCAGCTACTCAGGAGGCTGTGGCAGGAGAATTACTTGAACAGAGAAGCAGAGGTTGCAGTGAGCAGAGACCATGCCACTGCACTCCAGCCTGGGTGACACAGCAAGACGCTGTCTCAAAAGAAAAAGAAAAAAGGTACATGGATTCAAACACCCCTTTTGGGGAGGATAACTGCCTATTTCATAGCGATTTAGAGAGGAGGTCATGTTGCAAGTCCCAGATAAATTTGGAAATAACTTACAGTAAAGACATTGTCTGTCCCCCCTTTTTGCTAGTTACTTAGAGTTTTTCTTTCATATTTAATTTTAGACAAGCCATCTATGATGCATTTGAACGCTTTCTACATAAATACGCTAACTAATTGGATCATTATATGTAACCAGTGTGGCCACGATGTTTCTTACAAAAGGAAGCTTCATCCTATGATGATGTGAAGGACAAGCAGACAGCACTAATATATCTAATTGCTATCAATGTAGTCTGGAATTCATTGTTAAAGATCAGTTAACGATAAACTTTGAATACATTTGAATAATTTGAAAACAATATTTGAAGTAAATAATGTTAAGGTATTTTTATTATTGTTTATTGGAATCCTACATACTCAATATTTAGTCTGTTGTTACTATTTATAAAAACTAAATTTTAAATCATGAATAATTTAATTTAAATAAATTTATTCATAGAAACCCTTCTGGTTTTTAATAAAATTGCTAAATCAAACCAAGATTTTAATATATCAGCATTTACCTTGTACCCTTATATTATAACATTTCACTATTGACTTGATTTGAGAAACATGTTTATTTCTTTTTTGAATGTATGGTGAATTCACAGTCTTGTGTTCAACTTCAGCCAATTTTCTGCTGTGGAAATAAATACTTAATGATGTATAAAATCAGTGTTAACTTTCAATTCTAAAGTATCCTGCCGAGCTCACACCATTGCACTCCATCCTGGGCAACAAGAGCAAAACTCCATCTCAAAAAATAATAATAATGATCAAAGTGAATGTTCTGCAGATAAAAACATTAGACTTTGCTAGAGTTTAAAACTTTACCAAAAATTTGCGTTTTTAAAAAATGCCAATAGGCTGGGCGCGGTTGCTCAAGCCTGTAATCCCAGCACATTGGGAGGCCAAGGAAGTGGATCACTAGGTCAGGAGTTTGAGACCATCCTGGCCAATGTGATGAAACCCATCTCTACTAGAAGTACAAAAATTAGCCGGGTGTGGTGGCTCACACCCGTAATCTCAGCACTTTGAGAAGCTGAGGCGGGCGGATCACTTGAGGTCAGGAGTTCAAGATCAGCGAGGCCAACATGGTGAAACCTCATCTCTACTAAAAGTACAAAAAAATTAACCAGGCATTGTGGTGTGTGCCTGTAATCTCAGCTACTCAGGAGGCTGAGGCAGGAGAATTGCTTGAACCTGGGAGGTAGAGATTGCAGTGAGCCTTGATCGTGCCACTGCAGTCCAGCCTGGGCAACAGAGCAAGACTCCATCTCAAAAAAAAAAAAAAATTAGCCAGGCATGGTGGCCGGGGCCTATAATCCCAGCTACACAGCAACTGAGACAGGAGAATTGCTTGAACCCAGAAGGCAGAAGTTGCAGTGAAGCCGAGATCGTGCCACTGCACTCCAGCTTGGGAGACAGAACAAGACTCTGTCTCAAACAAAACAAAACAAAATGCCAAACTTATTTTCCCCTACTAAAAAAGTTTTAATGCACAAAAAATGGAAACATTGGAAGACCTGTTGCATTAACTGATGGATACTGTGTTTGACATATCTTTTTTTTTTTTTTTTTTTAATTTTAGTAGAGATGGGATTTCATCATGTTGGCCAGGCTGGTCTTGAACTCCTGACCTCAAGTGATCCAACTGTTTCAGCTTCCCAAAGTATTGGGATTATAGGCATGAGCTACCACACCTGGCCTGAAGTTTTCTTTTCATTTTTTAAATTATTTTTTTATATGCATATTCTTTGGATTGCGAACCATCTAACTATCCAAAGACTTAACAGCTTTGGCTTTTTAATTTCAGAATTTAATAGACACATATGTAATTGATTTGCCCCATATAAACTTTATTTTACAGAAAATAAAGTTTTATGTAACAGCTATTAACTCTTTTTTGGGGAGTTATATGGCTAGATTTGGTGCTTTCTTTTTATGTTAAACTTCTCTAGCTGACAACTAAAATGTTAAAAAGTAGAAAATATTTTGGGGTATTGTGTGAAGTTTTACAATAGGTATATTTGAGTTTTGTTTGAAATCTGTATTGTCTGTGAATTTTTTTTTTTTTTTTTTTTTTTTTTTTTTGAGACGGAGTTTCGCTCTTGTTACCCACACTGGAGTGCAATGGCGCGATTCTCGGCTCACCGCAACCTCCGCCTCCTGGGTTCAGGCAATTCTCCTGCCTCAGCCTCCTGAGTAGCTGGGATTACAGGCACACACCACCATGCCCAGCTAATTTTTTGTATTTTTAGTAGAGACGGGGTTTCACCATGTTGGCCAGGATGGTCTCGATCTCTTGACCTCGTGATCCACCCGCCTCGGCCTCCCAAAGTGCTGGGATTACAGGCTTGAGCCACCGCGCCCGGCCCTGTGAATTATTTTTAAATAGATAATCTTAGCTTAGTAAAGATATTTGAATTATTATGTGCCTTTGCAGTCTTTTTAAAGGAGATTTCATTTGTTACTCTAATGGCTCTATCTTGATTTTTTTACAAACATTTAAAAATGATTAATGTGAAGTTATTGATGGTAGACAAAGTAGTAACTTCTTTCAAATTACTTTGGCACAACAAGCCAACACTGTACATCTCTTTGAGCTATAAGCAGTTCTACATGTTCGGAAGAAAACCTTTAGTTGTAACTGAAAGTACAAAATCTACTAAAGTTCTTCCACAAAATACTCTTTAAACTTGTTAACTGAATTACAATTTTCTTACATATATAGTGAGGTTATATGATTGAATGCTTTTTGAACAATGATTTTAGTAAAACCAATACTTTATTATTGTTCACATAAATACTTCTTACTAAGCAATAATGTACTATGGTATAGTAAAAAAAAATGAAATTTTGTTGGTAAAAAAATGAAATTTTGATTTGGTTTTAATTAACTCTTAGGCATAACTAATTTTTCCCAAATAAAGTGTGAAAGAAGGTATTTTTAAAATTTCATCTCTTAACCAGATGTTTAAGAATATATCCCTAAAACTACCTCAATTAATAAATTTGAAGTGCAAAATACCTTTTCTTAGAATTTTTTAATATATTCCCCCAAAATGGTAGCGTAAGTGGTCTCATATATAATCTCCAAGAAGTGCAGTCTGCCATTGTCTGCCATTTTGAGGATTAGGTACTACATAAAATGTTAGAAATTTATTTAGACCAGAGTTGTAAACTGGTAGTTCACATAGGCCATTTTGACTAACAGTTGTTTTATTTGATGTACGTAATGTTTCAAAAATTTTTGAATTTGAAAAGTCTTTCAGTTGGGCATGCACTCCCAGTTTGCCACAGCCTACTGGACTTCCCTCTTATACCAGGCAACTTCTCTACTTTGTAGTTCCTCCTTAGCCCTGAAGACCTCTTAAGTTTGAGACCCCTGATTTAGATCTGTAATTAGAAGAAGCTTCTGAATTTCATGATTTGTTAATGTCATTATTGTTAAGTCATTTTAGCATGTGCATTGTAGATTGCGTCTTTGAATGTATTTTTTAATGTGGTGCTTTCTCTCATAAAGATCATTGAATTGTTAACACTGTAATTGAAATTTTAAAAATCATTTCCAAATATTTTATATTTCACAATAAAAGTCTGTTTAAAAAGCTAACCATTTGTGCTTTTTTTCAAGAGGTATTATTGTAAATACAGTAGACAAATGTCACATTTGATTAATATACCCAAACTTGAACTTAATGTATATGTTCCCTGTTATTATGTCCTAAACAAGGTAAGACAGAAATAAGCAAGGGACGCTGTAGAAGAACAGTATCAGTATCTCTATAAAAATGACCAAATTTTTCCCCTGATATGTGTGATCTGAGGGAAATACACATTCTGACAGACCATAGTTATCTCAATGTTGATCAGTATTGAATGTGATTACATTTACACTCGTAAATAAATATACTGCAAACAAAATCTAGAGATTTGGTTAGACTGGGAATGGGAGTCTTGGGTAGAGTCTCCTATACATTAATAATAGTAACTGGGTTTGGAAATATGAGGAAAGATTATGGTAAATAAAGGAGAAAAAGGTCATTATTTGGCCACTTTGCAGTAAGATAACCTAATCTGGGAATATTCTTATAGGCAGAATCCTAGGAAAACAATGCTGATATGAATTATAAGCCAGGAATTGAATGGGCTAGCACCTGGATTGTGGACTCCCCAGATCCAGAACTGTGAGAAATAAATATCTGTGTCTAAGCCGCCAAATTATGGTATTCTTTTATAGTAGCCCAAGCAAACTAAGATAACAGGTCCTGTGAGCAACCATTAAATAAGGGTACAAAACAGCACTGTTCAATACAATTTTATACAATGACAGAAAGGTACTCCATCTACTCAATACAGTAGTCATTAGTCACATGTGGCTATTGATCATGTGAAATGAGGCAATCATAACTGAGGTACTGAAGTTTTGTTTTTTGTTTTTTGAGACAGAGTTTTGCTTCTGATGCCCAGGCTGGAGTGCAATGGCGTGATACCGACTTACTGCAACCTCTGCCTTCCAGGTTCAAGCGATTCTCCTGCCTGAGCCTCCCAAGTAGCTGGGCTTACAGGTGTGCACCACCATTTCCGGCTAATTTTGTATTTTGTTAGTAGAGACGGGGTTTTTTTCATGTTGGTCAGGCTGATCTCAAACTCCTGACGTAACGTGATCCACCCACCTTGGAATCCCAAAGTGCTGGGGTTATAGGCGTGAGCCACTGTGCCCAGCCCAAAATTTTTATTTTATTTAAATTCAGTTGTAAAACTTAATGTAAATAGCCACATGTAACTAGTAACTATTAGATAGCGCCGATATAAAAAAATCTAAAAAGTGGCCGAGCACAGTGGCTCATGCCCAGCAATTTGGGAGACCGCGGTGGCTGGAGCACTTGAGGTCAGGAGTTCAAGACCAGCCTGGCCAACATGATGAAACCCCATCTCTACTAAAAATACAAAAGTTAGCTGGGCATGGTGGCAGATGCCTGTAATCCCAGCTATTCAAGAGGCTGAGGCAAGAAAATTGCTTGAACCCAGGAGGTGGAGGTTTCAGTGAGCCAAGATCGTGTCACTGTACTCCAGCCTAGGCAACAGTCCAGAACTCCATCTCAAAAAGATTAAAAGCAAAAAAATTAGGCATAGCAGGGCACAGTCATGTGTGCCTGTACTGCCAGCTACTCAAGAGGCTGAGGCAGGAGGATCACTTGCACCCAGGAGTTCAAGGCTGCAGTGAGCTGTGGTTGTACTACAGAATTTTAGCCTGGGTGACAGAGCAAGGCCCTGTCTCTAAAAAATAAAAATAACTGGGTGCGGTGGTTCATGCCTGTAATCCTAGCACTCTGGGAAGCCTAGGCAGGTGAATCCCGAGGTTGGGAGTTCAAGACCAGCCTGACCAACATGGTGAAACTTCATCTCTACTAAAAATACAAAAATTAGCCAGGCATAGTGGCACCCACCTGTAATCCCAGCTACTCCGAGCCTGAGGCAGTAGAATCGCTTGAACCCAGGAGGCAGAGGTTTCAGTGAGCCAAGATGGCACCAATGCACTCCAACCTGGGTGACAGAGCAAGACTCCGTCTCTAAATAATAAAATAAACTGATGTTGACTAAAAAATTTATAGATGCATCAAAACTTGACAAAGTTTAGCTCTGTAAATTTGACCTACAAAAATCAGGTAAAGATTTTCAAAGAAAAAATATAAAATTAAGAGGGATGAGAATTGATCCCAAGAAAATTAGTTAACAATTAGCATGAAAGTGGAAATGGGATTAGCTGTATTATGAAGAAATTTATTAGAGTTTAACTTGTTCAGTAAAATTTGAATAAAGTGCTATAACTAAATTATGCAGGGTCCTGTAGGATTTTAGTCTCTATGCAAAGAGCTATATGAAGACATTAAAGGTTTTTCTCCATTGATTTAACATGCATCTTAAATACATTTTAAGATGTATTTAGGACAAATTTAGGATTAAGACAAATGCCTAATACATGCAGGGCTTAAAACCTAGATGATGGGTTGATGAGTGTAGCAAGCGACTATGGCACGTGTATCCCTATGTAATAAACCTGCACGTTCTGCACATGTATCACAGAGCTTAAAAAAAAAAAAAAAAGATTGTCAATTGATCACTCTGGCTGCAGTGAGAAGAAACAATTAAAGGGGGCCTGTAGTCCATGCAAATGTTTCAGCTAGAAGGTTATCAATATGGCCAGGTGAAAAATGATGGTAGCTAAAACTAGGATGGTGGCAGTGGATATAGAGAAATCTGAATGGATTTCAGAGATAATACAGGTTATAGGATGATGATGGGTTGAGAGGTGAGGTGGTACTCTTCAGAGATAGAGAACCCTGGAAGAAAACCAGTGTGAGAGGATAGATTAAAAGTTTAGTCTGGCACACACAGATTTTTATGTGTCTAAAACTACACAGTCAGATGGGAGTTGGAGGCTCAGAGCAGAGGTCTGAGCAGGAGATAAAAACTCAATCACTAGTGTTTAGATGGTAACTGATGTGATAGGCATGGGTGAGATTTTGAGGAGAGTCTAGGAAAAGGAGAGGACCTTGGACAGTGGTTCCCAAACTTTTTCATCTAAGAATGAAAAAGTTTACACTCTTTTTTCTTCTTCTTCTTTTATGCCACTTCACATACAAGAAGCTAGAAAAAGTTGATACTCTTTTCTTTTTTTTTTTTTTTTTTTGAGACGGAGTTTCGCTCTTGTTACCCAGGCTGGAGTGCAATGGCGCGATCTTGGCTCACCGCAACCTCTGCCTCCTGGGTTCAGGCAATTCTCCTGCCTCAGCCTCCTGAGTTGCTGGGATTACAGGCACGTGCCACCATGCCCAGCTAATTTTTTGTAGTTTTAGTAGAGACGGGGTTTCACCATGTTGACCAGGATGGTCTCGATCTCTTGACCTGGTGATCCACCCGCCTCGGCCTCCCAAAGTGCTGGGATTACAGGCTTGAGCCACCGCGCCCGGCTAGATACTCTTAAAACTTGAGGACCTTGAACATGAGGTCAGGAGTTCAAGACCAGACTGGCCAACATAGTGAAACCCCATCTCTACTAAAAGTAGAAAAAATTAGCTGAGTGTGGTGGCAGGCACCTGTAATCCAAGCTACTTGAGAGGCTGAGGCAGGAGAATCACTTGAACCTGGGACGTGGAGGTTGCAGTGAGCTGAGATGGCACCATTGCACTCCACCCTGGGTGACAGAGCTAGACTCCGTATCAAAAAAAAAAACACTTGATTACCTTAAAGACCATTTGTGTATGTGGGTTGTATATATCAATATTACCAAATTAAAACTGAGAAATAGTTAAAATATGTATTGATTTTTTTTCTCTCCCCCTGCCAACCACCTGGTTTTTTTTTTTTTTTTAAGAGTTTCTCAGGCCGGGCACGGTGGCTTTGGGAGGCCGAGGCGGGTGGATCACGAGGTCAAGAGATCGAGACCATCCTGGCCAACATGGTGAAACCCCGTCTCTACTAAAAATACAAAAAATTAGCTGGGCATGGTGGTGCGTGCCTGTAATCCCAGCTACTCAGGAGGCTGAGGCAGGAGAATTGCCTGAACCCAGGAGGCAGAGGTTGCGGTGAGCCGAGATCGTGCCATTGCACTCCAGCCTGGGTAACAAGAGCGAAACTCCGTCTCAAAAAAAAAAAAAAAAAAAAGAGTTTCTCACTTGCCAAGGCTGGAGTGCAATTGCACAATCTCAGCTCACTGGAACCTCCACATCCTAGGTTTAAGTGAACCTCCTGCCTCAGCCTCCTAAGTAGCTGGGATTCCAGACGCCCACCACCCCGCCCAGCTAATTTTTGTATTTTTAATAGAATCGGGGTTTCGCCATGTTGACCAGGCTGGTCTCGAACTCCTGACTTCATATCACACCGGCCTCAGCCTCCCAAAGTGCTGCTATTACAGGCATAAGCCACTGTGCCTGGCCTGATTCATTTTTACATAACAATAATGAGCCCATTACATATTATATTAGATCCTAGATCCCTAGGACTGATGTAAAAAAAGTATCAGTGTTTGGCTTTAAACAACAGAAGTGCATTCTCTCACAGTTCTGGAAGACAGAAGTCTGAAATCAAGGTGTCCACAGGGCCATGCTCCTTTTGAATGCTCTAAGAAAGGATGTGTTCCATGCCTCTCTCCTGGATCTGGTGGTTGGCAGCAATCCTTGGTTTATAGATCCACCACGCCAATCTCTGCCTCATCTTCACATAGCATACTTATTTCTGTGTCTGTATCCAGATTTCCCTCTTTCTTATAAGGACATCAGTCATTAGATTAAGGCCCACCCTATTCCCAGTATGAACTCATTCTATTTAATTTGATTACATTTGCAAACACTCTATTTTCAAATAAGGTCACAATGCATGGGTAGCAGGGGCTAAGACTCGAACATTTTTTTTTCCAGAACACAATTCAATCCACACGTTAACAAAAATAATGTTTTTTATTCTTTTTTAGAGACAAGGTGTCACTATGTTGCCCAGGCTGAAATGTAGTGTCTATTCACAGGTGACATCATAGCATACCTCGGCTTTGAACTCTTGGTCTCAAGGGATCCACCTGCCTCAGCCTCCCAAGAAGCTGAGACTACAGGTGCATTCTTGCCGCCCAGGCTGGAGTGCAGTGGCATGATCTCGGCTCACTGCAACCTCCACCTCCCAGGTTCAAGTAATTCTGTCCTCAGGCTCCCCAGTAGCTGGGATTACAGACGTCCGCCACCATGCCTGGCTAATTTTTTGTATTTTTAGTAGAGATGGCGTTTCACCATGTTGGTCAGGCTGGTCTCGAGCTCCTGCCCTCAGGTGATCCACCCACTTTGGCCTCCCAAAGTGCTAGGATTGCAGGGATGAGCCATGGCACTCAGCTCAAAAATAATAATAATTTTTTTTTTTTTTTTGAGACGGAGTTTCGCTCTTATTACCCAGGCTGGAGTGCAATGGCGCGATCTCGGCTCACCACAACCTCTGCCTCCTGGGTTCAGGCAATTCTCCTGCCTCAGCCTCCTGAGCAGCTGGGATTACAGGCACGCGCCACCATGCCCAGCTAATTTTTTGTAGCTTTAGTAGAGACAGGGTTTCACCGTGTTGACCAGGATGGTCTCGATCTCTTGACCTCATGATCCACCCGCCTCGGCCTCCCAAAGTGCTGGGATTACAGGCGTGAGCCACCGCGCCCGGCCCAATAATAATTTTTTTAAGTGAAAAATAACTTTCTTTTTCAAAACAAAAACATTTTAGTGAGTAGGGTAGCTAGTGAAAGACTACTGGACTCTCATATCTGCTTCTACATTTAATCTATTGCAGCAAGTTGTTTTGATTAAAATATATAAAGAAACCAGCCGGGCGCGGTGGCTCAAGCCTGTAATCCCAGCACTTTGGGAGGCTGAGGTGGGTGGATCACAAGGTCAAGAGATCGAGACCATCCTGGTCAACACGGTGAAACCCCGTCTCTACTAAAAATACAAAAAATTAGCTGGGCATGGTGGCACGTGCCTGTAATCCCAGCAACTCAGGAGGCTGAGGCAGGAGAATTGCCTGAACCCAGGAGGCAGAGGTTGCGGTGAGCCGAGCTCGCGCCATTGCACTCCAGCCTGGGTAACAAGAGCGAAACTCCGTCTCAAAAAAAAAAAAAAAAAAAAGAAACCAGGTGTAGTGGTGTGCACCTGTAATCCTAGCTACCAGGGAGGTTGAGGTGGAGAATTGTTTGAGCCCAGGAGTTTCAGACTAGACAGCAACACAGTGAGACCCAGTCTCAAACAAACGAAACAAACTCAAGAAATAAAAATAGAAGAAAATCTGGTTGAAAATGGAAGAGTAGGCTGGGTGTGGGGGGTGGCTCACGCTTGTAATCACATACTTTGGGAGGCTGAGGTTGGTGGATCAGCTGAGGTCAGGAGTTCGAGATCAGCCTGGCCAACATGGTGAAACTCCATCTTTACTAAAAATACAAAAAAATTAGCTGGGCGTGGTGGCAGGCCCCTGTAATCCCAGCTACTTGGGAGACTGAGACAGGAGAATTGCTTGGACCCAGGAGGCAGAGGTTGCAGCGAGCTGAGATGGTGCCATTGCACTCCAGCCTGGGCGACAGAGCAAGACTCCATCTCAAAAAATGAAAATAGAAAAGAAAAGGAAGGAGTATTTTAATAGTCTTTTCATATAATTGAGGAAGTAATTCTTTGATATTACACCCAAACTCCACAAAGGATAGTTTCTTCAAGGATATTTGCATTGTGGAACCTGAAACCATATTAGTAACTTTCATTCTTTTTTTTTTTCTTTAAATGTTGCCCAGGTTGGTTGGCCTCGAACGCATAGCCTCGGCTCCTCAAGCGCAAGGACAATTGGTCTGAGCCACTGCGGCCCCCAGTAACTTTTCATTCTTGGGTTCATTAAAAACCATTGTTCTTTGAGATGGGCAAAGTGGCTCACGCCTGTAATCCCAGCATTTTGGGAGGCTGAGGAGGGTGGATCACTTGAGCTTAGGAATTTGTGACCAGCCTGGGCAAACCCCATTGCTACAAAAAATTAGCCATGTGTGGTGGGCCTGTTGTCCCAGCTAGCTCAGGAGCTGTAGTAGGAAGATCACTTGAGGCCAGGAGGCAGAGGCAACGAGCTGAGACTCTGTCTCATGGGGGGAAGAAAGCTATAATGTGTTTATTAGTGCTTTGCAACTTATACTTTCTTTTTTCCTTTTTTTTTTTTTTTTTTTGAGACAAAAATTTTGTTCTTGTTGCCCAGGCTGGAGTGCAATGGTGTGATCTCAGCTCACCACAACCCCTTCCGGGTTCAAGCGACTCTCCTGCCTCAGCCTCCTGAGTAGCTGGGATTACAGGCATGTGCCACCATGCCCAGCTGATTTTGTATTTTTAGTAGAAACGGGGTTTCTCCATGTTGATCAGGCTGGTCTCGAACTCCTGACCTAAGGTAATCTGCCCGCCTCAGCCTCCCAAAGTGCTGGAATCACAGGCATGAGCCACTGCGCCTAGGCTTAAAATACATTTTCATCTCTTATCTTGCAATATCATGGGGGTGTGCAGCCATGGCTGGAATTACTATTAATATGTCTATCATATATATATATATATATATATATATATATATCTTTAAAAATACTCACCAGTATACTAATGAACTATTTCTATTTACTCTGTTTGATTGTTTTGTTTTGTTGAGACAGAGTCTCACTCTGTTGCCAAGCTAGAGTGCAGTGGTGCTATCTCTGCTGAATGCAACCTCCACCTCCCAGGTTCAAGTGATTCTTCTGCCTCAGCCTCCTGAGTAGCTGGGAACCTACTCAGGCACACACCATTAAGCCCAGCTAATTTTTTTGTATTTTTAGTAGAGACAAGGTTTCACCATGTTGTCCAGGATGGTCTTGATCTCTTGACTTTGTGATCCTCCCGCCTTGGACTCCCAAAGTGCTGGGATTACAGGCATGAGCCACCACACTTGGCCTATTCTATTCTATTCTATTCTTTTTCTTTTCTTTTCTTTTTTTTGAGACAGAGCATATAGCTCTGTCACCCAGGCTTGAGTGCAGTGGCATGATCTCAGCTCACTACAACCTCTGTCTCCCAGGTTCAAGGGATTCTCCTGCCTCAGCCTCCTGAGTAGCTGGGATAGCACGCATGCATCATAGGCTGGCTAATTTTTTTGCAGTTTTAGAGAGAGGGTTTTGCCATGTTGGCCAGAGTGGTATTAAACTCCTGACCTCAAGTGATCCGCCTGCCTCAGCCTCCCAAAGTGCTAGGATTACAGATGTGAACCACCGCTCCCAGCCTGAACTATGTCTATTTTATAAAAAGAAGCCAGGCGCGGTGGCTCAAGCCTGTAATCCCAGCACTTTGGGAGGCCGAGGCGGGTAGATCACGAGGTCAAGAGATCGAGACCATCCTGGTCAACATGGTGAAACCCTGTCTCTACTAAAACTACAAAAAATTAGCTGGGCATGGTGGCACATGCCTGTAATCCCAGCTACTCAGGAGGTTGAGGCAGGAGAATTGCCTGAACCCAGGAGGCGGAGGTTGCGGTGAGCCGAGATCGCGCCATTGCACTCCAGCCTGGGTAACAAGAGCGAAACTCTGTCTCCAAAAAAAAAAAAGAAAGAAAGAAAACACAGGCCAGGTGTGGTGGCTCACACTTGTAATCCCAGCACTTTGGGAGGCAGAGGCAGGTGGATCACCTGAAGTCAGGAGTTCAAGACCAGCCTGACTAACCTGGAGAAACCCCTTCTCTATTAAAAATACAAAATTAGGCCGGGCGCGGTGGCTCAAGCCTGTAATCCCAGCACTGTGGGAGGCCGAGGCGGGTGGATCACGAGGTCAAGAGATCAAGACCATCCTGGTCAACATGGTGAAACCCCGTCTCTACTAAAAAAATACAAAAAATTAGCTGGGCATGGTGGTGCGTGCCTGTAATCCCAGCTATTCAGGAGGCTGAGGCAGGAGAATTGCCTGAACCCAGGAGGCGGAGGTTGCGGTGAGCCGAGATCGCGCCATTGCACTCCAGCCTGGGTAACATGAGTGAAACTCCGTCTCAAAAAAAAAAAAAAAAAAATACAAAATTAGCTGGGCGTGGTGGCTCATACCTGTAATCCCAGCTACTCAGGAGGCTGAGGCAGGAGAATTGTTTGGACCCGGGAGAGAGAGAGAGAATAAAGAAAGAAAGAAAAGAAAAGAAAAGAAAGCACAGTAAAAGGCGTTCAGGTACTTGATGAGATCCTCTGTTAGTTAATGATAGAGCCGGAAGTCTTCCCCTTCCCCTCCTTTTGCATCAGTCCTCCAGAGATTTTTCTTAACTCGGGCTAAGGCCCCTAATTTTGTTATTTCTGTAACACTTAGCGCTTTCCTTTATCACAGCCCTTATTTCATTATATTTAAATAATTAGTTAATTGTGTCCCACTCCCTCCATGTCCAATCTGTGAAGGAAGTGATCTTATTCTTTTTTTTTTCAAATAGAGATGGGGTGTCACCATGTTCGCCAGGCTGGTCTCAAACTCCTGACCTCAGGTGATCCACCCATCTCGGCCTCCCAAAATGCTGGGATTACAGGCATGAGCCACCGCGCCTGGCCAGATCTTAATGCCCTCAGTTCCTGGCACAGTTTGAAGCATTACCAACTGGTCCATCAAAGTTTGCAGAATGATTTGAAGTATAGTGTTCTTTTCACTGTTCCAGCTTGTACTTGTAGTTTGAAATGATATTAGAGATAAATTTTTTTTATTTTTTTTTGAGACGGAGTTTCACTCATGTTACCCAGGCTGGAGTGCAATGGCGCGATCTCGGCTCACTGCAACCTCCGCCTCCTGGGTTCAGGCAATTCTCCTGCCTCAGCCTCCTGAGTAGCTGGGATTACAGGCACGCACCACCATGCCCAGCTAATTTTTTTGTATTTTTAGTAGAGACGGGGTTTCACCATGTTGACCAGGATGGTCTCGATCTCTTGACCTCGTGATCCACCCGCCTCAGCCTCCCAAAGTGCTGGGATTACAGGCTTGAGCCACCGCACCCGGCTAGAGATAAATTTTAAGCAGAAATTTTATGATCTTCTCCAGTGGTTTTCAACCTGGTTTCCACATGCTTCTGACAATTTATTGTTTTTTAGAATTAAAAAAATTACGGAGTCGGGCAAGGTGGCTTACGTCTGTAATCCCAGCACTTTGAGAGGCCAAGGTGGGTGGATCATCTGAGGTCAGGACATCCAGACCAGCTTGGCCAACATGGTGAAATCTGTTTCTACTAAAAATTTAAAAAAAAATAAAAAAATAAATGGCTGGGTACCATGGCTCATGCCTGTAATCCTAGAACACTTTGGGAGGCCAAGGCAGGGAGATCACGAGGTCAGAAGATCAAGACCATCCTGACTAACACGGTGAAAACCCGTCTCTACTAAAAATACAAAAAATTGGCCAGGCATAGTGGCATGTGCCTGTAATCCCAGCTACTAGGGAGGCTGAGGCAGGAGAATCGCTTGAACCCGGGAGGCAGAGGTTGCAGTGAGCCGGAATCACACCACTGCACTCCAGCCTGGGCAACAGAGTGAGACTGCATCTCAAAAAATAAAAAATAAATAAAAAATATTAGTCCAGGTACAGTGGCTCACACCTGTAATCCCAGTACTTTGGGAGGCCAAGGTGGGCAAATAACAAGGTCAGGAATTTGAGACCAGCCTGACCAACATGGTGAAACCCTGTCTCTACTAAAAATACAAAAATTAGCTGGGTGTGGTGGTGGCGCTCCTGTAATACCTACTACTCAGGAGTCTGAGGTGGGAGAATCACTTGAACCTGGGAGGTGGAGGCTGCAGTGAGCCAAGATCACACCACAGCACTCCAGCCTGGGTGACAAAGCGAGACTCAATCTCAAAAAAAAGAAAAGAAAAAGTACATGCTTTCATCTTAATGACATTCTAAAACAACAACTAGTATACAATCTTCTGGATCATTTAAGCCAATAGTTCTCAATTCTGGCCGCAGATTTGAGTATCAGTAGAAAGCTTTTTTTTTTTTTTTTTTTTGAGACAGAGTTTCGCTCTTGTTACCCAGGCTGGAGTGCAATGGCGCGATCTCAGCTCACCGCAACCTCCGCCTCCTGGGTTCAGGTAATTCTCCTGCCTCAGCCTCCTGAGTAGCTGGGATTACAGGCACGCACCACCATGCCCAGCTAATTTTTTGTATTTTTAGTAGAGACGGGGTTTCACCATGTTGACCAGGATGGTCTTGATCTCTTGACCTCGTGATCCACCGGCCTCGGCCTCCCAAAGTGCTGGGATTACAGGCGTGAGCCACCGCGCCCGGCCCTAGTAGAAAGCTTTTAATAAATATCGATGTCCAGGCTATACTCCAGACTAATTAAATCAGAACCTCTGAGAAGGGGGCCCCGTTCAAACGTACAATCAAGGCCAGGCACGGTGGCTCATTCCTGTAATCCCAGCACTTTGGGAGACTGAGGTGGGTGGATCACCTGATGTCAGGAGTTCGAGACCTGCCTGGTCAATATGGGGAAACCCTGTCTCTACAAAAAATACAAAAAATTAGCCAGGCGTGGTGGTGGGTGCCTGTAATCCCAGCTACTCAGGAGGCTGAGGCAGGAGAATTGCTTGAACCTAGGAGGTAGAGGTCACAGTGAGCTGAGATCTCATCTTTCTACTCCACTCTGGGCAACAAGAGCAAAACTCCATCTCCAAAAAAATTTTTTAAAAAATACTGTGTGTGGCCGGGCACGGTGGCTCAAGCCTGTAATCCCAGCACTTTGGGAGGCCGAGGCAGGTGGATCACGAGGTCAAGAGATCGAGACCATCCTGGTCAACACGGTGAAACCCCATCTCTACTAAAAAAATACAAAAAATTAGCTGGGCATGGTGGCGTGTGCCTGTAATCCCAGCTACTCAGGAGGCTGAGGCAGGAGAATTGCCTGAGCCCAGGAGGCGGAGGTTGCGGTGAGCCGAGATCGCGCCATTACACTTCAGCCTGGGTAACAAGAGCGAAACTCCGTCCCAAAAAAAAAAAAAAAATACTGTGTGGCCAATGTTGAGATTTATCATGATCTATATCAGGAGTTGGGAAAACTTCATCTATAAAGGGCCAGATAGTAAACATTTTAGACTTTGCAGACCAATGCACAAAATTGAGGCTATAATGTGGGTACTTAAAGAGGATAAAAATAAATTTCCACAAACTTTTATTGATGAAATTCAAAATACGATAGTAATTGCTTCTATGATAGCTCTACTAATGAGAAGAATGGGATTCTTTTTGGAGGAGATAATTCACTTAGTTGAGGATCAAGGTTTCTGTTTCCTATCATCAAAATCTGTTGCAAATATTCATCTGCTAATGCTAATCTGTAATGACATTTTACATATTTCAGATTTGATAATGTCTCCACACAGATAGGTACTGCCAAATACTGATATCAAGCTAAAAGCAAATGCTTTTTTTTTCTTCTTTTTTTTGAGACAGTCTTACTCTGTTACCCAGGCTGGAGTTCAGTGACACAATCTCAGCTCACTGCAACCTCTGCCTCCTGGGTTCAGGCGATTTTCCTTCCTCAGTCTCCCGAGTAGCTGGGACTAGAGGCACATACCACCATGCCAGGTAATTTTTGTATTTTTACTAGGACAAAGTTTTACCACATTGGCCAGGCTGGTCTCAAACTCCTGACCTCGTGATCTGCCTGCCTTAGCCTCCCAAAGTGCTGGGGTTACAGATGTGAGCCACTGCCTCTGGCCAAGCAAATACTTTTAATTGAACATATTCACCATTTGAAAGGCAATTTATAGAACTCTGTTTGATTCTGTTCCTGATATTTGCCTTTCAGTCTTTCTGCAGCAATATAAAGTAATGATAGCACCACATATGGTCTCTATTACCACTACTCAACTCTGTCGTTGTAGGGTGACACCAGCCTTAGATAATACATAAATGAATAACTGTGGCCTTATTCCAACAACATTTAATTTATGGAATTGAAATTTGAATTTTGCTGGATGCAGTGGCTCACGCCTGTAATCCCAGCAGTTTGGGAGGCCTAGCTGGGTGGATCACCTGAGGTCAGAAGTTCAAGACCAGCCTAGCTAACATGGTGAAAACTCGTCTCTACTTTAAAAATTACAAAAATTAGCCAGTCATGGTGGTGAGCACCTGTAGTCCCAGCTACTCAGAGGCTGAGGCAGGAGAATCACTTGAGCCTTCCAGGAGGACATTGCAGTGAGCCAAGATCACACCACTATACTCCAGCCTGGGTGACAGAGCAGGACTTGGTCTCAGAAAAAAAATGGAAAGAAATTTGGATTTTATATTGTTTTTATGTGTAACAAAATACTCTTTTTTAAATTTTTTAAATCATTAAAAAATGTAAAATCCATTCTTAGCTTGTGCCTGTATAAAAATAGGTGGTAGACAGATTTGGCCCATGGGCCATAGTTTGCCAAGCCTGATCCAGATAATCTATATGACTTTGAATTATTTTCAAAGTAATATATTTCCACTAGTGCCTATGATTGGAATCAAGCAGTTATATAGCAATAAATATGGTTGTTCACATATGTGACATAGCATAATAAAAACATTTTATGTAAAAAAAAAAAAGCCAGTAGTCTTTTTTACCCTTTATGTTCCCTATACATGATTTTGTAATATTTTTAGACATTTGAAAAATGTTGGATCGGCTGGGCATGGTGGCTCACGCCTGTAATCCAAGTACTTTGGAGGCCAAGGCAGGCGGATCACCTGAGGTTGTGAGTTCAAGCCCAGCCTGACGAACATGGTGAAGCCCCATCTTTAAAAAAATAAATAAATAAAAAAGAAAAAAAACAAAAATGTTGGATCACTGAGTTATGCAGACCTCCAAAATGTTGACACATTTCATTACACAACATCAAAAATTAGGTTCATTAAAATCACTACTGAGCTCATCAGAAAATCTTTAAGCACTAGGAAGCTGTTGAGTTCATGATAGTGGTTACAAGTTTTCCGAGCTTCTAATTTTCTCTCGAAAACTTGAAGGTTATCACTGGCAACAAATACTGTCAGTTGTTGCCATTGATGTGTCAGGCTCATTTCATTCATTTTTTAGAAAATGGCTGCCAAATTAAGCACAAGTAAACCTATTTTGTTATCAGTAGCATGTGTGTGTGTGTGTGTGTGTGTGTGAGACTGGGGTGCAATCTCAGCTCACTGCAACCTCTGCCTCCTGGGTTCAAGTGATTCTCCTGTTTCAGCCTCCAGAGTAGCTGGGATTATAAGGGCCTGCCACCACACCCAGCTAGTTTTTCTATTTTTATTAGACACAGAGTTTCACTATGTTGGCCAGGTTGGTCTCGAACACCTGACCTCAGGTTATCCGCCAGCCTTAGTCCCCCAAAGTGCTGGGATTACAGGTGTGAGCCACCATGCCCGGCCCAATTTGATCTTATTTCTAGGGGATCATGAAACTGAAACCACAGAGAAGGGAATGCAATCCTAGTATACTACACTGTTCTGTAGTGAGGGATATCTACAAACTCAAAATAATATAAAGCTATTTGTGGATTCTTAATTTTGAACCAATCTATGAAGAAAGCACAAAGGTACATTACGGTTATTCAATAGAATATAAGTGATCACTCCTGATAATGTGAGGAAAAGGAAGAAGTATCCAGGATGTGGAGACCTCTCATATACTGGCAGTGGGTATGTGAATTGGTACAAGAGTTTGGAAAATGACTTGGCAATATTTAGAACAAATGAAGATATGCAGATCCTATGACTCAGAAATTCTATTCCTAAAATGATACTCTCCATAAACTGGCACATGCACACCAGAAAAAAAAATGTTCATAAAAGCCATGTTTATAATAGTCCCAAATTGGAAACCCAAAAATCCATCAACAATAGGATAAAAACTGTGATATAACCATTCAATGAAACACACATACTATAATAAAATGAATGACCTATAGCTACTCTCAACTTGTATGAATCTTAAGAGCATAATATTGAATGAAAGAAGCAAGACACAAAATAATAGCGTATGATTCCATTTGCATATAGTTTTAAAAATGGACAAAACTGCCGGGCTCGGTGGCTCACGCCTGTAATCCCAGCACTTTGGGAGGCCGAGGCGGGTGGATCACGAGGTCAAGAGATCGAGACCATCCTGGTCAACACGGTGAAACCCCGTCTCTACTAAAAATACAAAAAATCAGCTGGGCATGGTGGCGCGTGCCTGTAATCCCAGCTACTCAGTAGGCTGAGGCAGGAGAATTGCCTGAGCCCAGGAGGCGGAGGTTGCGGTGAGCCGAGATCGCGCCATTGCACTCCAGCCTGGGTAACAAAAGCGAAACTCAAAAAAACTCAAAAAAAAAAAAAA
>NW_022436967.1:10882752-10891054 GCF_009761245.1 Sapajus apella | reverse complement strand
TGTTGCCCAGGCTGGAGTGCAATGGCGAGATCTCAGCTCACTGCAAACTCCACCCCCCACCACACCTCTGGGTTCAAGCGATTCTCCTGCCTCAGCCTCCTGAATAGCTGGGTTTACAGGTACCTGCCAGGATGCACAGCTAATTTTTTTGCATTTTTAGTACAGACAGGGCTTCACCATATTGGCCAGGCTGGTCTTGAACTGACCTTAGGTGATCCGTCCAACTCTGCCTCCCGAAGTTCTGGGATGACAGGAGTGAGCCACCACACCCAGCCCCAAGTTTCTTTCCTTTTTTTTTTTTTTTTTAATTTAATTTTATTTTTTATTGCATTTTAGATTTTGGGGTACATATGAAGAACATGCAAGATTGTTGCATAGGTACACACATGGCAGTGTGATTTGCTGCCTTCCTCCCCTTCACCTATATCTGGCATTTCTCCCCATGCTATCTCTCCCCAACTCCCCACCCCCCACTGCCCCTCCCCCATTTCCCCCCAACAGACCCCAGTGTGTAGTGCTCCCCTCCCTGTGTCCATGTGTTCTCATTGTTCAACACCTGCCTATGAGTGAGAACATGCGGTGTTTGATTTTCTGTTCTTGTGTCAGTTTGCTGAAAATGATGGTTTGCAAGTTCATCCATGTCCCTACAAAGGACATGAACTCTCCTTTTTTTTTTTGAGGCGGAATTTCACTCTTGTTGCCCAGGCTGGAGTGCAATGGCACGGTCTTGGCTCACCGCAACCTCTGCCTCCTGGGTTCAAGTTTAACCTCCCGAATAGCTGGGATTACAGGGATGCACCACCACACCCGGCTAATTTTGTGTTAGTAGCGATGGGGTTTTTCCATGTTGGTCAGGCTGGTCTTGAACTCTCTACCTCAAGTGATCCACCTGCCTCAGCCTCCCAAAGTGCTGGGATTACAGGCATGAGCCACTGTGCCCAGCCAAATTTTTCTTTTTTTTTTTTAAGTTGGGGTTTCACCAAGATGGCCAGGCTGGTCTTGAACTCCTGACCTCAGGTGATCCACCCACCTCAGCCTCCCAAAGTGCTAGGATTACAGGTGTGAGCCACCGTGCCTGGCCATTTTTCCTTTTTTTAAAGCCTAGTGGTAAGCACTCTAAAATTTGGCAAAGAAAACTCCAGTGAGTCATGTTATTCCGTTTCACCTCCCTACTTCTAGATTTATAGACAATTTTATACATTCAGTTAACTGCCAATTCATGGTTCTTTGTTGATTATAAAACCAGTATTAGAGATTTTAGACCTTTGAAGCCATGCATGGTAGCATGTGGCTGTAGTTTCAGCTCCTTGGAAGGCTGAGGCAGGAAGTTGAACCTAGGTGTTTGAGGCTGTAGTGCCCTATCATGGTGCCTGTGAATAGCCACTACATTCTAGCCCGGGCAATATAGTAAGACCGCTTTTCTAAAAAAAATTGTTATAAAAATAGAACTTTAAAAACTGTCAAGGTAAATCTTAGGAACTTTAATTGCAAATGACCTGTGAAAATATTTAACCATTAACCTATTGGTGCCTTCATTCTCCAGTCTTCCCTGGAGATTGAGAACACTGATACTAGAGGTATGGTGTGGTTCATGGGAATTTCAGTTTTGCTGGTGTCTCGTGTAGGCAACTCTTTCTGTCTTTGGATGGAATCCATTCTGCATTGGCAGGAAGACCATCTTTCAGACCTAGAATAGTGTAGTAACCATGCTGTCTTCCCAGTACTGAGTCCGCACTGTGTTCTCCCACAATTCCTTTTTTTAAAGAGATGGGATCTCTCTGTGTTGCTCAGGCTGGCCTTGAACTGCCGGCCTCAAGTGATTCTCCTGCTTTTCAAAGTGCAAGGATTATAGACTTAAGCCACAGTCCTTGGCCTCTCCTACAACTTCTATTTGCAGTTCAATAACTTGGATGATTGAGATAAAAGATTGTGAAGGCCGGGCGCGGTGGCTCAAGCCTGTAATCCCAGCACTTTGGGAGGCCGAGGCGGGTGGATCACGAGGTCAAGAGATCGAGACCATCCTGGTCAACATGGTGAAACCCCGTCTCTACTAAAAATACAAAAAAATTAGCTGGGCATGGTGGTGCGTGCCTGTAATCCCAGCTACTCAGGAGGCTGAGGCAGGAGAATTGCCTGAACCCAGGAGGCGGAGGTTGCGGTGAGCCGAGATCGTGCCATTGTACTCCAGCCTGGGTAACAAGAGCGAAACCCCGTCTCAAAAAAAAAAAAAAAAAAAAGATTGTGAGGCCCGTGTATGATGGCTCACGCCTGTAATCCCAGCACTTTGGGAGGCTGAGGCAGGTGGATCATGAAGTAGGAGTTTGAGACCAGCCTGACAAACATGTTGAAAACCCGTCTCTATTAAAAATACAAAAATTAGCCAGGCGTGGTGGCACTGGCCTATAATCCCAGTTACTCAGGAGGCTGAGGCAGGAGAATCACTTGAACCTGGAAGGCAGAGGTTGCAGTGAGCTGAGATTGGGCCACTGCACTCCAGCCTGGGTGACAGAGCAAGACTCTGTCTCAGAAAAAAAAGAGAAAGATTGTGGTATAGAAACGTACCGTTTTGAGAGACTTGGGTTCTAGTGCAGGTATTGTTACTAACTAGCTAGTTGACTTCTGGCAAGATTTCTAGGCATTATAAATGAGTAACATGGATAGACCCATTTCTTCTGGTTCATAATACCAGAGTGCCGCTTATAACCTGACTGCCTTGGCTTCTGTTTATTTGTTTAATATAATTTATTTAAATAAATAAATTTTGCTTTAATTTATTTAAATAGGCAGGTAGATCATCACTCTTGCTCTATTGCAGTGGTGAGATCATAGCTCACTGCCGCCTTGACCTCCTGGACTCAAGCAATCCTCCTGCCTTGGGATCCTAGGTAGTTGGGATGACAGGCATGCATGTCATCCCATGGAATTAGCCATGACTGGCTAATTTTATTTTATATTTTATTTTATTTATTTATTTTTTATTTTTTTGAGATGGAGTCTTGCTCTTGTCACCCAGGCTGAAGTGCAGTGGCATGATCGGCTCACTGCAACCTCCACCTCCTGGGTTCAAGCTATTCTTCTGCCTCAGGCTCCTTAATAGCTGGTGCCTGCCACCATGCTGGCTAATTTTGGTACTTTTAGTAGAGACGGGGTTTCACCATGTTGACTAGGCTGGTCTCAAATTCCTGATCTCATGATCTGCCCGTTTTGGGCTCCCAAAGTGCTGGGATTACAGGCATGAGCCACTGTGACCGGTCATGGGTAATTATTTTTATTTTTATTTTTGTAGAGACAGGGTCTCCCTTTGTTGCCGGGGCTGGTCTTGAATGCTTGGGCTCAAGCTATCCTCCTGCTTTAGCCCCCCAAAGTGCTGGGACTACAGGTAGGTGTAAGCTACCCTGCTTGGTGGCTTTCTATTTTATATATTTATTTATTTATTTTGAGATGGAGTTTCGCTTTTGTTGCCCAGACTGTAGTGCAATGGCGTGATTTTGGCTCACCATCCCCTCCACCTCCTGGATTCCATCGATTCTCCTACCTCAGCCTGCCAAGTAGCTCAGATTTCAGGCGTTTCAGGCATTTGCCACCATGCCCAGCTAATTTTTGCATTTTTAGTAGTGATGGGGTTTCTCCATGTTGGCCAGGCTGATCTTGAACTCCAGACCTCAGTCAATTCATTGCTCCAGCCTACCAAAGTGCTGGGATTACAGGCATGAGCCACCAAACCCAGCTGGGCTTTCTATTTTCTTTCTTTTTTTTTTTTTTCCCAGACGGAGTCTTGCTCTGTCACAGAGGCTGGAGTGCAGTGGCTCAACAATTTCCATGTACTGCAACCTCCACCTCCCCAGTTCAAGCAATTCTCCTGCCCCAGCCTCCTGAATAGTTGGGACCATGGATGCATGCAACCCCGCCTGGCTAGGTTTTTTCCTGTAATTTTAGTAGGGACTGGGTTTTACCATGTTGGCCAGTTTGGTCTTGAACTCCTGACCTCAGGTGATCTGTCTGTCTTGGCCTCCCAAAGTGCTAGGATTATGGGCGTGAACCACTGCGCCCCACCTGGCATCAGGCTTTTTCTTTGCTTTTTTTTTGAGATGGAATTTTGCTCTTGTTCCCCAGGCTGGAGTGCAATGGCTTGATCTTGGCTCACTGCAGCCTCCGCCTCCCAGGTTCAAGAGATTCTCCTGCCCCTGCCTCCCGAGTAGCTGGGATTACAGGCATATGCCACCATGCCTGGCTAATTTTGTATTTTTAGTAGAGATAGGATTTCTCAATGTTGGTCAGGCTGGTCTCGAACTCCCGACCTCAGGTGATCTGCCTGCCTCAGCCTCTCAAAGTGCTGGGATTACAGGTGTGAGCTGCCATGTCTGGTCAGGCTTTCTTTTTTCTTAAGCAAATTTGTAACATTAGGAATAAAGAAATAGGACCAGAGGTTGTTTAAAGTTCATAGTGAGCACCTCTAAATCTATTAGTGATTGTAATTTATTTATACAATATAAATTGTATAATTCTACAAAACAGGATACTCTGTGAGATAGATAATTATATTGAAACAACAGATTTAAATCAGGTCTATCCTGGTCAAACTTGGATTTACTGTCACTGTGTTAATGAAGTAAAGGAATTGCATCCACAAAATTTTGCCAAGAACTTTATTACTAGAATTAGAAACATAGGAACACAGGGGAGAGTATTTCAGGACAGAAATTATGAATTTTCTCTACTATACAACCTACATATTTAAGAGAGCCAGATTTTTGATGCCTCAGCCCTTGTGAGAAACTTTCTTCCACTTTTAGGATGATTTTGATCATGTGTCGTTGTTTCTAGAAATCCAGGTAAGGCATTCTTTGTAGCCAAAGTTGCTGCCCACCCAAGGGGCGTGCTATCCTGAAATTCAGTCATGAGAACAGAAGGAACTTCTCCCATTTATTTCCTGACTTGGTACTTTATTTTGGAGACCTCTCTTTTTTCTTTTTGAGATGAAGTCTCATTCTTGTCACCCAAGCTGTAGTGCAATGACATGATCTTGGCTCACTGCTCACTGCAACCTCCGCCTCCCAGGCTCAAGCGATTCTCCTGCCTCAGCCTTCTGAGTAGCTGAGATTAC
The DNA here is from genome assembly GCF_009761245.1 of Sapajus apella. NCBI lineage: Eukaryota > Metazoa > Chordata > Mammalia > Primates > Cebidae > Sapajus > Sapajus apella. The sequence continues at coordinate 10,885,950 of NW_022436967.1, read as the reverse complement.
AGGCGCCCACCACCATGCCTGACTAATTTTTTTAGTTTTAGTAGAGATGGGGTTTCACCATGTTGGCCAGGCTGGTCTTCGGCTCTAGACCTCAGATGATCCACCCACTTCGGCCTCCCAAAGTGCTGGGATTACAGGCATGAGCCACCGCGCCCAGTTTTTTGTTTTTTGAGACTGGGTCTCACCGTCACCCAGGCTGGAGTGGGTATACAGTGGCACACAATCATAGCTTACTGTAGCCTAGAACTCCTGGGCCCAAGAAATCCTCTTGCCTCAACCTCTCGAGTAGCTAGGACTACTGGCATATGCCACTATGCCTGGCAAATTATTTTTATTTTTATTTATTTAAATTTAATTTTTTTTTCTTTTTCAGCCTCCTAAAGCATATTTTTATTTTTTACATTTAAACATAGAGACAGGATCTTGCCGTGTTGCACAGGCTGGTCTCAGAACTCTTGAGCCCAAGCTATTTTAATTTTTTTTTTGTAGAGATGGGGTCTTCACTTTGGGAGGCTGAGGCGGGTGGATCACAAGGTCAAGAGATCGAGACCATCCTGGTCAACATGGTGAAACCCCGTCTCTACTAAAAATACAAAACATTAGCTGGGCTTGGTGGTGCGTGCCTATAATCCCAGCTACTCAGGAGGTTGAGGCAGGAGAATTGCCTAAACCCAGGAGACGGAGGTTGTGGTGAGCCGAGATCATGCCATTGCACTCCAGCCTGGGTAACAAGAGTGAAACTCCGTCTCAAAAAAAAAAAAAGAAAAACAAAAAGAGACAGGGTCTTAATATATTGCCCAGGCCTAGTCTTGAACTCTTGGCCTCAAAGGATCCTCCATCTCAGCCTCCCAAATAATTCAGGTGTGAGCCTGGCCTTGCAGATTCTTTTTTTTTCCCTCTTTTAAAGAATTTATTTTAAATCGATTACACCATATAGTATGTTTTATATACTGACATATAATTCCCTAATAAGATAAAGCAAAGACAGGAAAGTTTATCTTATTAGAAACAAGATACATCATCACTTACAGTCTTCAAACATTATTGCACTGTAACTTTCTTAATTTGACGAAGTATTCATGAAATAATCTGCAGGCTAGTTCTAATAGACAAATAATACTTGTAAGCATAATGTAGACATTACTGTCCTAAATTGTTTATTAGGTATGAATTTTACAAACTTAATTTATATTAGTGATAATGGTGGGGCTGGAGAATATTGGCGCCGTCTCCAAGCTGCCCAGTGAGAACCTCCAATACTGTGGTAGTACTTACAGCCCTTTCTAAGGCCACGGCTCTTTGAGCCTGCAGATGTAAGTAAGCCCATGCATCTCTCTGTGTTTGTGGACTGGTTTAGGGATCCACGGGGTATTAGGATTTCTTCTGATGATAGCTTTATGGAATGGATCAATGAAGATAACCTCAAAAAATTTGTATGTGGAATCTTCACCAACCCAGTAAGAATTCAGGACTCTTAGATCCCCACAGTGGCATCCAGCTCACTCCTCTGCGACCGACTGAAGGCTTCGAGCAAACTTTAGCTGGTTAACACCATGATAGACAGGCTTGCCGTAAGTTGCACCCTGAGGAACTGGGCTTTTTCAGCCACCATGGCGAACACGAATCCTGTATATAACGTCACCTTGCTTGGCTTTGTAGCCCAGTTGGCATGCTTTGTCAGGCCGGGTAAGGTGGGGAGCCCTGTGGGGAGCAGAGAGTTATGGTACTGCCAGCAGCCGACCCTCAGAAGAAAGCGCATGACATGAGACTGCTTCTTTCTCCGTAGCTCCTGGATGTACTTGTATGCATCCATCTTGGCTTACCTGATGGCTGCTGCCAGACAGAAAGGGCGTAAATTCTTGAATTTATTAATCCCTTACCTGTGGTTATGGTTGTCTTTTGCCTATTAAACATCAGCATTCTAGTATAATTTCTATTCTTTTACTCACAAAAATGTGATGTGTAAAAAATACTGATTTTTTTTCCATCTTTTTCATTCTTATTTTTCTCAAACCCTATGTTCATCAACCCTCTTTTCTCCTATTTGGATCATCAATCCTTTTTTCCTGTTTGGTTCCTAGAAACCTCAAATAAGCTTAACTGTTGTTACCTTAATGAAATAACATTTTAAGTAAGTTATATAGCAAAAATGCATAAATATATTCTCCTTATAAAAATAGAAATTTCATGTCACCGTAAGATAACTTGCTGAATATCCTTTCAGACCTTTCTATGCAATTACTTCCAAATATAGTTTTGTAAATGTATTTAGAACACATAATATCATCCCTCATTTTTTTTCCTTTAAAGTGTTGGCTAATTCTTTTTAAATCTAAACTCCTTTTAAAAATTGCTGAGGACTGGCAGGGCACGGTGGCTCACACCCATAATCCCAGCACTTTGGGAGGCCAAGGCAGGTGTATCACCTGAGGTCAGGAGTTTGGGACCAGCCTGGCTAACATGAAACCCCATCTCTACTAAAAATACAAAAATTAGCCAGTGTGGTGGCTGGCACCTGTAGTCTCGGCTACTCAGGAGGCTGAGGCAGGAGAATCGCTTGAACCCGGGGAGTGGAGGCTGTACTGAGTCGAGATGGTGCCATTGCATTTCAGCCTGAGTGACAAGCAAAACTCTGTCTGAAAAAAAAACATTGCTGAGGATGGCGGGCTGTGGTGTTTCATACCTGTAATATTAACGTTTTGGGAGACCAAGGTGGGAGGATTGTTTGAGGCCAGGAGTTTGAGACCAGCTTGGGTAACATAGTGAGACTCCATCTCAATTAAAAAAACAAGAACAAACCAAAAAAAAATACTGTTAAGTAGTGGTCCATAAAAAGAGTTGACAGTTAATTTAGACATTTACCTGTTGATCATCTTGATTTTTTTCGATTTTGTATTTAGGTGAAGAAACTGAACATTTTTATACACGTGTCATATCCATGTGTGCCTTTCTGAAGGGTAAATGCAGAGAAGTAGAATTAGTAGATTATAGGGTATTTTTTTAGTTTACAAGTTGCTTTCTAAAGTAACTGTACAAATTGATAATTCAATTATTAGAGTTTGAGAATTGTCTGCTTTCACATTTTTAAAAGCACTCATTTTCTCATTTTTACATTTTCTCTTCAAAATAATAAAATGTGAAATATTGATATCATCAGTGTATTTTCTTTTTTTTTTTTTTTTTTTTTTTTTTTTTTTT
>NW_022436967.1:10831932-10882652 GCF_009761245.1 Sapajus apella | reverse complement strand
TGCCTCAGCCTCCTGAGTAGCTGGGACTACAGGCACGCACCACCATGCCCAGCTAATTTTTTGTAGTTTTTAGTAGAGACGGGTTTTCACCATGTTGACCGGGATGGTCTTGATCTCTTGACTCGTGATCCACCCGCCTCGGCCTCCCAAAGTGCTGGGATTACAGGCTTGAGCCACCGCGCCCGGCCTTTTTTTTTTTTTTTTTTAATCAGAGTCTCACTCTGTTGCCTGGGCTGGAGTACAGTGGTGCAGCCTTGGCTCACTACAACTTTTACCTCCCAGGTTCCAGTGATTTTCCTGCCTCAGCTTCCCAAGTAGCTGGGATTACCAGTGTGTGCCACCACACCTGGCTAATTTTTATATTTTTAGTAGACATGGGGTTTCACCCTTTTGGCCAGGCTGGTCTTGAACTCCTGGCCTCAAGTGATCTGCCTGTCTTGGCTTCCCAAAATTGTTGGGATTACAGGCATGAACCACTGCGCCTGGCCTGTATATCTAAAATTATATTTAAAACCTGGGGGACCTCTTTCCATGTAAATACATATACAGCTTTGTCTGATTTCCAAAAGTTACATATTATTTTGTGTATTATTATGTAGAGGTTATTTAAATACGATTATCAACAAAGTTGCATTGAACGTCCTATATAGACATCTTTGTCCCTTTTCTTGATTCCCAGATAATTTCCCAGAAATCGAATTGTTTTGTTAAAGGGTTATATAAATTTTAGTATACCTTTCAAGATTACCCTTGAAAGGTACATTACCTTGGCTGGGCACAGTGGCTCATGCCTATAATCCCAGCACTTTGAGAGGCCAAGGTGGGCAGATTACCTGAGGTCAGGCAGGAGTTTGAGAACAGTCTGGCCAACATGGTAAAACCCTGTCTTTACAAAAATAAAAAAATTAGGCTGGCATGGTGGTATGCACTTGTAATCCCAGCTGCTTGGGAGTGTGAGGTGGGAGAACTGCTTGAACCTGGGAGGCAGAGGTTGCAGTGAAGTGAGGTTGCGCCACTGCACTCCAGCCTGGGTGACAGAGTCAGGCACTGTCTCGGCTCACGCTTGTAATCCCAACATTTTGGGAGGCCAAGGCAGGTGGATCACGAGGTCAGGAGTTTCAAGACCAGCCTGGCCAAGATGGTGAAACACTGTTTCTACTAAAAATACAAAAAAATTAGCCGGGCTTAGTGGCGGGTGCCTATAATCCCAGCTACTTGGGAGGTTGAGGCAGAGAATTGCTTGAACCTGGGAGGTGGAGGTTACATTGAGCTGAGATCACACCTCTGCACTCCAGCCTGGGTGACAGAGCAAGACTCCATCTCACAAAAATACAAAATTAAAAATAAATAAATAAATACTACCTCATACTCTTATCAACAGCATGAGAGAAACGAGAGACTGCCTTAAAATAATAAAATAGAACGTTATATTTCTAATTTTCTCATGTTATATATATATTTTTCCTTTTTTTTTTGAGACAGAGTCTTGCTCTGTGGCCCAGGCTGGAGTGCAGTGGCACAATCTCAGCTCACTGCAACCTCTACCTCCCAGGTTCAAGCGATTCTCCTGCCTCAGCCTCCCAAGTAGCTGGGACAACGGGCATGTGCCACCATACCTGGCTAAGTTTTGTATTTTTGGTAGAGATGGGGTTTCACCATCTTGGCCAGGCTGGTCTCAAACTCCTGACCTCAAGTGATCCTCCCGACTTGGCCTCTCAAGAGTGCTAGGATTACAGATGTGAGCCACCTCACTTAGCCTATATCCTGTTGATGAAAGGATTGTTCTGTTTGTTCGGTGTAAGTACACTGTTAATACTGTTAATATTTCTTACTTTTTTTTTTTGGTGCCATGACTTGGAGTATTTCTTACTTCTTGATTTGGAGACTGAAGAAAAATTTGAATCTGTGTGTCAAATGGAGTTGATTTTTTGCTAGGAATTTGAGTCTCAGAACTTTGGATTTTGTTGGGAGTGATGATTATACTGATTTACTGAAATTGACATAGTAGTTATTTTGGTAATATTTTGAATGAAGTAGTTGTAAAAACAATTCTATATATTTTCTTTAGAGTTCAGTTCTCCCAAAATTATAAAAGCAGGAAAACTCAAGACAAAGAAATCCAGCAAGGTATGTCTTTATAGGAAATAGTTCTTAACTGTATTGATTTTTGAAAATAGTGGCTAAGAACTCTTAGGTTATTATAAGTGTATTATTCTTCTAACTGTATTATTGATATTAGCTTAAAGTTAATATTATGGAGAACCTTTATCCAAACCTCTCTATATATGTCTTTGCTATCATGTGTAACTCAATAATGTCATTAAATAGTCGTGAAAGCTTTATCGTAAGATCAAGGCATTCTTATTTCAGAAAGTTCCATTGTTTGGAGAAACTTTTGGATTAATTTGGCAGATGCGTTCATGTAACTGAATATAAATGATTATTAAAACTCCTTTCACTTTTAGAAAATGTTTTTCTTCTTAAAATTTCTAAAACTAATTTGCAGGCATAACACTTATTTGTTACTTCTTAGGCTAGTTATTTCAGCGATATGGAGAATTGGCCAACGCCAAGTGAATTAGTGAACACTGGAGTGAGTATTAAAGTTTTTTTTTTTTTTTTTTTTTAAAAGGAAAATATGTTCATTTCAACATGTGGAATTTTATTTTACTTAAAATGTAAATAATTGTCTTAGTGGGATACAGATTTATTTTTTATTTGTTTGAGACAGGGTCTCGCTCTGTCTTCAGGCTGGAGTGCACTGGTGTGATCACAGCTCATTGTAGCCCCAAATTGCTACCTCAGGTGATCTTCCTACCTTGACCTCTGGAGTAGCTGGGACTGCAGGCATGCAGCACGGTGCACAACTATTTTTGTATTTTTTACAGAGATGGGATTTTGTTGGTCTCCAACTCCTGGGCTCAGGTGATCCTCCTGCCTGAGCCTCCCAAAATGTTGGGATTACAATATGAGCCACCAGCAAATCTTCTTGATCATCAAGAAAATTTCATTTTAGTTTAATTTGCGGTTATCCTTTGATACTGCCAGTAGCGTTAGTAATGAACTTAAACTTTACTCATGGTAGGCTTAACCTTACCTATTATTTCTTTCATTCTTTCTTTCCTTTTTTTTTTTGAGACTGAGTCTCATTCTTGTTGCCCAGGCTGGAGTGCAATGGCGTGATCTCCTCTCATTGCAATCTCTGTCTCCCAGGTTCAAGTGATTCTCCTGCCTCAGCCTCTTGAGTAGCTGGGATTACAGGCATGCACCACCACATCTGGCTTATTTTGTATTTTTAGCAGAGATAGGGTTTCTTCTTGTTGGTCAGGCTGGTCTTGAATCACTGACCTGAGGTGATCTGCCTGCCTTGGCCTCCCAAAGTTCTGGGATTACAGGTGTGAGCCACTGCCCCTGGCTCTCCCTCTCTCCCTCCTTCAGCCTTTCCCTCCCTCCCTCCCTCTCCCTTCTCTTTCATTCTTTGTCTCTCTCTCTCTCTCTCTTTTTTTCTTTTCTTCTCTTCTTTTCTTTTCTTTCGACAGTATCTCACTCCATTACCCAGGCTGGAGTACAGTGATACAATCACAGCTCACTGTAGCCTCGGCCTCCCAGGCTCAGGTGACCCTCCACCTTTACCTCTCAAGTAGCTGGGACTCAGGTGTGCACCATCACACTGGCAGATTTTTAAACTTTTTGTAGAGATGGGGTTTGGCCATCTTGCCCAGGCTGGTATCGAACTCCTGAACTCAAGTGATTGGCTCACCTCAGTCTCCCAAAGTGCTGAGATTATAGGCATTAGCTACCATGCCTTGCCTATTATTTCTTTAATAATGAAGATATATTACAAGTTGTAATCAAAATTTTGTATTTGTATAAAATCACATAGATTGATAAACAGTTGCTGAAAACTTGGCAGCTATCCTTTTGATAGTTTTACCTACTTTTCAGATAACCCAATTTCATTCATCACATTTCCGTCATCTGGTTGTATTCTTTTTTCTTTTCTTTTTTTTTTTTTTTTGAGATGGAATCTTGCTCTTTTGCCCAGGCTAGAGTGCAGTGGTGTGATTTCAATTCACTGCAACCTCCGCCTCCCGGGTTTAAGTGATTCTTCTGCCTCAGCCTTCTGAGTAGCTGGGATTACAGGCAACCTGCCACCTCACCCGGGCTAATGTTTTTTGTATTTTTAGTAGAGATGGTGTTTCACCATGTTGGCCAGGCTAGTCTCTAACTCCTGATCTCAAGTGATCCACCCACCTCGGCCTCCTAAATTGGTGGGATTACAGGCGTGAGTCACCACACCCGGCCTCATCTGGTTGTATTCTTCAGAGGTAACCTTATATTTGAGATTTGCAATTTCTGCCATTTTATATATGTGGAAGCATTCAGTAGGTACTCTTTTTTTTTCTGACTTCTGCTCAGTATGATTATTTTGAGATTTACATGTGTGTCAGCAGTTCCTTCCTTTTTATTGCTGAGTAGTATGGATGTAACACAGTTTATCCCTTCACCTACTGTTAATGGACTTTTCGATTAATTTTGGGTTTTGGCTTTTACAGATAAAACTGCTCAATGAACATTTGTGTAGAAAATTTTGCATAGATGTAGGCTTTCTTTTTTTCTTGAATATATAACTAGGCTGGATCCTATAGTAGCTATCTATTAGCGTTTTAAGAAACTGCTGAATTTTTACTTCAACCAGCAGTGTATGTGAATTCCAGTTACTTTACATCTTCACTCACGTTCTTTTTTTTTTTCTTCTTGAGACCAGGTCTCACCTTGTCACCTAGGCTGGAGTGCAGTGGCGTGATCTCAGCTCACTGGAGCCTTGACTCCTGGGCTCAAGTGATCTTTCCACCTCAGCCTGGCAAGTAGCTGGGACTATAGGCATGGGCCACCTTGCCTGGCTAATTTTTTGTGTGTGTTTTTATAGAGATGGGCCATGTGCCCAGGCTGGTCTCGAACTCCTGAGCTCAAGTGATCTACCTGCCTTGGTCTCCCAAAGTGCTAGGATTACAGATGTGAGCCACTGCGCCCATCTTTACTCACCCTTAATTCAGTCAGTTTAAACATTTTTTTAGATATTCTAGTAAGTATAGAATGGTATCCCATTGCAGTTTTAGTTTGCATTTTTCTGATGAATGATGACAATCATCTTTTTATAGATTTGCCATCAATATATCTTTTTGATGAAGTATCTGATCAATCTTGCCCATTTAAAAAAAAAAAAAAAAAAGGAAGGCTGGGTGTGGTGGCTCATGCCTGTAATCCCAGCACTTTGGGAGGCTGAGAAGGGGGAATCATTTGGTGTCAGGAGTTTGAAACCAGCCAGACCAACATGGCCAAATCCCGTCTCTACTAAAAATACAAAAATTAGCCAGGTGTGGTGATGTGTGCCTGTAATCCCAGCTACTAGGGAGGCTGAGGCAGGAGAATTGCTTGAACCCAGGAGCTGGAGGCTGCAGTGAGCTAAGGTCATGCCACTGCACTCCAGTGTGGATGATAGAGCGAGACAATGTCCCGCCCCACCTCTCCCCAAGAAAAAGTGGAATTGATTTTGAAAGTTAGTTCATTATGTATTTTAGTTACAAGTTCTTTATCAAATACTTTCTCCTAGTCTGCAGCTTGACTTTTCTCTTAACTGTCTTTTGAAAAGTAATTTTTTGCTCTTGATAACAGTTTTTGTCATTTGTTTTGCAATTTTAGGTTAGATATAGTACCACAAATTTTGGGATATGTTGGTGAAAATGTTAATGGAAATAATTTCATTTTGAAACCCTTTCTGCAGTATCAGAGCATCCTCAGCCAAGGAAATAAAAAGCCACAAAATAGAAAAGAAAAAGAAGAGAAGATTGAAAAGAGAAGTAATAGTGAGAGCAAAGAAAACCGGGAAACAAAATTAAATGGTCCTGGAGAAAATGTCAGTGAAGATGAAGCTCAGTCAAGTAATCAACGAAAGAGAGGTCAGTTTGTCTATATCTTTATTTTGATTTTAAATTTTTGAAGGAAGTTGTAATGAGGAATTGTATTTAATTAACTGATCTCTGGTAGTCAGAAATGTATAGTTTGTATTTCTTCAGGATAAGCAATTTATAGTAGTAACTCATTTGCTTTTGTAACATTTGTGAACGATTAAACTTTACTTTTTGCATGTAACTTGTATTCTATGTAAGAAAATGGAATGGAGTTCCACTTATAGGTATGGTTGTAGATATATTCTTGGAAAGTTGTGTGACAATTATTGTTCTTTTAGATCTGCATTGGACTGCTCCCTATATTTAGGAAGTACTGTGAAAATTAAATACGTCTTTTTTTTCCTGAGAGAAAAGTGAGAATGGGCTGGGCTTGGTGGCTCATGCCTGTAATCCTAGTACTTTGGAAGGCCGAGGTGGGCACATCACTTGAGGTCAGAGTTTGAGACCAGCCTGGCAAACTTGGTGAAACCCCGTCTCCACTAAAAAAAAAAAAAAAAAAAAAAAAAACTAGCCAGACATGGTGGCAGACCTGTAGTCCCAGGTACTCAGGAAGCCGAGGCAGGAGAATTGCTTGAACTCAGGAAGCGGAGGTTGCAGTGAACTGAGATCGTGCCACTGCACTTCAGCCTGGGAGACATAGAGCAAGACTCTGTCTCAGAAAAAAAGAAAAGTGGGAATAATTTTAGTTAACGTTTTCCCTCATAACATTCTCCTGTCAAAATTATACTTTGAAGGAATAAAAATATTGTCTTCATATCTTTTTCCATTTTCTTTTCTGAACTTTTCGTGTGTCTAGGGACAAATTATAATTTATCTACTTTGTAGAAGCATATACTCATTCAGTGATCAAGTCTTGGTACAAGTGTCTCTAGGGGCTTCAAGGCAGAAAAAGGCTTTAAACTGTCAAGTTGTCAGTGACTGAAGCAAGGTGATTTTCTGAGAGAGTAGCAGAAGGTGAGGTTAGAGACATAGATAGACAAGGTCCATGGTATACAAGTCCTTGGTAATTTGGAGTTAGGATTTTATTTTGAGTGCCATGGGAAACTATTGAACCAAGAAGTCTCGAGGTGATATGGCATGGGAGGGGACATTTAATGGTAAAGTTGTTGCCAACTGCTTTAGTACTTTAAGTTTTACCTTAGACTGATCATTTACTTGAATAGTTTCAATTCTTGGTACAGGATAAGCATTATGCTCACTTGATACAAAGAATAAAGGCTCATTGCTCAAAAGCAGTGACAACAAAACAACCAAGTGATTGTTAGAAAAATTTCTCCCCATTCTTTTTTTTGTTTGTTTCACTCTCTTGTCACCCAGTCTGGAGTGCAGTGGCTCGATCTTGGCTCACTGCAACCTCTGCCTCCCAGGCTCAACTGATACTCATGCCTCAGCCTCCAAGGTAGCTGGGATTACAGGCAAGTGCCACCACATCCAGCTAATTTTTTTTTTGTATTTTTAGTAGAGATGGAGTTTCACTATGTTAGCCAAGATGGTCTTGAACTCCTGGCCTCAAGTCATCTGCCCACTTCGGCCTCTCAAAGTGCTGGGGTTATAGGTGTGAGCCACTGTGCCTGGCCTCTACAAATAATCTTAAAATACACATTAAGTTTTTCACTTAATTAAAATTCAGAGTACTTTCAAATTGCAAGGCTTTAGTGAAAATTGTACATTTGTCCTTAAATGATTTTATTTTGTTTTCTTCAAGCTAATAAGCACAAGTGGGTACCACTTCACTTAGATGATGTAAGACCAGAGAGTCAAGAAAGACCTGGATCCCGGAACAGCTCAAGATGTCAACCTGAAACAAATAAACCAACACATAACAATAGGAGAAATGATACACGAAGTAAGTTACCATTCTAAGAGAAAAATGACTTAGGAAAGACTTAGTCTTAATGCTCATTATTTTAGTAACTACATGTAGTATAAACCATTTGAGAATAAATTGCAGACATCATGTCAACTTAGCCCCAAATATCTTCAGGGTATATTTCATAAGAACAATATAACCATAATACAATGAACAGCAGTGAAACTTAACATTAATACAATGTGTTTGTCCACAGGCATATTTTTTTCGATAAAGTCCTTTATAGTTGCCCCTCCCCTGCCCCAAGGAATCCATTCTGGGATCCCCGTTTCATTTGATTTTTTTTTTTTTTCGCTTTAGGCTCCGTTAATCTGTAACAGTTCTTTGCTTTTATCTTTTTTTTTTTTTTTTTTTTTTTGAGCCGGAGTTTCGCTCTTGTTACCCAGGCTGGAGTGCAATGGCACGACCTCGGCTCACCGCAACCCCCGCCTCCTGGGTTCAGGCAATTCTCCTGCCTCAGCCTCCCGAGTAGCTGGGATTACAGGCATGCACCACCATGCCCAGCTAATTTTTTGTATTTTTAGTAGAGACGTGGTTTCACCGTGTTGACCAGGATGGTCTCGATCTCTTGACCTCGTGATCCACCCGCCTCGGCCTCCCAAAGTGCTGGGATTACAGGCGTGAGCCACCGCGCCCGGCCTGCTTTTATCTTTAATGACATTGATTTTTTTGAAGATTGTAAGATAATATAGATATCCCTTACTTTGGGTTTTCTGATGTTTCCTTATGATTGAATTGGGGTTGTGAATTTTTGGCAGGAGTGCTGTATGAGAAAATGTGTTGCCTGGCATGGTGGCTCATCTCATGCCTATAGCCCCAGCATTGGGATGCTAAGGAAGGTGGATCATGAGGTCAGGAGATTGAGACCATCCTGGCTAATGCGGTAAAGCCCCATCTGTACTGAAAATACAAAAAATTAGCTGGGTGTGGTGGCAGGTGCCTGTAGTCCTCGCTACTTGGGAGGCTGAGGCAGGAGAATCACTTGAACCCAGGAGGCAGAGGTTGCACCGAGCCCAGATTGTGCCACTGCACTCCAGCCTGGGCGACAGAGTGAGACTCTGTCTCCAAATATATATATGATTTTCTTCTTAGTACATTGCATGGGAATGAGTATAACCTTGGTTTGTCCTATTATTGAAGATATTAACTTTGATTACCCCATAACTGTATTTGATTATTAGTTTGACTGTTATTATTTACGTTTTTTGTTTGAGGTGGAGTCTTGTTCTGTCGCCTAGGCTGGAGGGCAGTGGCGCGCGTTCTGGGCTCACTGTAGTCTCTGCCTCCTGGGTTCAAGCAATTCTTCTCTCAGCCTCCTGAGTGGCTGGGAGTACAGGTGCATGCTACCATGCCTGGCCAATTTTTGTATTTTTAGTAGAGGCAGGGATTCACCATATTGGCTGTGACCTCAGGTGATCCACACACCTTGACGTCCCCAAGTGTTGGGATTACAGGTGTGAGCCATTGCCACTGGCCACAACATTGATTATTAACATTGGTTACTTGGTCGAGGTAGTGTATTCTAGACTTGTTAAAAAATTTTAATTTTCTTCAGTTTTTTTTTTTGAGATGGAGTTTTGCTCTTGTTGCTTAGGCTGCAGTACAGTGGCGGCTCAGTCTTGGCTCACCACAACCTCTGCCTGCCAGGTTTAAGTGATTCTCCTTCCTCAGCCTCCTGAGTAGCTGGAATTACAGGCAGATGGCTCCACGCCCAACTGATTTTGTATTTTTAGTAGGGATGGGGATTCTCCATGTTGGTCAGGCTGGTCTTGAACTCCCAACCTCAGGTGATTTGGCCTCCCAAAGTGCTGGGGTTACAGGCGTGAGCCACAACCATGCCCCGTCTCTACTAAACATAGAAAAATTGGCCGGGCATGGTGGTGCATGCCTGTAATCCCAGCTACTCAGGAGGCTGAGGCAGGAGAATTGCTTGAACCTGGGAGGCGGGGGTTTCAGTGAGTCAAGTTGTGCCATTGCACTGCAGCTTGGGCAACAAGAGCAAGACTCCATCCTCAAAAAACAACAAAACAAAACAAAACAAAACAATAACTTGGCTATAGAAAAATGGACTTTTTGTTCCTATTTCTTAAAATGTCATTTTAAGTTTTCATTCTAAAGGTAATGAATACTCATAATTTCATTACTTTTTTTCTCATTAAATATTGAATATATGAGAAAATAGACATAAAGTTATATAGAACAACAATATAATGAGCTGAGTGTGGTGGCACTCACCTGTAGTTCCATCTACTTGGTAGGCAGAGGTAGGAGGCTTGCTTGAGAGCCCAAGAGTTGAAGGCTACAGTGAGCTGTGATGATGCCACTGCAGCCTGAGTGACAGAGTAAGACACCCATCTCTAAAATCAGCATTAATAATGATGAGGATGATGATGATGATGATGAACAGTGGAAACTCACCCTGTTTAAGAATGTATGTTATGAATTCTCGACCTCAGGTGATCCGTTTAAAAAAAAAAAAAAAAAAAAAAGAATGTATGTTACTGTTACCTTTAAACTTCCCTTTGTGCCCTCTGCAGTTTCATCCCATTTTCTTGGAGAAAAGGATCTTAAGTGTGTGGGTTTCTTGCACATTTTGAAATTGCCATGCAATGTGACTTTATTAAAATTCTTTGGCAGAAATTTTTTTTTAAATTCAGTCTGCTTTTTCTTAGATTAATGCATGTTGGTTGTATTACTGTCATTCTTCTTTTGTCTTCCTGCTGAAAGACTGTTTCACTATTTGATAAAATCTGTACTAATAGTGGATATTTGGATTGTGTTTCTAGTTTTTTGATATTAAAGTACTACCATAAACATTTTAATGCATATTTTCCAGCACGCAATTACAAGAGACGCTCTAGGGTAATTTTTTCACACTGCAGACTAAAGTTTGTAAGTGGGTTATAAAATTAGTATATTGGGTCATGATCAGGTTTTTAAAAACCTAGAGTGCTGGCCGGTGCGGTGGCTCACGCCTGTAATACCAGCACTTTGGGAGGCCAAGGCGGGTGGATCACGAGGTGAAGAGATCGAGACCATCCTGGCCAACACGGTGAAACCCCATCTCTACTAAAAATACAAAAAAATTAGCCAGGCATGGTGGCACGTGCCTGTGGTCCCAGCTACTCGGGAGGCTGAGGGGGAAGAATCGCTTGAACCCAGGAGGTGGAGGTTGCAGTGAGCTGAGATTGCGCCACTGTACTCCGGCCTGGTGACAGAGCAAGACTCCGTCTCAAAAGAAAAAAAAAACCTAGAGTGCTTCACATAGTAAATTTTTAAATGATATGTGTTTAAATTGCAAAAGTTTTTGTAAGTGTGCTGGTGTGATGTAACCTTACAGATTAAGGCAGAAATGTTTGAAAAAGTGCTTGGGCGCAGTGGTGCACGTCTGTAATCCCAGCACTTTGGGAGAGGGAGGTAGGTGTATCGCTTGGACTCAGGAGTTTGAGACCAGCTGGGTAACATAGTGAGACCTCATCTCTGTTTAAAAAAAAAAAAAAAAAAAGGAAAGAAATATTTATTTATTTATTTTTTTGAGACGGAGTTTTGCTCTTGTTACCCAGACTGGAGTGCAATGGCGCGATCTTGGCTCACCACAACCTCTGTCTCCTGGGTTCAAGCAATTCTCCTGCCTCAGCCTCCCGAGTAGCTGGGACTATAGGTGTGCACCACCATGCCCAGCTAATTTTTGTATTTTTAGTAGAGACGAGGTTTCACCATGTTGACCAGGATGGTCTTGATCTCTTGACCTCGTGATCCACCCGTCTCGGCCTCCCAAAGTGCTGGGATTATAGGCGTGAGCCACTGCGCCCGGCTGAAAGAAATATTTTAAAAATACTATTTTATGATAAGCATTGAGGATGGAACTATGGGATCTAGGATAATGTTCTCAATGAGGGTGATTTTTTCCCCCAAAGAGTCATTTGGCATTGTCTTGAGATATTTATTACTGGTTGTTACAACTGAGGGAGGTGAGTGGTTGCTACTGGCATCTAGTGGCCTGGTGGTCATGGATGATGTTCAACGTCCTGTAGTCCCCAGATCAGCCCCCCACACCACAGTCTAAAGTGCTAAGGTTGTGAAACCTTGTCTCTAGGATTTGTATATCTTCACATTTATTAGATTATTCCAAGTTGATTTTATTTTCTTTTTTGAGACGGAGTTTCACTCATGTTACCCAGGTTGGAGTGCAATGGCGCGATCTCGGCTCACCGCAACCTCCGCCTCCTGGGTTCAGGCAATTCTCCTGCCTCAGCCTCCTGAGTAGCTGGGATTACAGGCACACGCCACCATGCCCAGCTGATTTTTTGTATTTTTAGTAGAGACGGGGTTTCACCATGTTGACCAGGATGGTCTCGATCTCTTGACCTCGTGATCCACCCGCCTTGGCCTCCCAAAGTGCTGGGATTACAGGCTTGAGCCACCGTGCCCGGCCCCAAGTTGATTTTCAAAGTAGATATATCTATTTTCAACCTCACTAATGTGTACCCTTTTTTTTGAGACAGAGTCTCACTCTGATGCCCAGGCTGGAGTTCAGTGGAGAGATCTCGGCTCACTGCAACCTCTGCCTCCTGAGTTCAAGTGATTCTCTTGTCTCAGCCTTCTGAGTTGCTGGGACTACAGGCACTCGCCACCATGCCTAGCTAATTTTTGTATTTTTAGGAGAGATGAGTTTCGCCATGTCGGCCAGGCTGGTCTTGAAACTCAAGTTCTCTCTGCCCACCAGAGCCTCCCAAAGTGCTGGGATTACAGGTGTGAGCAACCGTGCCTGGCTAATGTTGAACATTTCATATTAGAGACATTAAAATATTAGTTATACTGGGGTAAAAAGCCTTTCATTATCTTAATTTGCATTTCTCATAGTCAATAAGGCTGAGCACCGTTTGTTTTTCTTTTTTTTTTCTGAGATGAAGTCTTGCTCTGTCACTCAGGATGGAGTGCAGTGGCAGGTTCTGGGCACACTGCAACCTCCTCCGCCTCCCAGATTCAAACAATTCTTCTGCCTCAGCCTACCAAGTAGCTGGGATTACAGGCACGTACCACTATACCTGGCTAATTTTTGTATTTTCAGTAGAGATGGGGTTTAGCCGTGTTGGCTAGGCTGGTCTTGAATTCCTGACCTCAAGTGACCTGCCTGCCTAGGCCTCCCAAAGTGCTGGGGTTACAGGCCTGAGCCACTGCACCTGGCTCTTTTTCTTTTTATGATGATGATTACCTTTTTTTGAGATTGCGTCTCACCCTTCTCCTAGCCTTGAGCATAGTAACTCAGCTCACCGCAACCTCCACCTCTGGTGCTCAAGAGAGTCTCCCATTCCCGCCTCCCGAGTAGCTGGGACAACACAACCGGCACCACCACGCTTCGCTAATTTTTTGTATTTTTAGTACGGGCAGGGTTTTGCCATGTTTCCCAGGCTGGTCTTGAACTCCTGCACTGAAGCAATTTGCCTGCCTCAACCTACCAAAGTGCTGTTATTACAAGTGTGAGCCTCTTTTGATGATTTTTTTTTCTTTTTTTTTTTTTTGAGAGGGAATCTCGCTCTGTAGCCTAGGCTGGAGTGCGATGGTGTGATCTCTCCTCACTGCAACCCCTGCCTCTCAGGTTCAAGTGATTCTCTTCCCTTAGCCCCCAAATAGTGTGTGCTATGGTTTTTTGTATTTTTAGTAGAGAATGGGTTTTACTATGTTGGCCAGTCTGGTCTTCAGCTCCTGACCTCAGGTTATCCATCTGCCTTGGCTTTCCAAAGTGCTGGGATTACGGGCCTGAGTCACTCGCCCGGCCTTTTATGATTATTGACCCATTGGTAGGCACCGTTTTGTGTATTTATTGTCCACTTGCATTTTGTTGCCCTGATTGTATTTTAGACATTTTTCCCATTGTGGGGGGGGGGGGGGGGGGGAGAGAGAGAGAGAGAGAGAGAGAGAGAGAGAGAGAGAGTTGAGTGTGTGTGTGTGTGTGTGTGCATGTTGCATGAGAGGGCGTGGTATGAGTTATTATGTGTACTCCATATAGAATTTCTACATTTTGCTTCAGATACCTTTTCTAAATTTGTTTTGTGTTTTCATTCCCTTTTTACTTTATAAGGAATGACGTTTACTTAAATAAATAGAACCATCCTTAGATATTTTGTGAAACATGTTTTTTTAGAAGTTTTATGTAGTACAAACTTTTTTTTTTTAATTTCTACCTACTTTGGTAGAAATATGTAGTACAAACTTAGTAATCTTGGAACTTCTTGAATCTTTAACAGTAATCTTAATAAAAGTATCTCTTTATCTTTCTAGTATGTTGTTATACTTGTTAGAATGTATTCTTTATATGCTAATACTTTTTGAGGTCTGTTTTTGCTAGAGATATTTTTGATAAATTCCTGTTGGATCTTTTTCAGTTTGTATCCATCTGAAAAATGCCTGGGACTATTAATTAGTTACGAAGTGTGGAAGAAGGTGGCTACTATGTTTTTATAAAGATAATCATGTTATTTTATTTGCAAATTGGAGTACATAAAAATATTTTTATTTTTAAAAGGTTGGAGGCGAGATAGAGAAAAAAGAGATGATCAAGATGAAGTTTCCAGTGTGAGAAGCGAGGGTGGTAATATCCGAGGTTCCTTTAGAGGCCGAGGAAGAGGCCGAGGACGGGGAAGAGGACGAGGCAGAGGAAATCCTCGATGTATGACATAATATTTGTTTTGTTAAATTAGATAAACTTTGAAAAAAACAGAGCAGCTATCCTGTATTATGTTTTAACTAATTTTTTTGTCTGATAATAGATGGTTTTATATTTGTTAACCTTTGAAGTTGTTCACTTTAGCCATAGTAATAGCCTTTTTTTCTAATGTGTGATTACCTTTCTTTTTCTTTATTCACATCAAGTGAACTTTGATTATTCATATGGTTATCAAGAACATGGTGAAAGGACTGATCAACCATTTCAAACAGAACTTAATACCAGTATGATGTATTACTATGATGATGGTACAGGTGTACAGGTGTATCCTGTGGAAGAAGCATTGCTTAAAGAGTATATTAAGCGTCAAATGTAAGTGGATGTTTGATTTAAGCAGATGGGATAGCAAAATCTGTTGCAATATCGTATTTAAATGTCATTGATAATGAATATATTATAACTTTTTTTTTTTTTTTTTTTTTGAGACAAATTCTCACTCTGTCGCCCAGGCTGGAGTGTAGTGGTATGATCTTGGCTCAATGCAACCTCTGCCTCTCGGGTTCAAGTGATTATCCTGTCTCAGCCTCCCGGGTAGCTGGGATTACAGGCACATGCCACTACACCTGGCTAATTTTTATATTTTTAGTGGAGACAGTGTTTTGCCATGTTGGCCAGGCTGGTCTTGAACTCCTGGCCTCAGTTGATCAGCCCACCTCAGCCTCCCAAAGTGCTGGGATTATAGACGTGAGCCACTGTGCCCAGCCTGTTGTAATATTTTTTTTTTTTTTTTTTTTTTGAGACGGAGTTTCGCCCTTGTTACCCAGGCTGGAGTGCAGTGGCGCGATCCCGGCTCACCGCAACCTCCGCCTCCCAGTTTCAGGCAATTCTCCTGCCCCAGCCTCCTGAGTCGCTGGGATTACAGGCACGCGCCACCGTGACCAGCTGATTTTTTGTATTTTTAGTAGAGACAGGGTTTCACCATGTTGACCAGGATGGTCTCAATCTCTTGACCTCGTGATCCACCTGCCTCGGCCTCCCAAAGTGCTGGGATTACAGGCGTGAGCCACCGTGCCCGGCCTGTTGTAATATTTTTAAAGCTACATATTATTAAAGGTTGGAAAATGTTAAAATTATTTTGATTATATATTTTTAGAATATATGATTAAAATAGGTATTTCTTAAATTTCATATTTAGTTTATGATGTTTATATAAGTATCTTGGTTTCTCTACTATTTAGATATTTTTCTCCTTAAATGAGATTAGGTAAAATACTATTGCATAATATGAATAAATATACGGCTGTACTCTTATATGCTTGAAATTGAACAAGTAAAATTTGGCTCATTATTTGCAAATAGGTGTTTATATTAGAATTTGCAAATGAACATAAAGACAAAAATGGTGGTAGGTATCTTTTGACTTTCTTCTTAGCAAATGACTTCTGAATTCTAAGTTTGTTTTTTATCTTCTACGTTCTTCTTTGTGACATACATTAAAGAGGGAGTATCTTATCTTTTAGTTCAGACTTCATACTCTAGTTCTCATAATAGTTGCTTTCTGGGTACTGAATGTGAAGTCAGGAGAATATTAGTTCTATTTTCTGAAAGAAAAAACCATATGCGTATTAGTATTATACAGGATATTTTGCTTATTTATATAGTATGTTTTTATAGAGGCAAAAAACCAAATGTTGCCAAGCAATATGCACAACCAATTTGTTAAAACTTGAAATTTTTCTATCCTTACATGGTGAAGGAAAAGGGCTATTTTTGAAGGGGCATAAGCATTTAAAAATCATTTATTTAGCTGAAATATAGATTTTAAAAAAATCATCTATTATTCCAAAATAAAATAGACCCTACTCTGTTACTAGAAAATTTCTTCATCATCATCAACCAGGCACCTTCCTGGAATGCCTTCATGGTGGATCCAGTTTGCTTACAGTGTGGGGCAACTTGTTTATTTTGTTCTTGCTTCTTTTGTTACAGTTGATGCAAACACTGAAGAAAAGGGCCTTTTTATGGGCAGAAAGTGCTTGACATGTGGCTGTCAACTTCATACCACTATTACTGTCTTTTTTGTAACTTTTGCTGCCAAGCCCCTTCTGAGACCTGACAGTGGACATGCAACTCCAATGTCAGGATAATCGGCCTCCAGTGTGCTCATACAAGTGAGGGAGGAGCAGAGCTACTTCATTGTTGACAAAATTTCTGATCATGCAGTGTAGAATCCAGAGCCTCTAAGGTAGGACTTCATGATGTCCCTAGGACACTGATCAAAATGTCAGATAAGGCATTGGTCATGCCTCCTTTTTTTTTGCTGTTCTAGCAGTAGGGTTTTTGGTAAATGTTAGTAGGGCACCAGATTTAGTGTGGCTTGTTACTATTACCATTCTTTGATTAGTGGAGATCTAGCTTTGAAGGAGTCGTGCTTTTCACTTTGTATTATTTGGTTTCTAATATATAGATAGGCTGATTGATTAAGGTTTTGATTTTCTTTTTGAGAAGTCACTAAAATGTTTTTCTGACAGCTATGGAAAAATGATGCAAAATGCATTCTAAAGTACGAGGCTTAAATGTTTTCAAAATGATTGAGGGTTTTTTATTTTTATTGATTGATTGATTGATTGATTGATTGAGACAGAGTCTCGCTCTGTTGCCAGGCACCAGGCTGGAGTGCAGTGGTGCGATCTTGGCTCACTGCAACCTCTGCCTCCCGGGTTCAGGCAATTCTCCTGCTTCAGCCTCCCGAGTAGCTGGGACTACAGACGTGCACCACCATGCCCAGCTAATTTTTATATTTTAGTAGAGACGGGGTTTCACTATGTTGGCCAGGATGGTCTCGATCTCTTGACCTCGTGATCCGCCCGCCTCGGCCTCCCAAAGTGCTGGGGTTACAGGCGTGAGCCACTGTGCCTGGCGATTGAGGGTTTAAAAAAAAAAAAATTTTTTTTTTTCTCTTGAGGTGGAGTTTTGCTCTTGTTGTTCAGGCTGGAGTGCAATGGTACAATCTCGGCTCACTGTAACTTCCACCTTTCAGGTTCAAGAGATCCTCCTGCCTCAGCTTCCCCAGTAGCTGGGATTGCAGGCATCTGCTACCACGCCCAGCTAATTGTTGTGTTTTAGTAGAGACAGCATTTTATACCATGTTGGTTAGGCTGTTCTTGAACTCCTGACCTCAGGTAGTCCACCTGCCTCAGCCTCCCAAAGTTCTGGGATTACAGGCGAGAGCCACCACGACCGGCCAGGACAGTTTATTATTGATTGAGGCAAGTTCACATCTCACAGCTAAGAACAGTTGTAACTTGTAACTAAATCAAATGTCTTAAAGTCCGAAAGTTTCGAATGTTTTTCTTTTTTTTGAGATAGAGTTTTGCTCATGGCCCAGGCTGGAGTGCAATGGTACAGTCTCGGCTTACTGCAACCTCCACCTCCCAGGTCCAAGTGATTCTCCTGCCTCAGCCTCCCTAGTAGCTAGGATTGCAGGCATGTACCACCACACCCAGCTGATTTTGTATTTTTAGTAGAGACGGGGTTTTGCCATGTTGATCAGACTGGTCTCGAATTCCTGATACCAGGTGATCCACCCCCCCATAGCCTCCAGAAGTACTGGGATTACAGGTGTGAGCCACTGTGCCCAGCCTGAAATTTTAGAATTTTAATACATATATTATGTATTTACCACATGCCAGACACTATGAATAAGGCTTTTGAGGTGTAACAGCCATCAGAATATTCATTTCTTTAAGACTTAGATTTTTTTCTTCAGTGTTTAAAAAGAGTAAATGAGACCGGGGCATGGTGGTTTACACCTGTAATCCCAGCACTTTGGGAAGCCAATGTGGGTGGATCATCTGAGGTCAGGAGTTCAGACCAGCGTGGCCAACATGGTGAAACCCTGTCTCTACTAAGAATACAAAAATTAGCCTGGTGTGGTGGCACACACCTATAGTCCAAGCTACTTAGGAGGCTGAGACAGGAGAATCACCTGAACCCGGGAGGCAAAAGTTGCAGTGAGCCAAGATGGTGCCATTGCACTCCAGCCTGGGAAACGAGTGAAATTCCATCTCAAAAAAAAGTAAATAATTTACTGGTGTCACTGAATGTCAATAGTATTTCAGTACTCTCTGAGTGAGCTTTTCACTTTGATAATTGGATAAATATCAAACTGTTAAAGGAAAATTTGGATATTTATATTCAATAAGATGATTAATTTTATTCCCTGCAAGTGAAAGGTAGCTCTAAACCAGTTTTCAGTTATAGATGCCTTATTTTCAAAGTTAGAATTTGGCCCACATACTTCAAGGGCATCTTTAGTCACTGAGTTTTATACCCCAAAATATGAGGTAGTTTCTTTTCTCATAACTTATATTCCATTTTTGAAAACTTTCTCTGTGATTTGGAAATAGTGTGGGATTATTAAACTGTAGGCCTCATCATCATTGATGTCATGTATTTCTTTATATCATTCTTTTTATATTTCCCCTTATTTGTCTTCTTCTGTCTCTTTAAAAATCCTCATACTCTTTTATGGAGGCTATAATTTAAACATGTATTTCTCTTTCTCTTTTTAACTTTTCCTATGGTGTGGATAAACATGTATTTATCAAAGGATATTATTAATTGTATTGTGAATGTTATCTTTATGTCTTGGGATGTGTAGTTATTAATCTTACTGACAGTTCATCCATTTACATTTCTCTCAGAAAAGATTAAGTGGGTTTGTGTTTTTCAAGAGAAGATAAGACATCGAATCATTTTCTTTATTTTTGCCTCCATGTGCCTCATGGTGTTAAGGATATTCCTTCTTTAGCTATGTTCTGTACCTTTAATGTCTTTTATTATTATTTTTTAGACAGTCTTGCTCTGTCTCCCAGGCTGGAGTTTAGAGACATGGTCCCTGCTCACTGCAACCTCTGCCTCCCAGGCTCAAGTGATTTTCCTGCCTCAGACTCCTGAGTAGCTGGGATTACAGGCATCAGCCACCATGCCCAGCTAATTTTTGTATTTTAGTAGAGACAAGGTTTCCCCATGTTGGCCAGGTAGGTCTAGAACTCCTGACTTCAAGAGATCCACCTGCCTTGGCCGCCAAAGGTGCTGGGATTACAGGTGTGAGCCACCCTTGATGTCTTATTGTCTATCAAAGAAAAAAGAGGGGATAACTTGAATCATTCAGAATATATAATTGTGTATGTGCACATATGCCTGTGTGTTCACTAAGTAGTGTTTTTTTGTTTTTTTGAGATGACGTTTCGCTCTTGCTGCCCAGGCTAGAGTGCAATGGTGTGATCTTGGCTCACTGCAACCTCCGCCTCCAATGTTCAAGTGATTCTCCTGCCTCAGCCTCCCGAGTAGCTGGGATCACAGGCATGCACCACCGTGCTTGGCTAATTTTGTGTTTTTAGTAGAGATGGGGTTTCTTCTTGTTGGTCAGGCTGGTCTTGAACTCCTGACCTCAAGTGATCTGCTCGCCTTGGCCTCCCAAGTGCTGAGATTATAGGCATAAGCCACTACACCTGAGAATGTTCACTAAGTTTTCAAGTAAACATTGTGCTGGTTACTAAGATTCAGAAGTATTAAACATGTCAGTTCTTTGTCAGTTTAGAAAACAAAACAAACTAATTTCCTGTATGCAGATTCAACAAAGGATACTTCCAATATGCCATTCTTTTCAGTGATTGGGAAAAAGTTGGAAGTCATTATGCTAACATGGGATTCGCTTTGTTATCTAATGTTTAAATAAAACAAGTAGCAGTAGCTTTGTAAAGATTTTCACCTAATTAACTTATTAAAAAATCAATTTTTGAAATATTTTAAAGTAAAATGAGCTGCTTTATTTACAATTAGTGAGGAGGCTACATTTAGTGAAGAGGCTGATTTAAATAGAAATTAATAGTAGCTTTTTGGAAAATAATTAGTATTTCAAGTTTGTACTCATGTATAAGAGAAATTATTAATTCAGAAGGGGTTTTTGCTATCTTATATGTTTAACCTATGTATGTTGTATTAGACCTATACTTATGGTTAACCAAATTACAATATTTCTATGTTAATGATTAGTTTTCACAGTTAATGTGCAAGCAGTAGAAATATTTATTTCCTACTAATAAATGGATGAAGTTTATGTTTTTTAATTTCTCTTTTCAGTGAATATTACTTCAGTATAGAAAATTTGGAACGAGACTTCTTTCTTCGGGGAAAGATGGATGAACAAGGTTTCTTGCCTATTTCCCTGATTGCTGGTTTTCAACGTGTTCAGGCTCTCACTACAAACCTTAATCTCATCTTAGAGGTAATTGCTCATTTAAAAAACAATTTGTACTTTCTACTCAAATTTCCTTTGAACCTAAAACTTCTCTAAAAAACAGAGTCTTATAAACAGACAATCTGTAGTTGTTTGAGGCTTAGATAGCATTCCATGATGTTTTTCTGTTTTGTAAAACTTTCATAAATAATCATGTTACTGTGTATTTTCTCTTTCCCCTCTTCCTCAATTACTCAACCTATTTTAAACCTGATCCTTCAAACTTTAACCCTTTTGAGGATTCTTGGTCCTTAAAACTTCTTCAGGGTCAGGCGTGGTGGCTCATACCTGTAATCTCAGCACTTTGAGAGTATCAGGCAGGTGGATCACCTGAGGTCAGGAGTTCAGGACCAGCCTGGCCAACATGGTGAAACCCCATCTCTACTAAAAATACAAAAATTAGCCAGGAGTGGTGGCACACACATATAGTCCCAGCTACTGGGGAGGCTGAGGCAGGAAGATCTCTTGAACCCAGGATTCATTGATTGCAGTGAGCTGAGATTGTGCCGTTGCACTCTGGCCTGGGCGATAGAGTGCAATGGCAAAATCAAATAAAAATTTTGGCAGGGCGCAGTGGCTCAATCCTGTAACCCCAGGAGGCCGAGATGGGCAGATCACCTGTGGTTGGGAGTTTGAGACCAACCTGATTGACATGGAGAAACGCTGTCTCTACTAAAAATCAAAATTAGCTGGGCATTGTGGTGCATGCCTGTAATCCCAGCTACTCAGGAGGCTGAGGGAGGAGAATCGCTTGAGCCCGGGAGGCGGAGGTTGTGGTGAGCTGAGATGGTGCCACTGCCCTCCAGCCTGGGCAACAAGAGCGAAACTTCGTCTCAAAAAAAAAAAAAAAAAATTTCTTCAGGTTACTATAAAAATGCATATATTCCCACTTATTGAAAGGCTAGTTTAAAATAGTCCTGACTGGGTATGGTGGCTCATACTTGTAATCTCAGTACTTTGGGGGGAAAAAAATCTTTCATCTGGCCTGTGGCCTATTTCTAGAAATGCTTTCAACATTTTTTTTTTTTTTCTTCTAGCCAATTTCTTTCCCTACACACAGCCCTTGGTAACCACAATCACTATTCTGCTTTTTTTTTTTTTTAGATAAGAGTCTCACGCGGTTGCGCAGGCTGGAGTGCAGTGGCATGATCTCGGCTCACTGCAACCCCTGCCTTCCAGGTTCAAGCGATTCTGCTGTTTCAGCCTCCCAGGTAGCTGGGATTATAGGCGTGCACCACCATATCTGGCTAATTTTTGTATTTTTAGTAGAGACAGGGTTTTCCCATGTTGGCCAGGCTGGTCTTGAACTTCTGACCTCAGATCATCCACCTGTCTTGGCCTTCAAAAGTGCTGGAATTATAGGTGTGAGCTACCGCGCCTGGCCACTAGTCTGCTTTTTATCCCTATAGTTTTGTATTTTCCAGACTATCATAAAATTTAAAAAAGTATAGTCCTTTGTTTCTTCTGATTTTTCACTTAGTATAGTGCTTTTGGGATTCACCTATGTTGCATGTAGCAGTAGTTTGTTCTTTCATGTTGTTGACTAGTATTCCATAGTATGAATGTACCACATTTTATCCACTGACTTGTTGGTGCACATTCAGATTGTTTACAGTTTTTGGAGAGTATGAATGAAGCATAAAGATCTTTATAGGGATATATATATATATATACACACACACACACACACACACATATATTTTTATTTATTTCTGTTGGATAAATATCTAGTATTGTGAATGCTAGAAAGTATAGTAAGTGTATGCTTATCTTTGTAAGAAAATGCCAACCTATTGTCCAAAGTAGCTTTACCATTTTGCATCCTCACCATTATGTATGGGACTTGTTCCACAGCCTTGTCATTGCTGATATTGTCAGTTTTTTGAATAGTAGCTATGTAGTGATTTCTCATTGTGGGTTTTTTTTTTTTTTTGAGATGAAGTTTCAGTTTTGCTTTTGTAGCCCAGGCTGTAGTGCAATGGCACAATCTTGGCTCAGTGTAATCTCTGTAGAGATGAGGTGTTACCATATTGGCCAGGCTGGTCTCAAACTCCTGACCTTCAGGTGATCCACCTGCCTTGGCCTCCCAAAGCGCTGGGCTTAGAGGCATAAGCCACTGCGCCAGCCTCTCATTGTGGTTTAATTTGCATTTCCCTGATGACTAATGCTGTCTAGCATTTTTTCATGCGCTTTTTTATCTGCATACCTTTTTAGTCAAAATGTCTGTTCAGATTTTTTGTTCATTATTATTGAAGTGTTTTTTTTTTTTTTTTTGAGACGGAGTTTCACTCACGTTACCCAGGCTGGAGTGCAATGGCGCGATCTCGGCTCACCGCAACCTCCGCCTCCTGGGTTCAGGCAATTCTCCTGCCTCAGCCTCCTGAGTAGCTGAGATTACAGGCACGCACCACCATGCCCAGCTAATTTTTTGTATTTTTAGTAGAGACGGGGTTTCACCATGTTGACCAGGATGGTCTCGATCTCTTGACCTCGTGATCCACCCGCTTCGGCCTCCCAAAGTGCTAGGATTACAGGCTTGAGCCACCGCGCCTGGCCCTGCAGTGTTTTTTAAAAGATAAAGTACGAGTTCTTTTTTTTTTTTTTTTTTTTTTTTGAGATGGAGTTTTGCTTGTTACCCAGGCTGGAGTGCAATGGCGCGATTTCGGCTCACCCCAACCTCTGCCTCCTGGGTTCAAGCAATTTTCCTACTTCAGCCTCCTGAGTAGCTGGGACTGCAGGCCACGCCACCGTGCCCAGCTAATTTTTGTGTTTTTAGTAGAGACGAGGTTTCACTATGTTGACCAGGATGGTCTTGATCTCTTGACCTCGTGATCCACCCGCCTCGGCCTCCCAAAGTGCTGGAAGGCGTGAGCCACTGCGCCCAGCCAGTATGAGTTCTTTATTCTGGATACAAGTCCATTATTAGGTATTTTGCAAATATGTTTTCCTAGTTTTTGTCATTTCATTTTCTTAACAGGTTTCTTTGAATACCAAGCTTTTGAACACATAGGTGCTTTGTGTTTTAAAAATCAACTATAGGGGCTGGGCGTCATGGCTAACACCTGTAATTCCAGCACTTTGGGAGACTGAGGTGGGTGGATCACTTGAGTTCAGGAGTTTGACACCAGCTTGGCCAACATGGTCAAACCTTGGCTCTACTAAAATAGAAAAATTAGCTGGGTGTGGTGACACCTCTGTAATCCTAGCTACTCAGAGTCAAAGACAGGAGAATTGCTTGAACCCGGGAGGCAGAGGTTGCAGTGAGCCAAGATGGTGCCATTGCACTCCAGCCTGGGTGACAGAGTGAGACTCTTGTCTCAAAAAAAAAAAAAAAAATCAACTATAGAAAAGTCCATGTTTTGAAAATAACATTAAAATAATGATTTGTTGGTGTGTAATTAATGGTTCTTGGTTTTATGAAAATAATTGATTCAATTAGTATCATTATTATATTAATTTATAGACAAATATTTAAATAAGGTTTCTATATGTTGTAATTAAAATAGAAAATTAGTTTTTTCTTCAAAATTTGCTCTTAGAGCAAATATTATGATTCATAGTAGAATGAGTTTATTTATTTTTATTTATTTTTAGTAGAGATGGGGTTTCACTTTGGCCAAACTGGTCTCGAACTCCTAGCCTCAAGTGATCTTCCTGCCTCAACTTCCCAAAGTGCTGGGATTACAGGCATGAGCTATTGTGCCCAGCTTTAGAATTAGTTTTTTAACTGCTGCCATTGTGCTATAGCAAAGGTCCACCTCAGCTGCCATTTTTATGAAGTTGTTGCCAGTTTTTCCCCATCTGTCTGTTTCTCTAGGAATGTAGTTGTAATTTTATTTTTGTATGCCTTTTTGGTCTGTTTGTAGTCCCACTAAATCCAAGCACAATTTTGAGATCACTGACTTAAATTTCAGGATCATTGAAGGATTTTTGAAAGGAAGCTTTGAACTACTGTTATGGTTAGCACTGATACAGTAGCTAATGATGCGGTAAGAAATAATACCACTGTGAAAAGCAGAAATGGATAAGCATAGCAATTTAGAAGAGTAAAAGTCTGCATTCACTTAACATTCATTATGCACCTACCATTTGTAATAGTAGGAAAGATGTTCTTTTTCTCTTAAGAAAGTAAGGCTTAATTAGGGATTGCAGTGTAAACATATCAAGATCATGGCCTTATGAATACATCCCTTATAGCTCTGTGACTTTGGGCAGTGTCCTGAGACACTAATACATACATCTAGGGTTGTCATGAGGATGAATTGTATTAATTAATGTATCTGGCAAATGTAGTAAGCTCTAAATAAGTGAGCATGTGCTGTTATTGTTAGTCTTCAATGATGTCTTTCTATTAATAACTCCTTTATCTTCATGCATTTCATTTCTACCAGCTTCTTCCCATATCTTTTGAATATGCTCAAGTCTTTCCTTTCTTGAAAAACTGTCAAGAGAAGCAAAATACTTTAGCTGATACCCATATCTGCCCTGGTTGAGTATGCAAACACAAACCAAACTTGTTGAGTCTGATTCTTCTTCACTCATTTATTTTTCAGCTTACTGCATTCTTGATATCTTCCCCATAATTGAAAGCTTTTCATATTTTCTATTTGTTAGAGCAAATGGATCCCTTTTCTGTAGCTTACCAGTTGTGTAACTAAGCAATTAATGTAACATCTTCATGCTCTAATATTCTTGTTAAACTAGGACAAAAAATTCTTAAGCTATAACAGAGTATGAGGATTTAGAGGAATAATTAATATAATATCACCTCAGAACTGTGCCTGCTACTTTCATCTCAAACCTTGTTTTCTAAATTGTCTGAACTTGTGGTTCCTCAAAACTTGTGCTCTTTTCTTTTTATCTCCAGGTCTTTGCACATGCAAGTCTTTCTCTTACTACCAGGCAGTAAGAATGCAACATCTATGTATTCCAGCATTGGTAGTATTCATAATACTAGGTCTGTATCATTAAGAAAAGGACCAAAATTAATAGCTAAGTCAGAGAAAATCTCATATACTGAAAAATGTTGATGTACACGGTAACTCATTGTTCAGGATTACGAAGTCTTGATTTTTAATAAAAATATGTGTAACTCTGTTTCTCCTAGGTCTTTACCTTAATTTTGTGCATGGTATAGTTTTTATACGATCCTTTTAAGGCCTAAGTGATGAATGTTTTACTTTCTGTATTCTTTATTTCCCTTTTAAATTCATTATTTCTAAATAGGAAATAAATTACACAACATTTAAAACTCAAAAGGTATATGGTCATCTTCCAGTGATTGTCCAAGAAAAAAAGGTATATGGTAAAAAGTTTTCTTCTCATTTTTCACCAACAGTAAATGAGTTATCTGTCTTGTTGTAGTGGTCAGTGTTACTTCTTTCTTGTATCTTCCTCCTGAGATAGTTTATTTATGTGAGAGAATACCGTGATAACTTACTACATACAATGTTATGTCCTTTCCTCTTTTGTTCTTTTTTTTTTTTTTTTTGATTGCTCGTTACCCAGGCTGTAGTGCAATGGTGCGATCTCGGCTCACTGCAACCTCCACTTCCTGGGTTCAGGCAATTCTCCTGCCTCAGCCTCCTGAGTAGCTGGGATTACAGGCACGTGCCACCATGCCCAGCTGATTTTTTGTATTTTTAGTAGAGACGGGGTTTTGCCGTGTTGACCAGGATGGTCTTGATCTCTTGACCTCGTGATCTACCTGCCTCGGCCTCCCAAAGTGCTGGGATTACAGGCGTGAGCCACCGCGCCCGGCCCCCCTCTTTTGTTCTTTTTGAGACAGAGGCTCACTCTGTCACCCAGGCTGGAGTGCAGTGGCATGATCTTGGCTCACTGCAACCTCTGCCTCCTGGGTTCAAGTGATTCTTCCACCTCAGCTTCCTGAGTACCTGGGATTACAAGTGCCTGCCACCATGCCTGGCTAATTTTTGTATTTTTAATTGAGATGTGTTTTCACCAAGTTGGTCAGGCTGATCTCGAACTCCTGACCTCAGGTGATCTGCCTGCCTTGCCTCCCAGACTGCTGGGATTACAGGCGTGGGCCACTGTGCCTAGCCTCCTCTTTTTTTTTTTTTAAACTCTATAAATAAAGCATGTGTTTGAAGAGCCTTTAGTAGCTGTACATAAAGAACTTTGAACTTTTCATCCCACAAGTTTTTCTTTAACTGTTTTCTTTTAAATTGAGGTATAATATATACATTATATATTATTACTCGTAAGATTACAGATGATTTTTTTTCTATGTATACAGTCAGGTAACTGCCATTCAGAGTAAGATATAGAACATTTTCAAGACCCAAGCAAGCCGCCTTCTATACCCACCTAGTCAATACCACTGTTCTTCCTTTAAGAGGCCTCTCTCCTGTTTTTGAACTTCACAAAATGGTGTTATGACTTTTATATCTGCCTTTATTTCTGATGTTATTTCTGTGAGATTTATTCATATTGGTGTATAGCAGTTGTTTATTTTCTGTTTTTGGTAGTTTTCCATTGTATCAATATAATAGTCAATTTTTCTTTATTTTTTTGAGACGAAGTCTGGCTCTGTCACCCAGGCTGGAGAACACTGACCTGTTCTCAGCTGACTGTAACCTCCCCTCACAGGTTCAAGCTCTTCTCTTGCCTCAGCCTCCCGAGTAGCTGGGATTACAGGAAGCTGCCACTATGCCCGGCTAATTTTTGTATTTTTAGTAGACAGGGTTTCACTATGTTGGCCAGCCTGGTCTGGAACTCCTGATCTCTGGTGATCCACCTGCCTCGGCCTCCCAAAGTGCTGGGATTACAGGTGTGAGCCATTGCAACCAGCCGACAGTTAATTTTTCTATGCCTCTGTTTATAGACATATTAGAGTTCTTTCCAGTTTGAGTCTTTGATACTACTGTGAACATTATTGTACATATTTCTAGGTGAATATAAGCATTTATTTTCCTGGGAAATTGGTAGGTAACAGTGTATAAATATGTAATTACTTTCTGTAGATACTGCTACATTTTTTAAAGGTATTGAATCAATCAAAACTACCACCATTGGGAGTTTGACTGGCTTCACATTCTAACTAACACTATTGGCAGTCTTTTTCCATAACTTTACTTTGGAAAATTTAAACATATGGGAAAGTTTCAAGGAGTTTAGTTTTAGTTTTAGTTTTACATTCAGGGATAGATAACATATTGTAAAATATAGCGATCTTTGGTATTTACTGTGAATTTTGAAAATTAAACATAAGCGTTACCCCAAATAAGAGGTAGAATATATTCATTATTCCTTTTTTTTTTTTTTTTTTTTTGAGACGAGTTTTGCTCTTGTTGCCCGAGCTGGAGTGTAATGTCGTGATCTCGGTTCACCGCAACCTCCACCTTCCGGGTTCAAGCAATTCTCCTGCATCAGCCTCCTAAGTATCTGGGATTACAGGCATGTGCCACCACGCCTGACTACTTTTGTAGTTTTAGTCGAGACAGGGTCTCTCCATGTTGGTTGGGTTGGTCTTGAACTCCTGACTTCAGGAGGTCTGCCTGCTTCAGCCTCCCAAAGTCGTGGGATTATAGGTGTGAGCCACTGTCCCTGGCCATATTTCCATTATTCTAAAAACTTGCTTTGTGGCTCTTTCTAGTCCGTTTCACACAGCCTGTCCAACAACTTCTCTGATTTTCATATTACAGATTAGATGAGTCTATTCTTGGCATTTGTGTAAATTGATTTCTGTCTCGGGGCTCTTTTCATTTTTAGTTTTTGAAATTCATCCATGTCATTGCATGGTCTGGATGTTGGGCATACTGTTTGATACTGGGGTGTCATTGCTTCTAGGTCTTTCTGTGAACAAAATGAGGAAAATATATGTTGGGAAAAATACACAGATTTTACTAATTCAAAGTTTTCACTATAGGATTCTTTCCTATCTTTCTCCATTTTATATTTGAGACTTCCTTCTCAAAGGAGTTTCATTTAAAATAAATCCTAATCATAATTTAAAGAAATGCCCAATTATGAAATATAAGAGAGTACTACACTAATATTAAGAGCAAGAGTAAGGTTCTTTTTTCAAAATCTATTCATTTCTGAATGCATAATGTTCTTAATTATATACAGCATGTTCTCCAACTAAAATATAGTGGGCTTTAATTTTTATCGGTTAA
Source organism: Sapajus apella (assembly GCF_009761245.1). Taxonomy (NCBI): domain Eukaryota; kingdom Metazoa; phylum Chordata; class Mammalia; order Primates; family Cebidae; genus Sapajus; species Sapajus apella. Next base: position 10,853,701 of record NW_022436967.1, on the reverse strand, counting down.
CGTACATAGAACTTTATATTGTTTTTATACTGTGTTTTTTTTTTTTTTTTTTTTTTGAGACGGAGTTTTGCTCTTGTCACCCACACAGGAGTGCAATGGCGCGATCTCGGCCCACCGCAACCTCTGCTTCCTGGGTTCAGGCAATTCTCCTGCCTCAGCCTCCCCAGCAGCTGGGATTACAGGCACGCACCACCATGCCCAGCTAATTTTTTGTATTTTTAGTAGAGACGGGGTTTCACCATGTTGACCAGGATGGTCTCGATCTCTTGACCTCGTGATCCACCCGCCTCGGCCTCCCAAAGTGCTGGGATTACAGGCTTGAGCCACCGCGCCCGGCCCTATACTGTATATTTTATATTTATCCTAATTTCTAAAAGGTGAGTACTCCTGTATTTCAGTCAGAAGTTAAATCAGTAAAGCTTCAATTTGTATCTTGAAGAAATGTTGGCCTAGTTTTGTTTTATCCTTAAATTATCGCACATATTGGGGAGGTACCATAGCCTAATGGCTAAGACTTTTAGTTGCAGACAGACAATGGTTTGAGTCCTGGTGTTGTCTCATACTAGATCTATGATCTTTCATTAAGTTTATTTCTTTGAGCCTCAGTTTCTTCATCTATAGGTAGGGGTGATACTATATTGTGAGGAATTATGAGTGCATGTAGTACTTTTCAATAAATTTTGGTACTTATTACAATAATAAAGTGCCTAAATTTTATTTGGTGATATTATTTTAATGGAAGACAAGGAAATATGAGAGAGAGAAGAAAATTGACAAGAAGTCTTAATTGCTAATAAAAGTCAGTTTGCTTCTAGCTGATTCAGTATTCCTTAAATGACTATTCTAATTGTGAAAAACCATCATCTGAAGTTAAATAAATGGGAGATCAGGATATTTATTACTTTACAGGTGCAAATGATTTTAAAACTTGGGTTCTATGTCGTTAATTTATGGATTTTTTAGAATCATTAACTGCAAATTTGCTAATTTCTGATTTTCAAATTTTTAGGTTCTTAGAAGTATAGCACAGGCAGTGAAATAGCTCAAAATTTTTAATGGCTCAATTTTCGTTGATAGGCACTGAAGGATAGCACAGAAGTAGAAATTGTGGATGAAAAAATGAGAAAAAAGATAGAACCAGAAAAATGGCCAATTCCAGGTCCTTCTCCACGCAGTGTGCCACGAACAGACTTCTCTCAACTGATTGATTGTCCAGAGTTTGTACCAGGCCAAGCCTTTTGCTCACATACAGGTAACATCTTTTCTTCTAGAGCAATGTAACAGTGGGTGATTTGGTTCAATTTACTTATTTTTTAAGTCTATTTAGATTTGATAGGAAAATTAAAACTAACTGAAATACTTTTGATGTCCCATATTGTATTCATACTGCCTCACACACAGGTATAAATTAAATAAGGATTTAAGGATTGTGGGGGAAGCTGTCCTATGTTTCTTAAACTATATGTGTACTTTGTCATGTATGACATTTCTAACTATCTTTTATTTTTACTAAATGACTATAGTTACATATCCAGTTTTCCCCTTGTAAAACTGGAATAGTATGATTGGACTATTCAAAAACGGTCTTATACTCAAGAGTGGGGTAATCTTCCTTTAATTTTATTACCAGTGTGCTTTAATCCTGTCTTGGAAAGATAAAATGACCTATATTCTAAATCAGAATTGGGGTTCTGTTTAATTTGGTTGTGTTTAGAATTTCCAAAAGCTGTAATGTTAATAATTTTTTCCTGGATCATTTTTAAGATATTCCCTCTTGGGAAAAAATGTGTGCTTAAACTTTTTTCAGTCAGGGTGATGATCTGCTGAAGCTCTTGGATGTCATTTGATCGGAATATGCAGTGGAATAGGTGACTCACTGAAATGCCAATATAAATACTGGAACAAATCCTGCTGCAAAAATGAAAGTGATCAGACTGTCTTCTGTTCAAGAGTGTCTATTCCCCCTCCTGGTGAAGGAAGTTGGGCCAACACTGCAGTGGAGATAACCACCTTTGCGATAATGAGAGACAGACCAGAGGACTGCTACTCTTTTTATAGGAGATGCCTATTTCTGTGTAATTGGCCTGGGCTGCATGGGCTGCTTTTATTCATGGTGGGAAAGTTAATTATTATGCTGGAAATACCGCAAGAGTATGTTTTCTGTTTCCAGGGTTATGTACTTGCGTCCAGATGAATCAAGCAGAAAAAGAGGGGATTGAGTAGCATTTCCCAGATTTTTGAGTATTTTGCTATTTGATTTGCCTTTCAGTGTAGCGTACATTGCAAAACTCAGATGTTGTCATGATGTTTCACGTGGACATAAGACTTACTAATATGGACACTTAAGGGGTAAGGAATTTAAGAACTGGGCGAGGGTATTTTTTTCCTTTACTCTTCAAAATGTATTTTTGATACATCTGTATGAGAGAACTTCCTATCAACAAAACATCGATGATGGACAGTCTCATAATATATATTTTTTTATTTTGAGACAGAGTCTCGCTCTCTCACCCAGGATGGAGTGCGGTGGCATGATCCTGGCTCACTGCAACCTCCACCTCCCGGGTTCAAGTGATTCTCCTGCCTCAGCCTCCTGAGTAGGTGGGATTACAGGTGCGTGCCACCATGCCTAGCTAATTTTTGTATTTTTAGTAGAGACCAGGTTTCACCATGTTGGTTAAGCTGGTCTCACACTCCTGACCTTGTGATCTGCCCGCCTTAGCCTCCCAAAGTGCTGGGATTACAGGTATGAGCCACTGTGCCCAGCCAATATTTTTATCTTATGTTTCTCTGTCAGCCTTCTGCTTCTAATCCCAATAAGCAACTTGGACACTTATTTTAAAAGTTGAAGAAAAGTGACATTATTTTAGGTAGTGGTTTTTAATTTATTTTTTGTTAAGATATAATGGGTGATTATATAAGTTAGATTTATTTATTGTACAAACTTGGGTTCAAGGTTACAGTTTTAACCAGCTTATGAAGAGACATTGGGTAAATTGGATAAAACAGAATATACTTTCTCTACAGGGTAGGTAAGATAGGTCATTCAAGTTGATAATGCCTGTCCATTAACCGTTTATGCATACTAATAAAATTACGAGAATAAAATCATAATGTCTTGTACATTTTTGTTTTTTAATATACACTCATGCATGCACATGCTTATTGTCTTAAATAAGCCAATATAAAGATGTCATAAATTTTAGGTTATTAGGTTATATATCAGAAACTAGTTGGTTAAAGAAGAAATATAGAAAGATGGAGCATTCTTAGAGTTATCATGATTCCCATTAGGTCATAGGAATAAATATGTAAATCACTTCTTTCCATGAATTCTCAAATTTCTGACCTTAATAGTTTCCTAGTGATAAGAAAGCCTACTTTCTTTAAGTCATTGGAGAGTAGTGTGTCACAAAAATTTGAAGTAGAAATAGGGATCAGAAGCATAGACTGTTTATACATATCTATGGATAAAGAAAAGAAATGAAACTGTATATCACTTTAATCTCAAATTTGAAGACCTTAAAATTTTAGCAACATAACTCTTTATGTATGATTTCTGAGGGATTTGTATGGTAAAATATTCTAACGATTAGTCTTCTTCACCAAAGCAATTAAAATTTCTATTTTTTTCCTGTCTGGAAGTCGAATTGTCTAATAGGGGTTGAACTGAGCAGAAGTCTACCTTTATGCACCACAAACCATTGATTATGGGAATGGTAAGATTACTTCTGAAACATAGGTTTTGCAGTTCTATGGATATTGTTAGTATTGTCAGCTCTTAAATGAAAGGAATTCATTCATCAAAATTGAAAGGTCAGGTACCTGATAATTTTTTTTTCTTTTTTTTTAAATTTTATTAATCTTCACAAGGGCACTGTAATGTAGTATTTTTCTTTATTTTCTTCTTTTTTTGTTTTCGTTGACTCTTAACACCACTCAATGAGGATTTTAAAACGTGCCACACATAAAATATGTAATCCCTTTTTCAAGAAACCTGTTTAATTACCCAGAGCTGTGATCCTCCCAAGGTAGAAAGAAAAGTCAGATCAGAGATGAAATGTATATGGTGATTTATCTTTGGAGAGTTTAGTTGACAATTTTCAATTAATAAAAGCAGCAAAGATAAATTTTCTATTAAATATAGATCTACATTTTTTTTGTTTCTAAGTAAGTTTAATGTCGGATAATTTAAGTCATTTAAACTCATTTTGCCTTGGAGGATTAGAGGCTTACTATTATCCTTAATCTGTTCAGATGTATAGTTTGAAACATTTTCATTATTAAAAAGATGCAGAAGACTACACAGAGCATTTATATAACTTAATTGTTATGAGGTTAACGCCGTTGCGAGTCTTACTCTAATTAACTCCGTTTCGTGTCTTACTCTAAGAATTGTATGTTTTCGCCGGGCGCGGTGGCTCACGCCTGTAATCCCAGCACTTTGGGAGGCCGAGGCGGGTGGATCATGAGGTCAGGAGATCGAGACCATCCTGGTCAACATGGTGAAACCCCGTCTCTACTAAAACTACAAAAAATTAGCTGGGCATGGTGGCACGTGCCTGTAATCCCAGCTACTGAGGAGGCTGAGGCAGGAGAATTGCCTGAACCCGGGAGGCGGAGGTTGTGGTGAGCCGATATCGCGCCATTGCACTCCAGCCTGGGTAACAAGAGAATTCTATGTTTTCTCATCTTACCCAAATTCTTTAGTGTTTTAATGTTATACTTTTAAGCATATGTGTTAGGAATGTACTGAAACTATTTACTTCCCGGTAGAGGCATAATTTAAGCTTAAATAACATTTAGCGATCATTTTATAAGAAACAGCTGAGTGTGGTGGTGTACACCTATAGTCCCAGCTACTCGGGAGGATGCTTGAGCCCAGGAGTTCTGAGGCCAGATTGGGTGACATACCAAAAGCTCATATCATAAAAAAAAAAAAAAAAAAAAAAAAAAAAAAGCAAGCAAAAAACTATTAAGTGGATGTTAAAAGATTTAATTTCTATATTAAAAATAGTAGCTAATTTTTTCTACTATGTGCCAGGTGCTATTCTTATCATTTATATATTAACTACTTAGACTAGTTGAGTTAATTTTCAGAGTAATTGGATAGGAAACTGAGTTAGTCCCCAAACGCAATTATTGGTGTAGTGGTTCTTCACCAATTTTTTTTTTTTTCCCTCTGAGATAGAGTCTTGCTCTGTCTCCCAGGCTGAAGTGCAGTGGCATGATCTTAGCTCACTGCAATCTCTGCCTCCCGGGTTCAAGCAATTCTCCTGCCTCAGCCTCCTGAGTAGGTAGGGTTACAGGTGTGTGCCACTACACCTGGCTAATTTTTGTATTTTTTTTTTTTTTAAAGACGGGGTTTCACCATGTTGGTCAGGCTGGTCTTGAACTCCCGACCTCAGGTGATCCGCCCGCCTTGGCCTCCAAAGTGCTTGGATTACAGACGTAAACCACTACGTCTGGCCAATTTTTGTATTTTTAATAGAGGCAAGATTTCACCATGTTGGCTACGGTGGCCTCAAACTCTAGACCTCAGGTGATCCCCCTGCCTCGGCCTTCCAGAGTGCTGGGATTACAGCCATGAGCCACTGTGTCCGGCTCTTCATCTACTTTTAAGGCTTTATTTACTGTATGAACATTGATAATTCATATATTAGATATAGAGTTCTCTGGGCCAGGTGCAGTAGCTCATGCCTATAATCTCAGTGCTTTCGAGATTAAGGTGAGAGGATTACTTGAGGCCAAGAGTTCAAGACCAGCCTGGGCAACAAAGTGAGACCCACTCAACAAAATAATATATATATTTTTAAATTGGCTTGGTGTATTGGTGTGCATGTGTAGTCCTAGTTATTCAGGAGGCTGAGTTGGGAGGACTGCTTGAGCCCAGGAGTTTGAGGCTGTAGTGAGCTATGATCATGGCACTGAAACTGATGTAAGAGACCCTGTCTCTTAAAAAAATAAGTCTCGTATGGCTCATGAAAAAGAAAAAAAAAAAAAAGGAAATAGTGTTCTCTGGAGTTAATGTTTTTCCCATTCCTATAACTAGACTGTTGATGTTAATATAAAGCTTGAATTTCACTTGTATGTTTTGTGTGTGTGTATGAATTGGTGGTGTGTATGGTGTTAATAAAGTTATAGAGCACCAGTGCCCAGTAAAAATATGTGAGCTATATATATAATTCCAAAAATTTTAGTATTCTTTAAAATTATAAAACAGATGAAATTAATTTTCATATTTTAAATAGGTATTTTATTTTAAAGATCCAAATGTTATATGCTCAATGTAAAAATTAATGGCACTATTTTTTTTAGTGGGATTGGGAGTACCAGGTCCTTAATATCTGGTGTATATTTTACGCTTGTCCTGAGCTTGTTTCAGGACTAGCCACATTTGAAGTGATCGATAACTGCATATAGCTAGTGCCTACTCTGTTTCACAGCACAGCTCTAGAGCTTTTCCTGTTATGAAATGATATATAGGCTTTTATTAGTAATATAGTAATCCAGTAGTTGAGTCCTGGTTGAGTCCATGTGTACAAGGGAAAGATGTTAAAGCTATCTGATTTTATTCTCATCTATGTCTAGCATGTAGATGAATGTAAAATCTTGGAATGCTCTTCTTAAACCCATTCTCAAAATGTGTAAATATTAAAAATATTTAGTAAATATTAAATATTAGTAAATATTAAAAAAAGATTGATATTAATTTATTTCAGCTTTCTGCATCCAACATTCTCTATTTTCAGTGAATTGACTTAGAGGAGTGAATAATGATGTGAAGAATTGTATGCTATACATTTTTAAATTTTATTGTGTGTATTTGAGGGTTTCAACATGTTGCAGAGTACATTTTTAAAAGACACCTTGTGTCCAAAGCCAGTCCATATTACATCGTCAAATCTGATCATGAATATAGCTTAAAATATTTAAATATTCTTTGATATTTTTCTTTTGAAAAAATATTTATAAAAGAAGCAATTTGATTTTTTTTGTGTGTGTGACAGAGTCTGGCTCTTTCGTCCAGGCTGGAGTGCAGAGGCACAATCTCAGCTCACTGCAACCTCCACCTCTGGGGTTCAAGCAGTTCTCTGCCTCAGCCTCCTGAGTAGCAGGGATTACAGATGCCCACCACCACGCCCAGCTGATTTTTTTTTGTATTTTTAGCAGAGACAGGGTTTCACCATCTTGGCCAGGGTGGTCTTGAACTCCTAACCTCGTGATCTACCCGCTTCAGCCTACCGAAGTGCTGGGATTACAGGTGTGAGCCACGGCGCCCGGCTGCAATTTGAATTTTATAATTTTTATTAAAAACAAACCTGCAGAAGTGATACTGTATAGAAAGACCTTTTAAATTCCAACAGTTTTTAAATGCTTTAAATGTTATTTCCAGGGCTGTGCACTTTAGTGATGTGACATTTTATTCTTTCTTTTTTTTTTTTCTTGCGATGGAGTTTCACTCTTGTTGCCCAGGCTGGAGTGAGTGCAATGGTGCGATCTCTGCTCACTGCAGCCTCTGCCTCCTGGGTTCAAGCGCTTCTCCTGCCTCAGCCTCCCAAGTAGCTGGGATTACACATATGCGCCATCACACCCGGCTAATTTTGTATTTTTGGTAGAGACAGGGTTCTCCATGTTGGTCAAACTGGTTGACAGTTTAAAGTATTTCAGTATGAGCCAAAGTAGTAAATGACAACACTGCATTTATTGCAGTAGGCAAATGTTGTTAAAGCAAGGAAATGTGAAAAATAGGAGTAATAACTGCTTTAGTTTAGATCCTAGTAGAATGAGAGACTAATTTTACCTTGAATGAAGTATGCATTTAGCTTAACTATGGCTTAAAAGCAATTGAGATTCCATAATTTTCTTATAATTTATAGATTTTAGTCTAAGATTTTGCAGAGAACTTGACTTCCTAGTAGTTGTACTGGCATAATTAGGAAGTGACTCACATTGATATTCTTGAGAAGTTTGAATGAATGTAGTGGTCTGTGTAAGAGTTGGTGACATTCCTTTAATTATTTGGTGGCTTCACTCTTGAGCAAATCTTATAAGCTCTTCAGTTGAGACTGATCATGTTTTTGTGAAAAAACATCAAGCCCCTGTTAAGGAAAAAATGAAATGTATTTTATAAGTAAGAAAAGCCATTATCATTTTAACTATAGAACTAACTTAAAATTTTAGAGTCTGCCCCAAATTCTCCAAGAATTGGAAGCCCATTGAGCCCAAAGAAAAACAGTGAAACAAGTATTCTTCAAGCAATGTCTAGAGGTTTGTCTACCAGTTTGCCTGACTTGGACTCAGAACCTTGGATAGAAGTAAAAAAGAGACATCAGCCAGCCCCAGTGAAATTGAGGGTAAGTTGTTACAGACTGAGTGAAGTGTGATATGCCCTGGATGGATATAAGGTCAGTGCATTTTATGTTTGTCAGGTATACATGTAAAATTTGAAAAAGTTAAAAAAAATGTTAAATTTGTAATTGTTGACCTTCAGTAGACACTTACGAGTTATTGTATGAGGAAAATAAGTTGTATCAATTTTTAAAGTGTATTTTTTAGTTCTGAACCTGATTTAAGAATTTTGGGATGTGGGCACAGTGGCCCATACCTGTAATCACAGCACTGTGGAGGCCGAGGCAAGAAGATTGCTTGAACCAGAAGCTCTAGGCCACCTGGGCAATATAGGGAGACCCTGTCTCTACAAATAATTCAAAAAATTAGCCGAGCATGGTAGAGCGTGTCTGTGGTCTCAGCTACTCAGGAGGCTGAGGCAGGAGGAACACTTGAGCCCAGGAGGTTAAGGTTGCAGTGAGCCATGATCACACCACTGCACTCCAGTGCAGGCGACAGAGTGAGACTCTGTCTTAAAAAAAAAAAAAAAAAAATTTTTTTATTTGGCTTTTGTACTTGTGATTAATTTTAACTTAACTAGTATTTCAGTTTTTTATAAAGTCGAAAAAATATGACTTTTTTTTCTTTTTTTTGAGACAGAGTCTTGTTCTATTGCCCAAGCTGGAGTGCTGTGGTGCAGTATTGGATCACTTCAGCCTTTGCCTCCTGGGTTCAAGAGAGTCTTGTGCCTCAGCCACCTGAGTAACTGGGATTATAGGCTTGCTTCACGATGCCCAAACAACTATTTTTTTTGTGTGTTTCTGGTAGAGATGAGATTATGCATGTTGCCCACGCTGGTCTCAAACTCCTGTCCTCAAATAATTTGTTTGCCTCGGCTTCCTAGAGTGCTGGGATTACAAGCATGAGCCTCTCTGCCCCTGGCCAGAAAAACTATAAATTTTGAAGTTATACCCATGTTAATTATTTGCAAGGTTCTAGGGGGTGTATATCAGGTTTATATATGTTTTGGTGATTTGATGCACTAAAGGAAAAGAAAATTGAATTTTTTGCCGGGGGTACGTGAGGGAGTGAGATGGTGATATTTATAAAAAGAACAGTAGGAGATCCTTGTGGTAGTACTGCTCTGCATTTTTCACTGGTGGTAGATAAACGAACTTAGATATGTATTACGATTTTTTTGGTCTCAATCACAAATGAGTGCAAATAAAACTGGGGAAGTTAAGCTAAGATTTATTTATATCAAAGTCAATATCTTGTTTGGGATGTTGTGGTATATTTTTGTAAGATGCTACCATTGGGGGAAACCAGGATACATGAGCTCTCTATTATTTCTTATAACTGTATGTGAATGTATAATTATCTCAAAATAAAAAGTTAACTAAAAATAAACTTGGGAAGAATGCCACTCAAAAGATTCAAATATTGAAAGTCTGCTCTCTAAAGGGGATGGAAGGTATTGAGAGAAGGATTGTGATGTGGAGGACCAGCAAATTGGTGATGCTAGCTGGTTTTCAAAGTGTAAGGAGAACTGTATAGTTTTATGGCCAAAGAATGTCAATATATCTGAATTATATGGTATTTTGGTGCTGCAGACCGAGGATCTGGCCTGGAGGAAACATGGCTTTAGGTTCTGGGGTCCTAGATATTTCAGAGATAACTGTTGAGGTAGCTCAGTTATTGACATAATTGTTAATATACTTTTTAAAAAGTGCTCTTTTAAAAACATTTAGAGTGGGCATAGAAATCTTGGTTGAATATTTTTCTTTAGAATTCTAAAAACATTTTTCTTTTGTCAACTGGGTTTCAGTTTTTCCCTTGTGAAAGTCAGTCCCTTCACATTCTTTGTATCAAGTGATTTTTTTTCTTCTTGAGACTGTGTTTTGAGACAGAGTCTCACTCTTGTTGCCCAAGCTGGAATGGAGTGCAATGGTGGGATCTTGGTTCACTGCAACCTTCACCTTCTGAGGTCAAGTGATTCTCCTGCCTCAGACTCCTGAGTAGCTAGGATTACAGGTGCCTGCTACCAAGCCCGGCTAATTTTTGTATTTGTATTTTTATTTATTTTTTTGAGACAGAGTCTTGCTCTGTTGCCCACGTTGGAGTGCAGTGGTGCAGTCTCAGCTCACTACACCTGCTGGGTTCAAGTCTCCTGTCTCAGCCTCTCCAGTAGCTGGGATTACAGGTGCCCGCCACCATGGCCAGCTAATTTGTTTTGTATTTTTAGTAGAGACGGTGGAGGGGTTTCACCACGTTGGCCAGGCTGGTCTCAAATTCCTGACCTCAGGCGATCCATCTGCCTCGGCCTCCTAAAGTGTTAGGATTACAGGCGTGAGCCACCGTTCCTGGCCGATTGCATGCTCTTGGTAAGTGAAAACGTCCTATGTACTTGGACATCTAGACTGGGCAGATAATAGGAATGCTGGTTCTTTTTCTCCACAATTGCAAAAAAAAAAAAAAGGAGTACTTTTCTCTGAGACATAGAATTTCTTAATGTATCTCATTCATTGGTGAAACTACCTTTTCTTTTTCTCTCCCAGCTCTGTTTTAGAGATTCAGAATAATACTAGGATATGTTCAAATTCTATCCAGCCCTATCACCCAAAACATGAGCCTTCCCTTGTCAAATCTTATTTTGTTTAGAAAGCAATTCTTGGGCTTTTAGTTGGGAGCAATCTTTGCATAATTTTATATTCTGAGATAAAGGGATTGGATTGACTGTTCTAGCTGTGTTCTATAGTTGGTTTTGCAAATACCTACTTTGATTGCCATCCAATAGTTCATTCCTACTCTTTGTAACTGCCATCTTTAAACTTTCTAGAACCCTGGCAGGATCAATGGCTTTTGTCTCCCCTTTAGCCTTTCTTTGTATCCGTTCTAGGTTGCTATTTTTTCTGCTCTTGTTTATTATCAATACAATCCAATTTACTTTCTGCTTTCCAGAAATTCATAAAAGTCTTCGATCTTCTGATGGTCATGCTTGTTTTCAGTATTGATGAGGATTTATTGTTTTTATTCTTTGCACTGTGTATTATTACTGCAAATAAGCATGCACACTTAAGTCATCTTCAATCCCTAATCTCTCCTTCTTCTTTCTTTTTTTTTGAGACAGTGTCTCACTCTGTTGCCCAAGCTAGAGTGCAGCGGTGTGATCTCAGTTCACTGCAACGTCTGCCTCCTGGGTTCAAGCGATTCTCCTGCCTCAGCCTCCCAAGTAACTGGGATTATAGGCGTATGCCACCACGCCCGGCTAATTTTTTGTATTGTTAGTAATGACAGGGTTATGCCATGTTAGCCAGGATGGTCTTGATCTTCTGACCTCGTGTTCCACCTGCCTCGGCCTCCTAAAGTGCTGGGATTACAGGCGTGAGCCACTGCACCTGGCCCTCAATCCCTAATCTCTTAATAATGGCCTTTTCCTGAACGGGCGCTGTAGCTCACACCTGTAATCCCAGCACTTTGGGAGGCCAAGGTAGGCAGATCACGAGGTCAGAAGATCAAGACCATTCGGGCCAATATAGTGAAACCCCATCTCTACTAAAAATACCAAAAAAAAAAAAAAAAAAAAAAAAGCTGGGTGTGATGACGCACGCCTGTAGTCCCAGCTACTGGGGAGGCTGAGGAAGCAGAATTGCTTGAACCCAGGAGGTGGAGATTGCAGTGAGCTGAGATCGCGCCATTGCACTACTGCCTGGGTGACAGTGCGAGACTCCATCTCAAAAGCAAAACAAAAGAAAAGTCATGGTCTTTTCCTCAGAAATTACAAAAACAAATTTAATAGTTTGTTGTTTATTCTCTTAGACTTTTGTCATGTACCTGCAAATGTGAAAAACAATATATAATTTAAAATATATAATTAATGTTTTAAAAAATGCATATTCACAGTGTTTTACAACTTGTCTTTTTTTAGTAGAATCATCACGGGCAGCCTTCTGTTTACTAGAGTGTTAGCTCCATCAGGACAGAGTTGTCGTTAAATTTATTGCTGTATGTCCCTTCCTAAAACAGTGCCTGGCTCAGAGGAAGTACTCAGATAATTATCAACTAACTAAGTGAATATTACTGGGACTGGGAATTTTGAAAGGGAAGAGTTGTTTTTTCCTAGACATAGGAAGTTAGCATGCACTGAAGGGTAAAATAGGCCAGAGGATGACAAGTGAAAGTGACACCAAGGAGAAACTTATTTCCTTCTTCTGGGAGTTTTAGGCTAGTTTACATTGTTAGAAGATCCAGGATCTGAAAGCTTAGACTTTTTTTTTTTGCAAGGCAGAGTCTAGCTTTGTCGCCCAGTGTGGAGTGCAATAGCACTATCTTGGCTCACTGCAACCTCTGTGTCCCAGATTCAGGCAATTATCCTGCCTCAGCCTACTGAGTAGCTGGTACTACAGATGCCCACCACTGCTCCCAACTAATTTTTGTATTTTTAGTAGAGACAGCATTTCAGCATGTTGGCCAGGATGGTCTCAATCTCTTGACCTCATGATTCACCTCCCTCTCCCTCCCAAAGTGCTGGGATTACAGGCATGAGCCATTGCACCCAGCAGCTTAGACTTCTAATGTAAGCCAACAGCTGTTTTAAGTTCTTTTTTTGAGAACGGAGTCTTGCTGTGTCCCCCAGGCTGGAGTGCAGTGGCACGATCTTAGCTCACTTCAACCTCTGTCTTCTGGGTTCAAGCGATTCTCCTGTGTCAGCCTCCCAAGTAGCTAGGACTATAGGCGCGTGCCACCATACCCGGCTAATTTTTGCATTTTTAGTAGAGATGGGGTCTCGCCATGTTCAAGCTGATCTTGAACTCTTGGCCTCAGGTGATCCGCCCACCTTAGTCTCCCAAAGTGCTGGGATTACAGGCGTGAACCACCATACACGGCCTAGTTGTTTTAAGTTCTATAGGAGGGGTAGACTTTTTAACAGTTGCTGAATATTAGCATGAATTTGACATGAAAACTGGGCCATGTGGGGATGAGGATAGAGTATAGAGATTAGGTAAGAAACTATGTTATTATCATTTTGAGGTAAAAACATGCAGAATAAGGAAGATTATTGATTCTGAAAATCAAAAGACTTTGGTTCAATTGATTGATTGATTGATTGAGATGGAGTCTTGCTATTGTCGTCCAGGCTGGAGTACAGTGGTGTGATCTTGGCTCACTGCAACCGCCCTGCCTCCTGGGTTCAGATGAATCTCCTGCCTCAGCCTCCTGAGTAGCTGGGATTATAGGCACCTACAACCATGCCAGGCTAATTGGTTCTATTTATAGTTGTGAAATCATAGGCAAATGCTTTCACATCTGTAGGCCTTTGTTTTTATTAGTAAAATGAATCATTGTGAAAGATAATGGTTAAGACTATTCAAACTCTAAAAGAGTCTCTAATTTTTATTCAACTTTGTGGTTTTCTTTAGTCTTAAATTTATTGGGCCAAAATAATACTCACTTGATTTTCTTTTACAGTTTGGCTGTTAAACAAGTAATTGAGCATAAAAGCTTGATACTACTTACTTGCAACACTGTTTTAAGACATTTAATTTAAAAGTGATAGAAAATTTTTTATATAAATTACCGATTTCTTCCTTCAGGAATCAATGTCTGTGCCTGAAGGGTCATTAAATCAGCTATGTTCTTCAGAAGAACCAGAACAAGAAGAACTTGATTTTTTGTTTGATGAAGAGATTGAACAAATAGGACGAAAAAACACATTTACTGATTGGTCTGATAATGATTCAGATTATGAAATTGATGACCAAGACTTAAATAAGATTTTGATTGTAACTCAGACACCACCTTATGTGAAAAAACATCCTGGAGGAGATCGAACAGGCAACCACATGTCTCGGGCAAAAATCACATCTGAGCTTGCTAGAGTTATCAATGATGGCTTATATTATTATGAACAGGATCTATGGATGGAAGAAGATGAAAACAAACACACAGCCATAAAGGTAATTGTTTCTGGCCAACATCTTTCTGCTGATACTTTATTTTGATTGTATGTTGCTATTTATACTCTTAAACTTGAGGCTTTATTTTATGAAATGTTGAATATAAACATATTTAACTGGAAAAATTCCTGGAAATATACCTGATAATTACCACCTGAGGAATCATTTTATTTTACGAAAGTAACAGTGTAATGAATACTATAATTGTAAAAAATTAGCACTCACTGAGTTAAACCCTTGCTTTTCTTTTTTTTTTTTTTTAGGTGAAAATGCTAAGAACGCCCTTTCTCATATGAAAGAATAAAAACAAGTTACTATGGACAGGCTTAATTCATATGCTCATTACTTACCTGGCTATCACCCCAACTGTATGAGCCAGTGGCTTTAGAGAACACTTACTTTTCTTGCCCCTTTCTGTTTTCCCCGCTTAGTCTATGATGCATGATCCAGGGTTGTGGACAAACTGTAGACGACTTAACTGGATGATTGTCTCTGTTGATCCAGTCATTACTGTGGTGTTAGGGATACTTTTTACAACCTTGTTCTAAGTTTTTATCTTCTTGCATTTCATTCACCCCAGATCCTGGTCCCTATCCTAGTTATTAAAGTAAAATAGAGAGCCAGAATAGTTTACTAGGTATCTGTACTACTTCAATATGAATTATAATGGTACAAATATGGGAATAAAAGGGATCTTTTTCAGCCATTAAGTTTATCAGAAAAGCCCCAATAGTTAAATATTTGTTTTCAGAACAAGGTATAATAAGGGAAAGTCATATAACATTATATGCCAAATAGGAAACTGATCTTGGTTGGAAATAAAGTTGTAGGAAGAAAAACTGGCCAACTAGTGGCTGAGTAGTGGGTACTGCCGGTCGATGGGGTTTCATGTCATCGGCAAGAAGTGTACTGGCCTTCTTGGCCCCTCATTTCTTTTCTTCCTGGAATCTGCAGTACTGCTTAGCCTTCTGTAATTACTGTTATGTGAAGTAGAGCCTGAGCAGTTCCCTGCTTGTCCTACTGCTGTGGGAAAGGAAGCCTGTTTTTATAATGCTTCTCAGTTGAAAGTCTTTTCTAGTGTAAGGATTGCTATTTTACTTGTAACAGAACAGAGATACCAGTAAATTCTACCAATAATCAGTTAAAATTCTTCTCCCATTCTCTACCCCTTTACCCAGCTTTGTTTTTCACTGTAGGATGTATCAGTATCTATAATGCTATATATTTTACTTACCTTTATTCTCTCGAAGAAAAACCATGGATGTAATACCATTGATGATAGGATTTTTTTGTCTATTTTGTTTATTACTTTTGTATATCTAGTGCTAGAATAGTTTCTGGCACAAAGAAATGTTCAATTTGTATTTCTTAAAGTGAATAAATTATGGAGTAAACATTATGCACTAACTAAAGGAACCTAATCACTGTATATAATGCTGATTCTGTGGGAAATGTTTTCAGTCTTCCAAGTAACAAATTTGTAAGCCGTCTTGAGAAACATGCCATTTGTAGGTGATTATTTCCTCAAAGTGTAGACAACAATAATTAAAAGCCATGTATTGAGTTCTTTAGGCATGTGCTGATCTTATTCAGTAAATATTAATAAAAGGAAAGTAATTTTGACTGTATAACTTTAACCATTATAATTCCAAATATACCTTACGTTGACCTGATTCTTAGGTACATTCTCATCATTTAACTCATTCTCTTTGGTTGTGATTGTGTGCCCTACATGTAGTTTCTCATTAGACTGGGACTTTTCCTGTGGGTCTGCTTAAAGGGAGAGAAATCAGTCATTTAACATATACCATTGAACGCTTACTATGTGCCAGACACTGCTAGAAACTGGGCACAGAGTGAGAAGATAAATAATAGGGTTTCTATATGCCTAAAACCTACAGATAATTGGGGAAACAGACATAAAAATAAACCCACAATAAGTACTTAATCACAAATTACAATAAATATTCTTTTTTAAATTATTATTGTATTTTAGGTTTTGCGGTATGTGTGAAGAAAATGTAAGATTGTTGCATAGGTACACACATGGCAGTGTGGTTTGCTGCCTTCCTCCCCATCACCTGTATCTGGCATTTCTCCCCCTGTTATCCCTCCCCAACTCCCTACGCTCCGCTGTCCCTCCGCTATTTCCCCCCAGCAGACCCCGGTGTGTGATGCTCCCCTCCCCGTGTCCATGTGTTCTCATTGTTCAACACCCACCTGAGTGAGAACATGCGGTGTTTGATTTTCTGTTCTTGTGTCAGTTTGCTGAGAATGATGGTTTCTAGGTTCATCCATGTTCCTACAAAGGACACAAACTCATCATTTTTGATGGCTGCATAGTATTCCATGGTGTATATGTGCCACATTTTCCTTGTCCAGTCTATCATTGATGGGTATTTGGGTTGGTTCCAAGTCTTTGCTATTGTGAACAGTGCCACAGTGAACATTCGTGTGCATGTGTCCTTTAATAGAACGATTTATAATCCTTTGGATATATATCCAGTAATGGGATTGCTGGGTCAAATGGAATATCTATTTCTAGGTCCTTGAGGAATCGCCACACTGTCTTCCACAATGGTCGAACTAATATACACTCCCACCAACAGTGTAAAAATGTTCCTATTTCTCCACATCCTCTCCAGCATCTGTTGTCTCCAGAGTTTTTAATGATCGCCATTCTAACTGGCGTGAGATGGTATCTCAATGTAGTTTTGATTTGCATTTCTCTAATGACCAGTGATGATGAGCATTTTTTCATATGTTTGTTGGCCTCATATATGTCTTCTTTTGTAAAGTGTCTGTTCATCTCCTTCACCCACTTTTGAATGGGCTTGTTTTTTTTTTTCTTGCAAATCTGTTTTAGTTCTTTGTAGATTCGGGATATTAGCCCATCAGTCAGCTGGGTAGATTGCAAAAATTTTTTCCCATTCTGTTGGTTGCCAATTCACTCTAATGACTGTTTCTTTTGCTGGGCAGAAGCTGTGGAGTTTGATTAGGTTCCATTTGTCTGTTTTGGTTTTTGTTGCCAGTGCTTTTGGTGTTTTAGTCATGAAGTCCTTGCCTATACCTATGTCCTGAATGGTTTAGCCTAGGTTTTCTTCTAAGGTTTTTATGATGTTAGGTTTTATGTTTAAGTCTTTAATCTATCTGGAGTTAATTTTAGTATAAGGTGTCAGGAAGGGGTCCAGTTTTCTGCTTTCTGCACATGGCTAGCCAGTTTTCCCAACACCATTTATTAAACAGGGAATCCTTTCCCCATTGCTTGTTTTTGTGAGGTTTGTCAAAGATCAGATTGTTGTAGATGTGTGGCATTGCCTCTGAGGCCTCTGTTCTGTTCCATTGGTCTATATCTCCGTTTTGGTACCAGTACCATGTTGTTTTGATTACTGTAGCCTTGTAGTATAGTTTGAAGTCCAGTAGCGTGTTGCCTCCAGCTTTGTTCTTTTTGCTTAGAATTGACTTGGCTATGTGGGCTCTCTTTTGGTTCTATATGAAGTTTAAGATGATTTTTCCCAGTTCTGTGAAGAAGGTCATTGGTAGCTTGATGGAGATAGCATTGAATCTGTAAATTACTTTAGGCAGTATGGCCATTTTCACGATATTGATTCTTCCTAACCATGAGCATGGAATGTTTCTCCATCTGTTTGTGTCCTTTCTTATTTCGTTGAGCAGTGGTTTGTAGTTCTCCTTGAAGAGGTCCTTAAATCCTTTGTTAGTTGTATTCCTAGGTATTTTATTCTCTTTGTAGCAATTGTGAATGGCAGTTCATTGTTGATTTGGCTCTCTTTCAGTCTGTTATTGGTGTATAGGAATGCTTGTGGTTTCTGCACATTGATTTTGTGTCCTGAGACTTTGCTGAAGTTGCTTATCAGCTTCAGGAGATTTTTGTCTGAGACAATGGGGTCTTCTAAATATACAATCATGTCCTCTGCAAATAGAGACAATTTGATTTCCTCCTTTTCTAATTGAATGCCCTTTATTTCTTTTTCTTGCCTGATTATTCTGGCTAGAACTTCCAATACTATGTTGAATAGGAGTGGTGAGAGGGCATCCTTGTCTAGTGCCAGATTTCAAAGGGAATGCTTCCAGTTTTTGCCCATTCAGTATGATATTGGCTGTGGGTTACAATAAGTATTCTAAAAGAAAAAAAACAGAAAGCTATTTCGTTGAGTAGTCAGGGAAGTCCTCTGAGAAAGTCAGATAGTGAAATCTGAAGTGGAAGTAGGACATAACCAAGCAAAGAATAGGGAAACAGTATTCCAGGAAAAGGAAACAGTAAATGTCAAGGATCTTAGGCAATAAAGAATTTGGCACATTTGAGGAACTGGAAAAAAAGGTCAGTTTGCCTATTGTATTATATAAAAGGTTAATTATAGTTGAATAGACAGGAATCAGATCATTTATGTGCCATGTTAAATAATGTGGAATTTGTCTAAAGTTCAAATGCAGTATCTTAGTTTTGCAAAGGCAGTGTGACATGATCTAATTTTTATTTTTGGTAGATCATTCTGGTTGCTTTGGCAGAGAATGGATTGTACAGGGACAAGAGTGGGCAGAGGAAATCCAGTTAAGAGGCCATCCATACAGAATATGAAGTGGTAGGCTAAGACAAATAGGTGACAGAGGAAATATAGAAGTGAGAAAACTATCTCATCTGAGCCTTGAGGGATGATTATATAGGAGTTGTATAGGAAAGTGTGTTCTTGTAGAAGTCAAAAGCTGGCTCCAAGAGAAGAGAATAATCAGGTGTGTCAGCAACTTTATAGGTTGAATTAGATAAGAATGAAAAGTATGCTGGGTGCGGTGGCTCACACCTGTAATCCAAGCACTTTGGAGGCCAAGGTGGGTGGATCACCTGAGGTCGGGAGTTCAAGACCAGCCTAACCAACATGGTGAAACCCCGCCTTTAAAAAAAAAAAAAAAGATTGAAAAGTATGTCATATTGATAGGGCAATTTAGTACTCATTTTTGACTCTGCAAAAGAGTTTTGGTGGATTCAGGAAGCTATGTTTAACTGGACCGAAGAGTGAATAAAGGCTTTATTTTGTTTTGGGCATATCTTTACTGCTGAAGACTACTAAAATGACAGGCCTATAGGTAAGAAAATATCTGCTTAAAATAGAGATATACTGGGTAAATTATTATCAGGCTGAAACTATAGAGAAGTGAAGTACTGAAACTTAGTTTTACCCTGAGGTCCTTGTAGAAGCTACCTAAAACAGGGTTAAAAAACAAATTCAGAGATCAGCCGAAATTATGGATTTTCATAGGATTCATTTTCCATTTAATTGGTACCCAAAGTGCACCAAGATCTCACAGATCACCACTAAAGAACTTAACTCATGTAATTAAGTACCACCTGTTCCCCAAAAATCCATGGAAATTAAAAAAAAAGATGCCCAAAAGGAATATTCATTTTCAGTGAAAGAACTGAGCTTGCTTCACAACTACTGCCCTAAGGGAATCTATAAAGAATATTTTTCTGGTTGTGCTGAGCAGAACAGGGAGGAAAAAATTGGGTTAGAAGTTGTATTCATGCAACCCAAGTTCATACTCTGGGTGACTAAAGTAAGCACTAGTTGCCAATTTAATGTGATTGTGCCTAGCATATGAAAATGAAGATTTTTTTTCACCTTTATGCTAGACCCCAAAGTATTTATTCACATTATATTGCAAGGAAAGTTAGCAGCACATAAAACGAATAGCCAGAAAGTGAGATCTTGCATGTGAAAATGAACAAAAGTAACAGGCAGCAGAAACTTACCTTAAAATAATTTTTTTTTTCTTTTGAGATGGAGTCTTGCTCTGTCGTCCAGTGTTGAGTGCAGTGGCACCATCTCAACTCACTGTAACATCCACCTCTCAGGTTCAAGCAATTCTCTTGCCTCAGCCTTCCAAGTAACTGGGATTACAGGTGGGTGCCACTGCAGTTGGCTAAGTTTTTATATTTTTGGTAGAGATGGGGTTTCACCATGTTGACCAGGCTGGTCTTGAACTCCTGACCTCAAGTGATCTGCCCACCTCGGCTTCCCAAAGTGCTGAGATTACAGCCATGAGCCACCGTGCCTGGCCCCTTAAAATAATTTAGATAGTCAAATTATTAAAGTATGCAGTAGCTAGGCTTACTATGTTTAAGGAAATAAAAATATGTATAGAGAAGAAGAAATTCTAAAGAATAACCATAGAACTTCTGGTAGTAAAAACAATTATGATTAAAATTAAGAACTAAATCAATTTAAGGGATTAACAACAGATAAGACAGAATTAGAGCATTAGTCAATTGGAAGACTGTTAACAAGAATTTATTCAGAAATTACCACAGAGTAGCAAAGAAATGATATATGAATATATAAAATATATTGAATATATGAAAAGAGGGTACAGAATGATTTTCTACACAGTCTGCTATTGGTTGGTAAATTTCACATCAAGTTTTGTAATTTAACATCTAATAGATTTTATTATAAAGCTTTTTATTTATTTTTTTTTAAAGGTAAGCAAGAAATTTGGAATATAGAGTAATGGAGAAGGTCTAAAATACACATTCAATGAGAGTTCCAGAATAAAAGTGTAGAGAGAATGGGGCCGAATCATTTTTATAAGAGGTAATTAGGACCTCTGTAGAACTGAGGAGAGGTGTCAGAGATTAGCCAGAAAGAAAACGGCAGATTACTTTCAAGAAAGAAGAATCATTAGACGGCTGACAGCTAGCTTCCCAACAGTGACAGGCAATAGACAATGGAATGATAGCTTTAATTTGCCAAGGGAAAATAACTGTTAACTTATAATTGTATGCCTTGCAAAAATATCTTTCAGTAAGGGGGGCAGAATATGAGAAATTAGCACCAGCAAAGCCTCATGAAAGGTAGTCTCCAAAGGGTAGAATAAAAGTGATTTTACATATCAGAGACACAGAAAGGACTGCAGAGAAAAACAAGTGATAAATATATGATTAAAACTAAATGAATGTTAACTGTATAAAGCAATTATTATGTCTTACAGATTTACTGTAACATTAACACAAAGTGGGAGAGAGAGCAGTAAATGAATTAGTATTTAAATGTAATTTTGTATCTGGAAAAGGGGTATTGATTAAAGTTATTAAAGTTTTCAAATTGCAGTTTGAAGGATACCCATTTAATTTGCAAGGTGATCTGAATTCATGTGGAAATTTCAGGAATACATAGTAGTCAAAACATTCTTAAAAAATAACAACATTGGCCGGGCGCTGTGGCTCAAGCCTGTAATCCCAGCATTTTGGGAGGCCGAGGCGGGTGGATCACGAGGTTAAGAGATCGAGACCATCCTGGTCAACATGGTGAAACCCTGTCTCTACTAAAAATACAAAAATTAGCTGGGCGTGGTGGCGCATGCATGTAATCCCAGCTACTCGGGAGGCTGAGGCAGGAGAATTGCCTGAACCCAGGAGGCGGAGGTTGCGGTGAGCCGAGATCGTGCCATTGCACTCCAGCCTGGGT
>NW_022436967.1:10808860-10826932 GCF_009761245.1 Sapajus apella | reverse complement strand
AAAATTAGCCGGGCATGGTTGCACATGCCTGTAATTCCTCAGGAGGCTGAGGCAAAAGAATCACTTGAACCTGAGAGGTGGAGGTTATGGTGAGCCAAGATCGCGCCATTGTACTCCAGCCTGGGGAACAAGAGTGAAACTCCATCTCAAAAAAAAAAAAAAAAATGTACAGGATCTATATGAGGATTACTACAAAGCCCTGATGAAAGAAATAAAGGAATAAAATAAATTGAGAAATATTTCATGTTTGTATTATAGATGGGAAGACTCAGTAATGTCATGTCTTCCCAATATAACCATAGATTCTGTGCAATTTATGGTCATGTTAAATTGAAATGGATTTAGTATACCCAATCAAAATCCCAGTAAATGATTTTGTGGATATCTCAAGAAGGAAAAAAATGCCTAAAAAACTCAGAATAGCTAATGTAACATTGAAAATTGGAAGACTGACACTACCTGACTTTGACTTACTGTACAGCTACAGTAATCAAGGTGGTATGGTATTACGGAAAAAACAGACAACTAGATCGATAGAATAGAGTCGAAAGCACAGAAATATACCTACAGAAATGCAGTCAACTGATGTTTGACAAAGGAGCAAAGGTAATACAATAGAGAAAAGAGTCTTTTCAACAAATGGTGCTAGAACAACTGAGCATTCGTGTGAAAAAAAAAATGAATCTTTACCCTTCAGAAAAATTAACTCAAAGTGGACCTAGTCCAAAATGTAGAAGACAAAACCATAAAAGTCATAGAAGATAACCTAAGAGAAAATCTAGATGACCTTGGGCTTAGCATGAGTTTTTAGATACAACAACAAAACAATCCATGAAAGAAACAATAAGCTGGGATTTTTCAAAATTAAAAAACTTATGCCCAGTGAAAGGTGCTGTCAAGAGAATGAGGAAGGCCACATGCAGTGGCTCATGCCTATAGCCTCAATACTTTGGGAGGCTGAAGTAGGAGGATTGCCTGAGGCCAGGAGTTTGAGACCAGCCTGGGCAACATAGTGAGACTATCTCTACAAAAAAAGACAAAAAAAACCAAAAAAGAAGTGTAACACTGCAAGAAAATATTTGCAAATGACAAATCTGATAAAATATACAAAGAATTATTAAAACTTAAGAAAACGGCCAAACATGGTGGCTCATGCCTGTAATCCCAGCACTTTGGGAGGCCAAGGTGGGCAAATTACCTGAGGTCAGGAGTTTGAGACCAGCCTGGTCAACATGGCAAAACCCCATCTCTACTAAAAATATAAAAATTAGCTGGGTGTGGTGGTGGGCACCTGTAATTCCAGCTACTTGGGAGGCCGGGTCAGGAGAATTGCTTGAACATGGGAGGTGGAGGTTGCAGTGAGCCGAGATTGTGCCATTGCACTCCAACCTGGGCAACAAGAGCGAAACTCCGAATCAAAAATAAAACACAACCATAAGAATACACAACCCAATTAAAAAATGGTTGACTAAAAAATGGTCAGTAGTTCAGCTTTTTGAAGAAAAAAAAGAAAAAACTATTGAAAGACCTGAGCTGACACTTCACCAAAGAAGATAAACAGCATATAGGCATATGAACAGATGATCAACAATAAATATCATTGGGGGTTGCAAGTAAAAAGGACAATGATATACTGCTATGTGCTTATTAGGAGGGCCAAAATCCAAAACAGTAACGTCAAGTGCTTGCAAGGATGTGGAGCATTAGGAAATCTCATTCAAGGGGTGGGGTTAAAAAAAAAAAATCTCATTCATTGCCGGTGACAGTGCAAAACGGTATAGCCTCTTTGGAAGGCAGTTTGATAATTTCGTACAAAACTGAACTAAACATACTCTTACCAAAGAATCTAGCAAATTTACTCAAATGAGTTGAAATGGGTAGCCACACAATAAACTGTACATGGATACTTCTAGCAGCTTTATCCATAAATAGCCAAAATTTGGAAAAAATCAAGGTGACTTTCAGTAGGTAGATGGATAAACAAGCTGTGGTACATTCAGATAATGGACTTACTAAGAGCTAAAAAATGAATGAGCTATCAGGCTATGAAAAGACATGGATTCATACAAAGACTTAGTTTATATTGGGTGAAAAAAGCCTATTTGAAAAGACTGCATACTGTATAATTCCAGCTATGTAGCATTCTGGAAAGGGCAAAACTATAGTGACAGTAAAAAGATGAGTGATTGCCAAGGGTTGGAAGGGGAAGAGATGAATAGGCAGAGCATAGAGGTTTTTTTTTTTTTTTTTTTTTTTCTTCCCTCAATTATAGATAGACCAGGAGAGCACAGAGGTTTTTTAGGGCAGTGAGACTATTTTCTGTGATGTTCTAATGATGAATACATGCCATTGTACACTTGTCAAAACCCATAGAAAATGTATAGCACAATTTTGATAATACTGTCAGTGTTTTCATCTATTGTAACTAATATATCACCCTAGTGCTGGATGATAGTGGGGGAGTTTGTATGTGTTTGGGTGGAGGGAGTCTGTGGTATTCTCTGTACTTTCTGCTTGGTTTTGCTGTGAACCTAAAACTTCTAAAAATATCTTTAAATAGATAGAAAAATTTGCAAATCAAAGGAGGGTGGGGTAAAGAGCTTATTTTCTTCTAAAAATTTTTCTTAAAAAAAAGTTTTTAGCAATGTGTATGTGTTGAAAAATATTTGTAACATACAAAGAGCTCTTATAAATCAATAAGACAGATAACCTAATTTTAAAATGGGCAAACAGGAGTTCAAGACCAGCCTAGGCAACTTAGTCAGACTCTGTCTCTAAAAAAATAAAGATATAAACTAGGCAGGTGTGGTGGTGTGTGCCTGTAGTCCCAGCTATTCCAGAGGCTGAGGTGGGAGGATTGTGTGAGCCCAGGAGTTCAAGGTTACAGTGAGCTGGATCCTGCCACTGCACTCCAGCCTGAGCAATCAAGCAAGAACCTGTCTCTAAAAAATAGTTAATTAAAATGGACAAAGAATTTGAATAGACCTTTCTTCAAAGAAGATATATACATGGGGCCAAAAGGCACTTGAAAAGTTGCCCAACATCATTAGCCACCAGGGGAATTGAAATAAAAATCATGATTATACCATTTTATACCCAACAGGATAACTACAATAAAGAAGACAGATATACTGAAAAGTGTTGGTGAGGATAGGGAGAAATTGAAACCCTCATACAGTGCTGGTGGGAATGTAAAATGGTGCATCGATTTGGAATACTGTCTGGCAGTTTTCAAAAGCTAGACATAGGGTTACCATATGACCCAGCAATTCCACTTTTATGTATGTAATCCAAAGAAATGAAGACATTGGTCCACACAAATGTTCTTGTACGTGAATGTTCATTTCAGCATTTCAAAAAACGGATAGAACTCAGATTTTTGTTAACTGATGTTTGGATGAATGTGGTATATCTATACAATGGAATATTTGGCATTCAAAAAAAATGAAGTATTTAAATTTTTGTTTTAATTTTTAATTTTAATTTTAATTTTATTTTTATTTTTTTTGAGACGGAGTTTCGCTCTTGTTACCCAGGCTGGAGTGCAATGGCGCAATCTCGGCTCACCGCAACCTCCGCCTCCTGGGTTCAGGCAATTCTCCTGCCTCAGCCTCCTGAGCAGCTGGGATTACAGGCACGCGCCACCATGCCCAGCTAATTTTTTGTAGCTTTAGTAGAGACGGGGTTTCACCGTGCTGACCAGGATGGTCTCGATCTCTTGACCGCGTGATCCACCCACCTCGGCCTCCCAAAGTGCTGGGATTACAGGCTTGAGCCACCGCGCCCGGCTTTTTTATTTTTTTTTTTTGAGACAGAGTCTCACTCTGTCGCTCAGGCTGGAGTACAGTGGTGCAATCTTGGCTCACTGCAACCTCTGCCTTTCGGGTTCAAGTAATTCTCCTGCCCCAGCCTCCCAAGTAGCTGGGATTACAGGCATGCCACACCATGCCTGGCTAATTTTTGCATTTTTAGTAGAGATGGAGTTTCAACATATTGGCCAGGCTGGTCTTGAACTCCTGACCTCAAGTGTTCTGCCTGCCTCGGCCTCCAAAAGTGCTGAGATTACAGGGGTGAGCACTGTAGCTGGCCAGTTTTTAAATTTTTATGTTTTGTCTTAAGATCTTTTTTCTCTAACCTCCTTCAGAGAAAGCGAAATGACGAACTAATACATGATACAGTATGAAAGCATTAGGAAGACAGTTTGTGAAAAGAGCCATCACATAAAACTATATATTGTAGAGCAGTGGTTCCCAACAATTTTCATACCAGGGACCAGTTTCATGGAAGACAATTTTTCCATGAACTTGGGGGCATGGTTTTGGAATAATTTAAGCATATTACATTTATTGTGCATTTTATTTCTGTTATTACATTATAATATATAATGAAATAATTGTACAACTTATCATAATGTAGAATCAGCAGGAGCCCTAAGCTTGATTTTCTGCAACAAAATGGTCCCAACTGGGGGTGATGGGAGACAATGGCAGATCATCAAGCATTAGATTCTCGTGAGGATTATACAACCTAGATTTCTTGCATTCACAGTTCACAGTAAGGGTTCATGCTTCTATAAGGATCTAATGCTGCCACGGATCTGCCAGACGGCAGAGTTCAGGTATTAATGAGAGCAATAGGGAGTACCTGTAGATACAGATGAAGCTCCGCTCGCTTGCCTGCCCACCACTCACGTTGGTTCCTAACAGGCAACAAACCAGTACTGGTGAGTGGCTAGGAGGAAATATGGAGTGACTGTTAATGGTTATCAGGTTTCTTTTGGAGGTGATAAAAATGTTCTATAATTGATTGTGGTAATGGTTGTCAAATTCTGACTATATGAAAAACAATTGAGTTGTATACTTGAGTGAATTTTATGTGAATTGCACGTTAATAAAGCTGTTATAAAAAAACAACAAAGGCCGGGCGCGGTGGCTCACGCCTGTAATCCCAGCACTTTGGGAGGCCAAGGCGGGTGAATCACGAGGTCAAGAGATCGAGACCATCCTGGTCAACATGGTGAAACCCCGTCTCTACTAAAAATACAAAAATTAGCTGGGCATGGTGGTGCGTGCCTGTAATCCCAGCTACTCAGGAGGCTGAGGCAGGAGAATTGCCTGAACTCAGGAGGCGGAGGTTGCGGTGAGCCGAGATCGCGCCATTGCACTCCAGCCTGGGTAACAAGAGCGAAACTCCGTCTCCAAAAAAAAAAAAAAAAAAAAAAACAACAACAAATAAATGGGAAGTCATCTCATGTTCATGGATGACTTAATATTGTTAACATGTCAGTACTACCCAAAGTTATCTACAGCTTCAGTGCAATTCCCGTGAAAATCCCAATGGCATTTTTTGAAAAGTTAGAAAAATCCACCCAAAAAATTCACATGGCATCTCAAGGAAACTTGAATAGCCAAAACATTCTTGAAAAAGAAGAAATTTGAAGCTTCATACTTCCCGGTCATTAACCTAATCAAAACATTTTGTGGTACTGTCATAAAGACAGATATACAGACCAATTGAATAGACAGTCCAGAAATAAACCCTTGACATATATGGTTAAATGATTTTTTTTTCTTTTTTAAGATGGAATTTCAGTCTTGTTGCCCAGGCTGGAATGCAGTGGTATGATCTCGGCTCACTGCAACCTCTGCCTCCCAGATTCAAGCAATTCTCCTGCCTCAGCCTCCCGAGTAGCTCAGACTATAGGCGTGGTAGTTCATGCCCGGCTGATTTTTGTATTTTTAGTAGTGATGTGGTTTCACCATGTTGGCCAGGTTGGTCTCAAACTCCTGACCTCAAGTGATTCACCCATCTCAGCCTTTCAAAATGCTGGGATTCCAGGTGTGGGCCACTGCACCTGGTCTGATTTTTTTTTTTTTAAGTCAGTGTGTCTTTTGCCCAGGCTGGATTATGGTGGCACCATCATGGCTTACTGCAGCCTTGAACTCCTGGGCTCATGCAGTCCTCCCACCTCAGCCTCTGGAGTAGCTGGGACTACAGGCTCACACTGCCACACGTGGGTAATGATTTTTTGTGTGTCTGTGGAGGCAGGGTCTTATTATACCTGGTTTCAAACTCCTGGCCTTAAGCAATCCTCCTTCCTTGGCCTTGCAAAGTTTTGGGATTACAGGTGTGAGCTACCAAAACTGGCCAGGTAAATGATTTTTTGACAAATGTATCATGACCAATCAATGGAGAAAGGATAGTTGCTTCAACAAATGGCATTGGGAAAATTGGGTATCCACATTTAAAGAAGGAAGTTAGATCTTATATCTTATACTGTAAATGAAAGTTAATTAAACTATATTAAAGTCTTAAATATATTACCTAGAATTATAGAACATTTAGAAGGAAGCCTTAGGGGAAAGTCTTCATGATCTTGGATTTGGCAGTGGTTTCTTCGATATCACACTAAAATTGCATGTTACAGAACAAAAGTAGACAAATTGGAATTCTTGAAAATTAAAAATTTACGTGTATGAAAGGACACAATAAACAGTAGGCAACCTATGGAGTGAGAAAAATATTTGCAAATTATATACTGATAAGGGATTAGCACCCTGATTATATAAAGAACTCCTACAACTAAAAAAATATAACTTAATTTTAAAAATAGAAGACTTGCATAGACAGTTCTCTAAAGGCGATATAAAAACGGCTAATAACACCGGGTGCAATGACTCATGCCTGTAATCCTAGCACTTTGGGAGACTGAGGTTGGTCAATCACCTGAGGTCAGGAGTTCAAGACCACTCTGGCCAACATGGTGAAGCTCCACCTATACTAAAAATACAAAGAAATTAGCCAGGTGTGGTGGTGCATGCCTGTAATCCCAGCTACTCAGGAGGCTGAGGCAGGGGAATCATTTGAACCCTGAAGGTGGAGGTTGCAGTGAGCTGAGATCACACCACTGCATTCCAGCCTGGGTGACAGAGTGAGACTTCGTCTCAAAAAAAAAAAAAAAAAAAAAAAAAAAACAAAAAACTAAAAATAAACATTTGAAAAGATACTCAAAGTCACTACTCAGAATAGAAATGCAAATAAAAAATTATAAGATTATCACCTCACACAGATTAGGATGGTTTTACTATTTTAAAAACCATACAGAAAATAATAACAAAGATGTGGAGAAATTAGAACCCTTGTGAACTTTCAGTGGGAACGTAAAATGGTACAGCCCTTATGGAATACAGGATGGCATTTTCTCAAAAAATTGTATTTAGAAATACCATCTTATCCAGCAATACCAATTCTAGGCACATATCCAAAAGAATGAAGGCAGGATCTGAAAGAGGTATTTCCATGTTCATGTTCATAGCAGCATTATTCACAATACCCAAGAGGTGGAGGTAAACCAAATGTCCTTCAATGGGTGAATGGATAAACAAAATATAGTATATATATACAATGGAGTATTATTCCACCTTAAACTTAGAAAGGATGGAAATCTTGCTGCAACATGGATGAACCTTCAGGACTTTATGCTAAAGGAAAATTCAGTCACAAAAAGACTCGATCAAAGTATGTTTCCAATTATAGGAGATATCTAGCTAAAGTGGTGAAGTTTGTAGAAACAAAGTAAGAAGGTAATTGCCAGGAGCTGAAGGGAGGAGAGAAATGGGAAGTGTTGCTTAAGGGGTATAGGGTTTTATTTTTGCTGGATGAAAGTTTTGGAGATATATTGCACAGCAGTGTGAATATATTTAACACTACCGAACTTCTCACTTTAAACTGGTTAAGATGGCAAATTTTGTGATGTGTTTTTATACATAATTAAAAATCATTTTAAAAGTCCAACTACATATCAAATTAAAAATAACCAAAAGAAAACTTATAGGCTGGACACGGTGGCTCACGCCTGTAATCCCAGCACTTCGGGAGGTCAAGGTGGGTGGATCACCTGAGGTGAGGAGTTTGAGACCAGCATGGCCAACATGGTGAAACCCTGTCTCTACTAAAAATACAAAAATTAGATGGGTTTGGTGGTGCATGCCTGTAATCCCTGCTACACTGGAGGTTGAGGTAGGAGAATTGCTTGAACCTGGGAGGCAGAGGTTGCAGCGAGCTGAGATCATGCCATTGCACTTCAGCCTGGGAGACAGCCAGACTCCATCTCCAAAAAAAAAACCCAAATACCTTAGACACATATTAATAGCAGACAGAATAGACTTACAAAGTTGGTTTAGAGATAAAAAGCATTTCTAGAGTAAAAGTGTGTCATACAGTGATAAAAAGTGAAGTTTATCAGAGGGATTAACTTCATAATGTATTTAATAGTAAAGCTTCAAATATATGAAACAAAAATTGAGAATTGTTTCATTTTGTTTTTGTTTCATTTTTTTGTTTTATTTTTTGAGACAGAGTCTCACTCTATTGCCCAGGCTGGAGTGCAGTAGTGTGATCTCTGCTCACTGCAACCTCCACCTCCCAGGTTAAAGTGATTCTTCTACTTCAGCCTCCTGAGCAGCTGGTACTACAGGTGCCTGCCACCGTGCCCACCTAATTTTTTTATTTTTTTTTTAGTAGAGATGAGGTTTCACCATGTTGGCCAGACTGGTCTAGAACTCCTTACCTCGTGATCACCCAGCCTCGGCTTCCCAAAGTGTTGGGATTACAGGCGTGAGCCACCACTCCCGGCTGATAATTTTTGTCTTAAAATCCACAATTGTAATGAGTGATTTACTCCCTAAGTAAACAAGGTATAATGAGACAGTAAAAAATATTTCAGGAACATTTTGCCTAACAACTGCAGAGCATATGTTCTTTTTTAGTATATACATGGTACTTAGATCTCCATTGGTTTATGAAGTGAATTCCAAAACACTGATATTACACGAAGCACATTATTAGTGGAATCAAACTAGTGATTTTATTTGTTAATTTAAAAATATATATATTTTTCATTGCATTTTAGGTTCTGGGGTACATGTAAAGAACATGCAGGATTGTTGCATAGGTATACATACATGGCAATGTGGTTTGCTGCCTCCATCCCCATCACCTATATGTGGCATTTGTCCCATGTTATCCGTCCCCAACTCCATACCTCCCACTGTCCCTCCCCTAGTCCCCTTCAACAGACCTCAGTGTGCGATGCTTCCCTCCCTGTGTTCATGTGTTCTCATTGTTCAACACCTGCCTATGAGTGAGAATATGTGGTGTTTGATTTTCTGTTCTTGTGTCAGTTTGCTGAGAATGATGGTTTCCAGGTTCATCCATGTTCCTACAAAGGACCCAAACTCATCGTTTTTGATGGCTGCATAGTATTCCATGGTGTATATGTGCCACATTTTCCCTGTCCAGTCTATCATCGATGGGCATTTGGGTTGGTTTTAAGTCTTTGCTACAATTTTTTGTAAACAGTGCCACAGTGAACATTCGTGTGCATGTGTCCTTTAATAGAACGATTTATAATCCTTTGGATATATACGCAGTAATGGAATTGCTGGGTCAAATGGAATATCTATTTCTAGGTCCTTGAGGAATCGCCACACTGTCTTCCACAATGGTTGAACTAATTTACACTCCCACCAACAGTGTAAAAGTGTTCCTATTTCTCCACATCCTCTCTAGCATCTGTTGTCTCCAGAGTTTTTAATGATTGCCATTCTAACTGGCGTGAGATGGTATCTCAATGTAGTTTTGATTTGCATTTCTCTAATGACCAGTGATCATGAGCATTTTTTCATGTTTGTTGGCCTCATATATGTCTTCTTTTGTAAAGTGTCTGTTCATCTCCTTCACCCACTTTTGAATGGGCTTGTTTTTTTTTTTTTCTTGTAAATCTGTTTTAGTTCTTTGTAGATTCTGGATATTAGCCCCTCAGTCAGCTGGGTAGATTGCAAAAATTTTTTCCCATTCTGTTGGTTGCCAATTCACTCTAATGACTGTTTCTTTTGCTGGGCAGAAGCTGTGGAGTTTGATTAGGTTCCATTTTGTCTATTTTGGTTTTTGTTGCCAGTGCTTTTGGTGTTTTAGTCATGAAGTCTTTGCCTATGCCTATGTCCTGAATGGTTTAGCCCAGGTTTTCTTCTAAGGTTTTTATGATGTTAGGTCTTATGTTTAAGTCTTTAATCCATCTGGAGTTAATTTTAGTATAAGGTGTCAGGAAGGGGTCCAGTTTCTGCTTTCTGCACATGGCTAGCCAGTTTTCCCAACACCATTTATTAAACAGGGAATCCTTTCCCCATTGCTTGTTTTTGTGAGGTTTGTCAAAGATCAGATTGTTGTAGATGTGTGGCATTGCCTCTGAGGCCTCTGTTCTGTTCCATTGGTCTATATCTCTGTTTTGATACCAGTACCATGCTGTTTTGATTACCGTAGCCTTGTAGTATAGTTTGAAGTCCGGTAGCGTGATGCCTCCAGCTTTGTTCTTTTTGCTTAGAATTGACTTGGCTATCAGGCTCCCTTTTGGTTCCATATGATGTTTAAAGTGGTTTTTTCCAGTTCTGTGTAGAAGGTCACTGGTAGCTTAATGGGGGTAGCATTGAATCTGTAAATTACTCTGGGCCGTATGGCCATTTTCACGATATTGATTCTTCCTAACCTTGAGCATGGAATGTTTCCCCATTTGTTAGTGTCGTCTCCTATTTCGTTGAGCAGTGGTTTGTAGTTCTCCTTGAAGAGGTCCTTAAATCCTTTGTTTGTTGTATTCCTAGGTGTTTTGTTCTCTTTGTAGCAATTGTGAATGGCAGTTCGTTGTTGATTTGGCTCTCTTTAAGTCTGTTATTGGTATATAGGAATGCTTGTGATTTTTGCACATTGATTTTGTATCCTGAGACTTTGCTGAAGTTGCTTATCAGCTTAAGGAGATTTTGGGCTGAGATGATAGGGTCTTCTAGATATACAATCATGTCGTCTGTGAATAGAGACAATTTGACTTCCTCCTTTTCTAATTGAGTATCCTTTATTTCTTTTTGTTGCCTGATTGCTCTGGCCAGAACTCCCAATACTATATTGAATAGGAGTGGTTAGAGAGAACATCCTTGTCTAGTGCCAGATTTCAAAGGGAATGCTTCCAGTTTTTGCCCATTCAGTATGATATTGGCTGTCGGTTTGTCATAAATAGCTTTTATTATTTTGAGATATGCTCTGTTGATACCTAGTTTATTGAGAGTTTTTAACATAAAGAGCTGTTGAATTTTGTTGAAGGCCTTCTCTGCATCTATTGAGATAATCCTGTGGTTTTTGTCTTTGGTTCTGTTTATGTGGTAAGTTACGTTTATAGACTTGCATATGTTGAGCCAGCCTTGCATTCCCGGGATGAAGCCTACTTGATCGTGATGGATAAGCTTTTTGATGTGCTGTTACAATTGGTTTGTCAGTATTTATTGAAGATTTTTGTATCTATGTTCATCACGGATATTGGCCTAAAGTTTTCTTTTCTTGTTAAGTCTCTGCCAGGTTTTGGTATTATGATGATGTTGGTCTCATAAAATGATTTGGGAAGTATTCCATCTTTTTGGATTGTTTGGAATAGTTTCAGAAGGAGTGGCACCAGCTACTGTTTGTATGTCTGGTAGAGTTTCACTGTGAACTCATCTGGACCTGGGCTTTTTTTGGTTGGTAAGCTATTAATTGCTGCCTCAACTTCGGCCCTTGTTATTGGTGTATTCAGGGTTTCAACTTCTTCCTGGTTTAGGCTTGGGAGGGTGCAAGTATCCAGCAAGTTAGCCGTTTCTTCCAGGTTTACTGGTTTATGTGCATAGAGTTGATTGTAGTAGTCTCTGGTGGTGGTTTGTATTTCTGAGGAATCTGTGTTGATATCCCCTTTATTGTTTTTTATTGCATCTATTTGATTATTCTCTCTTTTCTTTATTAATCTGGCTACTGGTCTATTTTGTTGATCTTTTCAAAAAAACCGCTCCTGGATTTACTGATTTTTTGAAGGGTTTTTTGGATCTCTATCTCATCCAGTTCTGCTCTAATCTTAGCTATTTCTTGTCTTGTGCTAGCTTTTGAGTTTTTTTGATATTGCTTCTCTAGGTCTTTCAATTTTGGCGATAGGGTGTCAATTTTAGATCTTTCCTTGCTTCTCATGTGAACATTTATTATAAATTTTCCTCTAGACACTGCTTTAAATGTGTCCCAGAGATTCTCATACATTGTGTCTTTGTTCTCATTGGTTTCGAAGAACATCTTTATTTCTGCCTTCATTTCATTGTTTATCCAGTCAACATTCAAGAGCCAGTTGTTCAGTTTCCATGACGTGCGGTTCTGAGTTACTTTCTGAATTGTGAGTTCTAACTTGATTGCACTGTGGTTTGAGAGACTGTTTGTTATGATTTCTGTTATCTTGCATTTTCTGAGGAGTGATTTACTTCCAATTAGGTGGTCAATTTTAGAGTAGGTGTGATGTGCTGCTGAGAAGAATGTATATTCTGTGGATGTGAGGTGGAGAGTTCTGTAAATGTCTATTAGGTTTGCTTGGTCCAGGTGTCTGTGTTCAAGTCCTGGATATTCTTCTTAATTTTCTATCTCGTTGATCTGTCTAATATTGACAATAGGGTGTTAAAGTCTCCCACTGTTATCGTGTGGGAGTCTAAGTCTCTTTGTTGGTCATGAAGAACTTGCTTTATGTATCTGGATGCTCCTGTATTGGGCACATATATATTTAGAATCATTAGCTCCTCTTGTTGCATTGATCCTTTTACCATTATGTAATGTCCTTCCTTGTCTCTTGATCTTTATTGGTTTAAAGTCTATTTTGTCAGCGACTAGGATCGTAAATCCTGCTTTTGTTTTCTTTCCATTTGCTTGGTAGATCTTCCTCCATCCCTTTATTTTGAGCCTATGTGTATCCTTGCATGTGAGATGGGTTTCTTGGATACAGCACAAAAATGGGTTTTGATATTTTATCCAATTTGCCCCTCTGTATCTTTTGATTGGGGCATTTAGCCCATTTACATTTAAGGTTAATATTGTTATGTGTGAATTTGATCCTGCCATTTTGATGCTAGCTGGTTGTTTTGCTCATTAGTTGATGCAGTTTCTTCATTGTGTCAATGCTCTTTACCATTTGGTACATTTTTGGCATGGCTGGTACTGGTTGTTCCTTTCTATGCTTAGTGCTTCTTTCAGGAGCTCTTGTAAAGCAGGCCTGCTGGTGATGAAATCTCTGAGCAATTGCTTGTTCATAAAGGATTTTATTTCTCCTTCACTTATGAAGCTTAGTTTGACTGGATATGAAATTCTAGGTTGAAAGCTCTTTTCTTTAAGGATGTTGAATATTGGCCCCCACTCTCTTCTGGTTTGTAGGGTTTCTGCTGAGAGATCCGCTGTGAGTCTGATGGGATTTCCTTTGTGGGTGACCCGACCTTTCTCTCTGGCTGCCCTTAGCATTTTTTCCTTCATTTCAGCCCTGGTGAATCTGATGATTATGTACCTTGGGGTTGCTCTTCATGAGGAATATCTTTGTGTTGTTCTCTGTATTTCCTGGACTTGAATGTTGGCCTGCCTTGCTAGGTTGGAGAAGTTCTCCTGGATAATATCCTGAAGAGTGTTTTCCAGCTTGGATTCATTCTCTCCATCACATTCAGGTACACTGATCAAACCTAGATTAGGTCTTTTCACATAATCCCGTATTTCTTGGAGGCTTTGTTCATTTCTTTTTACTCTTTTTTCTCTAATCTTGCCTTCTCGTTTTATTTCTTTGAGTTGACCTTCAGTCTCTGATATCCTTTCTTCTGCTTGGTTGATTCAGCTATTGAAACTTTTGTTTCAAAGCATTTTGTTTCAATGCTTCGGGAAGTTCTCATGTTGTGGTTTTCAACTCCATCAATTCATTTATATTCCTCTCTAAGCTATTTATTCTCATTAGCATTTCATCAAACTGTTTTTCAAGGTTCTTAGTTTCTTTGCGTTGGGTTAGAACATGATCTTTTAGCTCAGAGAAGTTTGTTATTATCCACCTTCTGAAGCCTGTTTCTGTCAATTCATCAGACTCATTCTCCCTCCAGCCTTGTTCCTTTGCTGGTGAAGAGTTGTGATCCCTTGGAGGAGGAGAGGAGTCCTGGATTTGAGTATTTTCATCCTTTTTTGCGCTGGTTTCTTCCCATCTTTGTGGATTTATCTACCTGTGGTCTTTGTGGTTGGTGACTTTCAGATGGGGTCTCTGAGTGGCCATCTTTTTTGTTGCTGATGAAGTTATTTCTTTCTGTTTCTTAGTTTTCCTTCTAACAGTCAGGACACCTGCTGTAGGACTGCTGGAGGTCTGCTCCAGACCCTGCTTATCTGGGGATCACCTGCAGCGGCTGCAGAACAGTAAGGGTTTCTTCCAGTTTCTTCTTCTGTTATCTTTGTCCCAGAAGGATACCCACTAGATGTCAGCCTGAGCTGTCCTTTATGAGGTGTCTCTTTGGTTATATGGGGGTTGGGGAGCTGGTTAAGGAGACAGTCTGTCCGGTAGGTGAGCTCAAGTGCTGAGCTGTGAGCTCTGTTGTCCTGTTCAGCGCTGCTGTGCAGGTACGTTTCAGTCTGCTGCAGCGTAACTCATAACTACCTTTTTTTCCAAGGTGCTCTGTCCTGCGAAGATGGGGCTTTATTTATAAGTTCCTGTCATTTTTCTGCATTTTTTCAGAGATGCCCTGCCCAGCAAGGAGGTAGCCTAGTCACATTCTGCCAGCAGAGGTGTTGCTGAGCTGCTGTGGGCTCTGCCCAGCTGCTGTGTGAACATCCTTGCAGTTTTGTTTATGGGGTATAGTTAGAACTGCCTCGGTAATGGCGGTCTGCCTCAGTAATGGCAGACTGTCTCTGTAGTGGTGGACTGCCTCAGTAGTGGTGGACTGCCTTGGTAATGGCGGACGCCTTTCCCTCCACAGAGCTGGACCATCCCAGGTCCAGCTGTGCTTGCTGTGAAACTCTCTACCCAGAGTGTTTCAGATTGCTGGTCTTTGTGGGGGTGGGACCATCTGGGCAGATTACCTGGCTCCCTGTTTCAGCTCCCTTTTTCTCAGTTGAATGGGCGATTCTGTCTCCCAGGCTTTCCAGTCACCAGTTGGAACGGCGCCTAGATTTGTGTGAGTTTTTGTGCGGAGACCCGGTGCGCTGGCTGAAACAGCTGTGCTGGAGACTTGTGGCACTTTTCCACCCGGGAATCTCCTGGTCTGTGGGCAGTAAAAATTCGTTTGGAAATGAAATGATCACTCACACACTGCTTTTTGCTGGGAACTGCAATCCAGAGCTGTTCCTGTTTGGCCATCTTGGATCCTCTCCTTTATTTGTTAATTTTTAAATATTTTTGTAGAAATGAGATCTCACTATGCTGCCAGGCTGGTCTTGAACTCCTGGCCTCAAGAGATTCTATGGCCTTGCCCTCCCAAAGTGTTGGGATTATAGGTATGCCACACTGAAACTGGTCAAGCTAGTGATTAATAATAATAAAAGTAGATGTAATAAATTCCCATGTTCCTTAAAACAGTGATATGTTTTTTAAATAACTCAGCGTTCAAAGAACAAATTAGTAGAAATTAGAAAATATGAATTGAATGATAACTGAAGTTAAAAGGTGTAGCTAAGGGAATAGGCTTAAATGCAAATATTTAGAAAAACATTTGAAATTAATAGGCCAGTTACCAATGTTATCTTGGCTTTATTAAAATAAAAAAAAAAAAGACTCCCCCAATTCCCAAAGACAAAGCAAAAGCTTTTCATTGATGTTATCTGACATTGGCTCTGGGTCAGCTATTGCTTCTCTGTATGTTTGGTTCATCTCCAGTTGTCTTCTCATGTGGGGATTAATTCCAAAACAGCAGTTCCTATACAGTGCATGCTTAATTCATGTGGCAGAGGGCAAGAACAAGAGGGAGAGCCATGTCTTTGTTATAGTTATATTTGAAGTTGCTGCTTACATGTGCTTTATGTGCATTTAAAATATTCCATTTACAAAATTATATGGCCAAGCCTATAGGCTGGGGAACATATATTCTTTCCTTCCATTTGGAATTTATTTTTTAGTGATACATAATAATTATATATATTTATGGGATATGTACGTTATTTTGATACATGCATACAATGTGTAATGATCAAGTTAGGGTAATTTATATATCCATCACATCAGACATTTATTATTTGTATTTGGATGGGGAAAAATATGTATACATATATACAGACGCACATATATATACACACGTGTTTGTGTGTGTGTGTGTATTTTTGTTTGGGGGGGGTGGGGTGTGACAGTTTTGCTCTGTCACCCAGGATTGAGTGCAGTGGCATGATCTTAGCTCATTGCAACCACCGCCTCCTGGGCTCTAGTGATCTTTGTGCTTCAGCCTCCTCAGTAGCTAGGACTACAGGTATGCATCACCACACCTGGCTAATTTTGGAATATATATTCTTAAAAAGAAGGTGACAGTGGTGAATATGCATAATCTTCTCTTCTGGGGAAAGTGAGGATTGAACAATAACAGAATCTGCTATAGCATTGATTTCAAGAAGTTAGAATTAGCAATATAAACCACCATAAAAATTTGGAAGGAAATAAGTAGCAGAATTTAATTAATTACATCTAACATACAATAGAGGATTAATCATATCAGGACTTAATTTTTCAAAAAGGCTAGAATTAAGCTTATGATAACTAAAAAGAAAAGTAGATATTTTACATGGAATGAAATGGGGGATATAGTTACAGATCATACAGAAATTTTAAAATGTAATTTTAGACAAATTTGAACATTTATATAAAGACAGATATCTAGAAAAGTATATAACTTCAAAATTGAGTGGAAAAGAGTCTAGACAGTGCTATGACAATTTAAAACATCTTCTATAATAAATTCAAATATATATATTTTATTAACATGGCTTTTTATAATTGGAATAAATAATTTCAGGAATGTACAAGTATTTTTAGGGAATAGAGCAAATAATAATCTCAGATATTTGTGGAAAGGCTAGTGGCTGGGGAGAGTACTTATGAGAAGAACATATCTTTGGTACCTGAATTGTACATAAGAAATTAGAATTCAGGAGAACATGAGTGAGAGTCAGACATTACCTAGGTATAAAAAGGCTAAATAGCTGGGCATGGTAGCTCATGCCTGTAATCTCAGCCCTTTGGGAGGCAAAGGCAGGTGGATCACCTGAGGTCAGGAGTTCGAGACCCACCTGGCCAACATGGTGAAACCCCATCTCTCCTAAAAATACAAAATTAGCTGGACATGGTGGCAGGTGCCTGTAGTCTCAGCTACTCAGGAGGCTGAGACACAAGAATTGCTTGAACCCGGGAGGAGGAGGTTACAGTGAGCTGAGATCACACCACTGAACGACAGCCTTGGCAACAGAATGAGACTCCATCTCAAAAAAAAAAAAAAAAGTCTAAACAATCTTTTAGCAAGCCAAATTTAGCAGTTTTTTAAAAAAATAGATAACCAAGTTGTGTTCGTTTCAATAACATGAGTTAATTATATGTTAGAAAAATTAGTTAAGGAAATTCACATTAACTAATTGAAGAAAGATTGTGATCACTTGAATAAAAAAGAAAAGGAAAAATCGAATAAAGAAAAATATTTGAGGTTACTGATATCCCCATTACCCTAATGTGATTGTTACA
This sequence comes from Sapajus apella, assembly GCF_009761245.1. Lineage (NCBI taxonomy): Eukaryota > Metazoa > Chordata > Mammalia > Primates > Cebidae > Sapajus > Sapajus apella. The sequence goes on along the minus strand of NW_022436967.1, from coordinate 10,809,378 downwards.
CATTGTATACACAATAATTGCCATACACATCTTTATGAATACATCTAGAAAACAATGCTGAATGAAAGGAATTGAGGTTTCATATACAATATGACTCCATAAAGCTCAAGAACAGGTCAAATGAAACATGTATTTTTTAGGTACACATACATATATAGATTGCTGCATAAAGGAAAACCTGGAATAATTGTTACATAAGTCAGGATTTGTTTGTTCATTGTGGGGGCTGTGGGGAGGTATAGGATACTCAGAAGTTACTAAAATACAGCTGTGTTTCTGTATTTGTTAAATGAATAAGTTATAAGTTGCACATGTATGTTTTATGCATTCTTCTATGAGACATATTTCATAACGATACTAAAAGGCTAGAATTGAAGAAGGTTGGGGAGTACAAAAAGAGGCAAGCCAAAGCTGATTTATTTACTTCTTGAAGCTGCCACGTTGTTGTTCCTTGGTCTAGTGTCAAGGTAGGTTGATTGTCTCAGGTTTTTTTTGTGTTTTTTTTTTTTTTTTTTTTT
>NW_022436967.1:10732121-10798860 GCF_009761245.1 Sapajus apella | reverse complement strand
ACCCCAAACCTGTCTTCTCTATTTTTTACTTTGCTTGGATGCCTTAGGAATCCCCTCAACTTATCCTAACTTCTAACATGCATTTTGTCACTAGGTCCTATTAGTCCTCTCACATTCATTCTTACTGCCATGTATCATCTCTCTACAGAAGTTTTATAGGATGTTCTTGCGTCTGTTTCATTCTCTTTCTAGCTTTACTCTTGTCAGAGTAGTCTTTCCTTCTTATTTCTCATTTCATTTTCTTTCCCTAGCAAATAAGATAATTTACTACAAGTCCAAGAAGCAGTTCTTGATTTCAGGCAAGGCTTTCTGTAAGACACCAAAGAATGATTTCGTTTTTCTTTACCCCATCTTTTTGGTTGCTTTCCTGTGTGTTAGCTTCATTTTCAGTTACGGTTTCTCTATGTGGGAGCAACAGCGGCCATTGATAGCTTCAGGCTTCCCGTGCCCACAATGGCTTTTCACATTGTTTACTTGTCAAACTCTTTATCTTTTAGCTAATAAACCCCAGTTCAGATATTATTCTTCCAGGAAATTCTTATTTGATAAATTTTATGCTCATCCCCAGAAAAATTACTCTCCTATTCTACCTTTGTGCCACATATGTATCTGTTTTTGACTTATACTAAATTGTAATCTGTTTACAATTTTTTGTTTTTGAGACAGAGTTTTTGCTCTGTTGCTCAGGCTGGAATGCAATGACATGATCTCGGCTTACTGAGACCTCCGCCTCTTGGGTTCAAGCAATTCTCCTGCCTCAGCCTCCTGAGTAGCTAGGATTACAGGTGCCTGCCACCATGCCTGCCTAATTTTTGTATTTTTAATAGAGATGAGGTTTCGCCATGTTCACCAGGCTGCTCTTAAACTCTTGACTTCAGGTGATCCACCTGCCTTGGCTTCCCAAAGTGCTAGGATTACAGGTGTGAGCCACTGCACCCGGCCTACAACTTTTTTTTACATCCATTAGATTATTAAATCACATTGGTACCTTTTTGAACAAGGCAAGGTATAAATTTATTAAAAACAACAGCAAAACAAGAACAAAAATTAGGCTTTGGTTGTACATACAGTTGTAGTAGACTGCCTAATTCAGATCAACCCTATTGCTGAGAACAACTGAAAAAGTATGTTTAAAAACCCTGTGTGAAGGCACAGTAGAAGGCCAAGACAGTAAAGCATCATGTGGTCAAAATCTGGAAAGAGAAGGAAACCTAGAGAAATATGGCTGGCATTTGGGTCTTCATTTCCCTCAGAGGCATCTGCCAGTTCCAAAAGAAGTTACTAAAAAGAGACTCTTTTTAAAAACTCCTAAGACTTGGAGGGAACAAAAATTGGAGTACAGAAACTACAGAGGGACTTCCAGTAAACCTTCCAGGTTTTGGGAACTTTGAAGGGCTATATCCTAGAAATTAGGGTGAAATTGGAAAACACCTGCTTTTTCAGTAGGGTCAGTTTCTAAATTGTTTTAATCTCTTATTTGATCAACATGCTGATGTCTCTAACCATCTGCCTGAATCAGAGTCCTTTTTGGAGGATTATATCATCATCCTAGGTCTCAAACTTTTAGTAATAATGTCTGATCCTCAAAAAATAATCAGGAATATCAGAAGATAATATGATATAATAGGAAAGAAAACAAAAGAAATAACAGAAAATAGAAAGAGACCCCTAGTGATCCAGAAAATAGAGGTATCAAGCAGACTTTATTTTTAATAAGTTTAAAAAATAAAAGATAAGATGGAGAATTTCAGTATAGAGCCAGAAACTTTAAAATATAATCAAGTGGAAATTTTGGAACTGAAAACTATCATAACCAAATGCAGTGGGTAGGCTTAACAGTAGATCAGTACAGTGAAAAGACAATTACTAAACTGGAAGATGGATCAAAAGAAAAATCCAGAGTGAAGCATTGAACAAAAAGATGGAAAACACAGAAAAGTTTGTAACAGAGACATGGGAGATACAGGAAAAAAAGGCTAACACGTATCATTGGATTCTCCAAAGGGGGAAGAGAGAGAGAATAAAGCATAAGTAATATTTGAAGAGATTATGGCTAAGAATTTACCAAAACTAATGAAAGACACCAAAGGACAGATTCTAGTCCTAAAAACTTCGAAGAAGATAAATACAAAGAAAACCTCGTCAAGACCAGCTGAAAACAAAACCTGGATAAAAAGGACACTACTTTACAAGCATTAATACTAAGACTTACAGCTAATTTCTCAGTAGAAATAATGGAGGTGAGGAAACAAAGGGATGTTGTAGTTACTGTGCCTGAAAGAAAAGGAAAATAGTGTTCAAGAATAAAGGTAAACAAATAATTGAATTGTATACTTAAAATAGGTGAATTTTATGAGATGTAAAATAAATAAAGTTCTAAATAAACCTGTATAAAATGAAGTTAAAATAGAGATACCATCAGAGAAATGAAAACCATGAAAATTTATTTTCAGCTGATCTGCTTTAAAGGAAATACTAAAGATAATTTTTCAGGCAGAGGAAAATGATTCCAGAAAGAAGCTTGGAGATGCAGGAAGAAATGAAGAGCAGTAGGAAGGGTAAATATGTGTGTATATTTAAATAAATATTGACATTAAACACAACAGAGCTGGTATAACTCTATAATTAGGCAAAGTAGGTTTTTAAGGCAAAAAGTATTTAAGATGTAAAGATAGATATTTTATAATCATGACAAGTTTCATTGCCCCAAAAGATATAATAGTTCTAAATTTGTGTTTGTCTAATAATGTAACTTCAAAATACATAAAATTTACAGGCAAATAGGTGCATTCATAATAATAGTGGGAGATTTTAACACATCTTTCTTACAAAATATTTAGATGTAGCAATTAGAACCAAAAAATCGGTAAGGTTATAGAAAATGTGAACACAGTTTAGGAACTTAATTGATGTAATGAAACACTGCATCCAGCATCTGCCAAATATACATTCTTTTTAAGTACACATTCTTATTTCATATGATACGCAAAAGTCAATTCCAGATGAATTATAGATCTAAATGTGAAACACAAAATAAAAATTGTAGAAGTAATAGCTCTATAATATTTGGGTAGGGAAGATTTATTGGACAGGAAACGAAAAAAATGACTGATAAATTGCATTACATTAAAATAAAGAACTCCTTTTCATCAAGATAGTGTAAGAGAATAAAAAGTCAAGTTAAAAAGTGTCAAAAGATATTTACAACATTTTATAAAGAACTCTTACGGCTGAGTGCGGTGGCTCAGGCCTGTAAGCCCAGTACTTAAGGAGGCTGAGGCAGACGGATCATGAGGTCAGGAGATCGAGACCATCTTGGCCAACTTGAAACCCTGTCTCTACTAAAAATACAAAAATTAACTGGGTGTGGTGGTGTGCACCTGTAGTCCCAGCTATTTGTCAGGCTAAGGAAGGAGAATCGCTTGAACCGGGAGGCAGAAGTTGCAGTGAGCTGAGATTGCACCACTGTACTCCAGCCTGGCGACAGAGCAAGATGCTGCCTCAAAAAACAAAAAGAACTCTTACAGATCGATAAAAGAAAGACAACCCTAAAGAAAAATGAGCAATAGAATTGAATAATCACCTCACAAAGGAAACTATTCAGATCAGCAAATATACTCAAGGTTTTCAGCCTCACTAGTTATCAGAGAGATACAAATTAAGCTACAATGAGATAAAACATATGGATGACTACCAGGATGACTACATTAAAAACTTTTTCTGAATTTTTATTTTGGGATAATTATAGATTTATAAGAAGTTGCAAAAATAGTACAGAGAGGTTCTGTGTACCCTTCACTCACTTCCCTTCAAAAGTCACAACTTAATAACTATATACATCTTATATAACTATAGCACAATGCTGGACAAGGTGGTTCATGCTTGTAGTCTCAGCTGTTCTGGAGGCTGAGGCAGGAGGATTGCTTGAGGTCAGGTGTTCAAGACCAGTGTGGGCAACATAGGGAGACTCCATCTCTTAAAAAAAAAAAAAAATTAGCCAATCATGGTGGCATGCACTTTTAGTACCAGCTACAAGTTGAGGTGGGAAGATCACCTGGGCCCAGGAGTTCAAGGCAGCAGTGAGCTGTGATTGTACCACTGCGTTCCAGTCTGGGCAACAGAGCAAGACTCTGTCTTTAGAGAAAAAAAGAAAAAAGAAATATATATAGTATAATATTAAAACCAGAAAATGGATATTTCTTATCACAAATGCATGTGTATAGTTTTGTGTCATTTTATCATGTGTAGATTCATGTCACTACCACCACAGTCAAGACACCGAACTGTATTATTACCACAAAGTTCTACCTGTGCTACCCCTTTAGAGTCTCACCCACATACCTTACCTCCACTATCCCTAACCTCTGGCAGCCACTAATCTGTTCTTCATCTCTATACGTTTTTTCATTTTGAGAATGCTACATGATGGAATCACACATTTATTAGAGCAGTTTTAGATTCATAGTAAAATTGAGCAGAAGATAGATTTTCCATAGATCCTCTTCGCCCACACAAGCATAGCCTCCCCTATTGTCAACATCCCCCACCACAGTGGTACATTTTTTGCAGTTGATGAACCTACCTAAATGCATCATTCTCACTAAAAGTTTATAGTTTACATTAGGGTTCATTCTTGTTCAAATGGCTAAATTTTGAGACTGAAAATACCAAGTGTTGGTGCAGATGTAGATCAATAGGAACTTTTTGTAAATAGCTACAGCCACTGTGAAATACTGGCATTTTCTACTAAGGTTAAATAGAAACCTACTGCCCAATTCACCAATTCCATTCCTAAGTAAATATCCAACAAAAATTTGTGTCCCTGTTCACCAAAAGAAGTTTTTGTAAAAACATATTTATAGGAATTTGTTTGTAATGGCTATAATATGAGACAGGACCCAAATGCTCAGCAATAATAGAATGGATTTCTTAAAAAATTATACTGTATTCATATAGTAGATTAGAGCAAGGGTAGAAAAACATTTTCTGTAATGGGCTATATAGTAAATATCTTAGACTTTGTGGGTCCTACATTGTCTGTGGTCATATGTTGTCTACGTAACTCTGCAGTTGTAGCAATGAAGCAGTCACAGGCAATATGTAAACAAATGGTTGTAGTTATGTTCCAAAATAGCCATTTATAAAAACAGACATTAGCCTTTGGGCCTGTAGTTTACTGGCCTCTGTTGTAGAGCCACAAACTGTGGTTACGTGCACTTACATAGATCAGTCTCACATACATAATTTTGCATGAAAGAAACCATGCACTATAATTCAATTTTTGTAAAGTTCAGAAATATCCAAAACACCTATCATATTGAATTCAGTGTATCAGTTATTTCTGGGGAGAAAGAGGAGATCCTGATCAGAAGGGACATGAAAAGGAAACTTCTAGGGTGCTAGTAATTGCTTTACCTGAATAGTGATTACTTAAGTCTGTTCATCTTTGATTGCTCATTGAGTTGTATACTTATGATTTGTACACTTCTTCTGTGTGTATGCTATACATTAATGAATTAGTTAAAAATAAAAACTAAACAAAAACATACACAACTTATGTTTCCATCAGGGTAGTATTGTGTTATTTATCTCTGGCATATGGTAAACATACAATAATTATTTATCGAATTGGGTGTTGCTAATATTGAGCTCTGTAGCAATGTAAGGGACAAGAGAAGTGAGCAGTGATTTTGATTTAGCTTGAAGAGCTTATTGAAAACTTTTGAGGAAGAAATGTTGATAAATATATATTTTGACATAATTAAAGATACTTTAGTGAAGAAAGATCAAAATCTAAAAGGCTAACATCGGGATCTAATAAATGGTTTCAGCTGACAAGTGACTATTTATCTTTAAAGACAGAAGGAAAAGTTTATTTGGTTATTAAGAACAAGCTACTACAACTATTTTGTAATGATATTTAATTTGATTCCTGTTTTAAATTTGCTTCAGTCTGACAAAATCTTTGTTATGTTATGTTTTTTATTTGCTTGAACCCTCTTTGAACATTGCCCTGTAAAGTTTCATGTACCCATTAGTACCATGTGGCGTAGATGTGATATAGGGTTTTATTGGAAAAAACTTAGAAGAAATAGTAGAGTATAAGCAGTCCCTCAAACTCCTTTTTCATCTCACAGTTTAGGCCGGGCATAGAGGGTCTTTATGCACTTATGGCCAAGTGAACTTCCAGTAGAGAATGACCTCTACTCTCTGTAATGCTCCACACATTTGTAGGGCGGGGCCAGAAACACCTAAGTGACTATGTAATAATAGTTACAAAGAGGAAGCCTCCAGAACCCCAGAGACAGGGATGGGTTCTTCCTTTGAGCTAACAACTCAAACCTACTGAGTCTCTTTGCTGCAGCTATCCAGGGCCATCCAGATTTATCTTTATCATATGCATCCCATTATTATAAAATGAAGTGAAATCTTCTTGACCTAGTATTAAAGGTCTTCTAGTACTTTTCTTCAACTTCTTCATCAGGCTTCTTGGTCACTGATTCTACCCAGATTTTTTCATTCACTCAATTACTTTCTAATAAACACATTGCTTTTTCCAAGCTTCTTATCTTTGCTCACATTACCTATTTAGACTGTTTCTTTCTTTCTCTAAATTCGCATCCTTCAAGAGTTGCTTTTTTCCCATCTCTCCTGTGATGGCTTCCTGATGATCTTAATTATACCAATATCGCTTTTCATATACTACCTAATATTACTCATTTTTATATGTTCATTTCTTTCTTTTAATCTAACATATAAATTCCTTACTGGTAGGGAATACATATTATATTACTTTGTAACTTCTGTAATCCCTGGTAGTCTTGTATGTAAATGCTCAACAAATAATGATTAGTATGTGTGCTCTTATAATGTTTTTTAATTATAAAGTAGTCATAATAATTTAGGGTTTTATATGCCTCTTAGATTCTGAATGTTATTAAGTATAATGCTAGATTCTTTATTAGAACATCTTTTTCGCCCCATTGTAATTAATCCCTGTTTTAGAAGTTCATTTTTTTGGGTTGGTATCAATTATTGTCTGTTGGTTACTCTGTTAGCCAGTTTAGTAATTAGATTCCTCCATTCTACTTCAGCAAGAAGTTGAGAACTTTAAGAAGCTAAATCTCATTAGTAAAGAGCAGTTTGAAAACCTAACACCTGAACTTCCTTTTGAGCCAAACCAAGAAGTTCCTGTAACACCTTCACAGTCCAGGCAAGGTATGTAAATCTGCTTTTGTGTGTCTGAATAGTATTAAAGCAGTTCTGAGTTGTTTTTAAAGGTTGCTACTTTTTTTTCTTTATTTGTGGAAAATCATTAGGTATCTGGTAAAATGCTAAAATTTTAAAACTCAACTTTTAATTTATCCTTTGGTGAACTATTATAACATCAGATTATCCTCAAAGCCAGATGCTTACTTAGAAGTAGGCTGAATTGGTTGGTTCTTTATGTATCTGATGTGATTTTGAGATTGCTGGGAATGTTTCTCTTCTAAAAATAAAATTTTTCACCCACTCATCCTTAGAATGCAGTAGAGTCATTCTTTTGTTTTAAGGGCTTAGTTCTGTGTGAGAGTGTAGGTAAATACATTGAAAGATCCATAAGTTGAATCTGACACTTCAGACAACTATAACTGATTTTGTTATAGTCTTTTCCTGAAGGTGGTTAAAAAATTTTTTATAAAAGCATTGCACATATACAAAGACAGAGTGAATTTTTGTTGTTGTTGTTGAGATGGGGTCTCACTCTTGCGAGGCTGGAATGCAATGCCATGATCTCGGCTCATGGCAACCTCAGCCTCCCGGGATCAAGCAATTCTTCTGCCTCAGCCTCCCAAGTAGCTGGGACTACAGGTGCGTGCAAACACACCTAGCTAATTTTTTTTTGCATTTCAGGTACAGACAGGGTTTCACTGTGTTAGCCAGGATGGTCTCGATCTCCTGACTTCATGGTCCGCCTGCCTCAGCCTCCCAAAGTGCTGGGTTTACAGGCGTTAGCCACCGTGCTGGGTTATACAGTGAATTTTGTAATGAAACCCCATGTACATGTTACACTTAATCATCTCATAACTAATTTTGTTTCATCTCAACTCTAGTCACTCCCTATACCTCCCTCTGGATTATTTTGAAATAAATTCTCATATGATTCATATTTTTTTAATCCCTAAATATTTCTGTGTGTGTCTTTAAGAAGACAAGGGCTATATCTTTTAACAAATAAATAGCAGGACATTATCATATCTAAAATTAACAGTAATTTCTTAATGTTAAATATCTAATTAGTGTTCAAATTTCCTCATTCATCACATTTTTTTCCCAGTTTCTTCAAATGGATTGCAATAGAGTGATATGTCTTTTTTAGTCTACAGGTTTCTACAATTTTTCGCCTTATAATTTATTAGTCCTTGCAATTTACTATTGAAGAAACTGAGTTGTTCTATAGTCTCTCACATTCTGAATTTTGCTGATTGCATCCCCATAGTTTCATTTAACCTGTTTTCTAGTCCTGAATTGTCTCTGTTAGTCCAACATAGAGGCTTGATTAGGTTAATACTCAAATCTCTGTAAGAATATGTTATATGTAGTATTGAATACTATTAGAAAATACATAATGCCCTATTGTCTCTCTGTAATATTAGCAGTGATTGATGATCAGTGAGTGAAGCTTTTATTTTACTAGGGATTGCAAAATAGTGATGATCCTATTTTTAATCATTACTTCTTACTTTAATAGGTAGAATACTTTTATAAAGAGAACTTTCTCCCAATTATGCTTAGTCTATAATTTAAAAAAAAAAAAGAGAGAACTTTCCTCAGAATTTGTTTATTCTGATACAGTATTTTTACAGGAAAGTGAATTATTTCCCTTTGTTTACTAGTTTCAAAGTAATACCTGATTCCTTAACATTCTTCGATGGTGACTAATGAAGTTTTTGTTTGTTTTTAAATGATCATTGTGAGCTCATAAATACATGAGATGGGTTTCATTCTATTATAGTTATTATTATTGATACCTGTGTCAGTTATCATTTTATTGACTTTTAGTTCTAAAGCCACCTTTCATTTTCTTGCTCGGTAATAATGGAGTTGGACTGTTAACGTTAATGTTTCCCACCCCACACAAGGTTGAGATTTGTCAGTACCAGAGTTGCTACCAAGTTAGCCCTTGTTTCTAGGCCTTTTGAATAGAAAGAGCTAGGAAATTTTTTAAAGAGAAAAATATATTAGGTATTTATGTTGATATTTTCTGTCTAAATTTAAGATTATAGGTTTTGAATTTTAACTTGTTTGATTTTGCGATTGTATTGCTTTTTACTTAGATATGTTAAAAAACTTTGTTTCTGACTGCAGTAACAATTATTTATTTGCTAATCCTATGAGATAATAGTTTCAGAATAACAATAACATTAAATAATAATATTATAAATACTGAAAGGTAACTTCTTTTAGAGTTCTTTAAACTTTAAACTTTCAAAAACTTCATACTTTAAAGCTTTCTTTGAAGTTCTTAATATGTCCCACTAGGGATGTTCAGTTCAATTGCTGGATTTTTTGTCTTGTTAAATTTCAGTACTTTAAAATTGAGAATGTATGTTCCTTTGCATATCATAGCAAGAATACAAGTCGCAAATAAGGAGATAAATTTGACATTGCATTAAATTAACAAATAGTATCATAGAAATCTAAAATCTTAAAAATTAATATGAAAAATAGGAAACAATAATAGAAAAAGTAATAAACAAAACATGAACATCAGTTTCCCATTTGGGAAGACCAAATGGCAAATAAATATGAAAAGATGCTATTTTTACTGAGGTTTTCCCATTAAAACCATAATGATATACCATATTATAACCTAGTAGTTTCATTTCAAGAGATACTATTACAGGTCATTGTGGCTCATGCCTGTAATCCCAATACTTTGGGAGGCCAAGACAGGAGGATCACTTGAGCCAAGGAGTTTGAGACTAGCCTGGGCAACATAGGAAGACCCCATTTCTACAAATATTAATAATAAATAAAGAGTTACTGTTGCAAATGTTTACCAATAGAATATTTGTAGTATCATTGTTTATAATAGAAAAAAGCAAATGAAAACTAAAAAATGCCCAGTTATAGTAGAATGTATTATAAGATGTGGCGTATTCATACATAAGAAAAATAGGCAGCAGTGGAAAATGAAAGAACTAATGTTACGTATGACAAAATGTGTTAATTTAAAAATACAGGAAAAAAAATAGGATGTATAAAATAAGCTAGAACAAAGACATTCATTCAGTGTAATGCTATTACAAAAGTATAAAATTCATGGTTATATACATAGCACATAGGAGCCATGAAGAGAGGCAAAGGGAATTATTATATAATAATTTAATATATTAATTTATTCCTGAGGGTAGGGGAACCCCATCTGGAAGGTCTGAACATGTGTTTGCTGGCATCTGGAATTTATGTATTGGTTTAGTTGGTTGTTATGAGTGTGTATCGATTCTGTTTTAAAATTTATATGTAAATTTGGCCAGGCACAGTGGCTCATGCCTGTAATCCCAGCACTTTGGGAGGCTAAGATGGGCGGATCACAAGGTCAGGAGATTGAGACCATCCTTGCTAACATGGTGAAACACCATCTTTACTAAAAATACAAAAATAAGCTGGGCATGGTGGCACGCACCTGTAGTCCCAGCTACTCGGGAGGCTGAGCAGGAGAATCGCTTGAACCTGCTTGGGAGGAAGTTGCAGTGAGCTGAGATTCACACCACTGCACTCCAGCCTGAACCACAGAGTGACTCTGTCTTAAAAAAAACCCCACAAAATTTATATATAAACTTATTAATTTTTCTTTGCTATAATCTCTAGTTTTTAAATATATGAACAAAAAACTATAAAAAATAAAGCAACAATTTAAAGGATAGAATTTGGGCCAGGCGTGGTAGTTCACGCCTGTAATCTCAGCACTTTAGGAGGCCGAGGCAGGTGGATCATGGGGTCAGGAGTTCGAGACTAGCCTGGCTAACATGGTGAAACCCTGTCTGTAATAAAAATACAAAAATTAGCCAGGTATGATGGCAGCGCCTGTAATCCCAGCTACTCGAGAGGCTGAGGCTGGAGAATTGCGTGAAACTAGAAGGTGGAGGTTGCAGTGAGCTCAGATCCTGCCGCTGCACTCCAGCTAGGGCGACAGAGTAAGACTCTGTCTCAAAACAATAAAAGAAAAAAAGATAGAATTTGACCTATATTGCTATGACAGGAAATGCTGAATAGATTGGACTTTAAAATGTACTCTATGCTAAGTTATATGTCATAACAGATGGAAAGATTGGAAGGTAAAGGATGGGAAATCATACAAAAGAATGATCCTAATAGAAAAGAGTTGTTATTGCTATTACGATATAGAATGTAAGGCATAAAGAAGGTGTTGATTTTCACTGTCTTCAATATCTATATTCCTATTTATTCCCTATACCTGCTCCAAACAGGCCTCTGTCCTCCACAGCCCAAATCAGATACTGATAATACCACCAGAAATCTCCATATATGAGGGGCCAGAGAAATCCTCATCTTACCTGACATCAACATTAGATCAAATTAATCGCACTGTCCTGAAACACATTTTTTCTTCCTGGACACTTATTCATGTCATTCTCCTTCTTCCTCATGGAGTCTTTTTTGCTAATTCTTCACTGTTTCCCTAACCTCTAAAATTTGAATGCTTTAGGATCCAGTCCTCAAATTTCTCCTCTTTTTAATCCTCAATAACTCCTCATGTAATAGTATCAAATGTCATGGGTTTTAAAGAGCATTATTATACTAATGAATATCAAATTAATATGTATAGACCACACCTCCATCCTGTATTTCACACCTATATTCAACTGTATGGTTAACAGTTCCACTTGTATATTTTATAAGCATGTTAAACTTCTTATGTCCAGAATCTAAGTTCTGAATTCCCATCCCTCTCCAAGGACTTTTCCTCCTGGACTTCCACATCTCTGTAAATATCACCCCTCCATCTTTGTAGTTGCACAGGTCAAAACATTTCTGTATCATTTTTGATCTGTTTATTTTTTAAATTCCTTATCTTATTTATTGGAAAATTATATCCATATATATTTAAAATATATCTAGAATCTAACAACTTCTCCCCTTCTCCATTTCTATCACCCTGTAAAAGTTACCATCGTTGTCTCCTTAGTTAACTGTAATAAATTCCTAGATTGTCTCCCTCCTTTCATTCTGATCACTCTATAAAAATATCCAGTTATATTTTTTGTTTCCTCTTAAAAATTATATATATTTAAGGTATATAGCATGATGTTTTGATATATATATAGTGCAGTGGTTACAATAGTCAAGCAAATGAACATATTCATTATCTCATATAGTTACCTTTTATTGTGGCAAGAGCACCTAAAATCTCTTTTAGCAAAAATACCAAATATAACATAATATTATTAGCTGTTGCCTCAGGCTATACATTAAATCTCTAGACTTACTTATCCTACATATCTGCAACTTGGTATTTTTTTTTTAGAATTGCCTTTTTTTTTGAGACGGAGTTTCGCTCTTGTTACCCAGGCTGGAGTGCAATGGCGTGATCTCGGCTCACCGCAACCTCCGTCTCCTGGGTTCAGGCAATTCTCCTGCCTCAGCCTCCTGAGTAGCTGGGATTACAGGCACGCGCCACCATGCCCAGCTAATTTTTTGTATTTTTAGTAGAGACGGGGTTTCACCGTGTTGACCAGGATGGTCTCGATCTCTTGACCTGGTGATCCACCCGCCTCGGCCTCCCAAAGTGCTGGGATTACAGGCTTGAGCCACCACGCCCGGCAACTCGGTATTTTTTGACCTTCATCTCCCCATTCTTCCTCATTCCGCCCTTGGTAACCACTGTTTTATCTATGTCTATATACTTATTTAAGATTCATAAATGACATTATGAAGTATTTTTCTTTCTGTGTCTGATTTATTTCATTTAGCATAATGTCCTCCAGTTTCATCCATGTTGTAGCAAATGGCAGGATCTTCCTTTTTTTAAAAGCTGAATTATATTCTATTACACACACACACACACACACACACACACACACACACACACACTTCACTATTTCTCTATTTATCAGTGGAAAGATACTTCATTTGTTTCCATATCTTATATTTTGGCTATTGTGAATCATGTAGCAATGAACATGTAAGTGCAGATAGTTATCTTTCTATGGTGATGATTTCATTTCCTTTGAGTATATACCCAGAAGATGAATTGTTGGGTTATATAGTAATTCTTTTAATTTCTTTACAAATCTCTGTACTGTTTTCCACAATGGCTGGACCAATGCTCCTTTTCATATACCTGTTGGCATTGTTATGTCTTCTTTCTATTCAGGTCTTTTGCCTATGTTTTAATTGGATTATTAGCATTCTTGCTACTGAGTTGTTTGAGTTACTTATATATTTTGGATATAACTCCTAATTAGATGTGTGGTTGGCAAATAATTTTTCTTATTCTGTAGGTTGTCTCTTCACTCTGTTGATGGTTTCCTTTGCTATGCAGAAGCTTTTCCATCTGATACAATCCATTTGTTTATTTTTGCTTTTGCTCTCTGAGCTTTGGGTCATATTTATAAAAAATTAAGATTTAGTTTACATTCAGTAAGTTTCACACTGTTTGTGTATATCATTTTGGGAACTTTGACAGATGAATAGTCATGTAAACACCACCTAGTCAAGTTAGAGAACATTTCCATTACTCCCAGAGAGTTTTTCCATGCCTTTTTGTATTCAACCCAGGCCAAGTTTTTGGCAGCATGTTTTCTATTTTCTATCCCTATAGTTTGCCATTTCCAGAATGTCATATAAATGGAATCATATAAAATAATGGCCTTTGAGTCTTCTTTCATTTAGCATAGCGCATTTCAGATTTATTCATGTTTTTGTGTGTTGCTTGTATTACCTTTTTAGTGATAAGTAGTATTCAATTGCATGCATGTAAACAGTTTATCCACTTATTAGTTGAAGGCATATAGGTTGTTTTCCTGTTTTATGAGTGTTTGCTTACAGGTTTTTATGTGAATATATGTTTTCATTTCACTTGGGTAAATGCTTTTGAGTGGCACTATTGGATCATACAGTAAGTACAAGTTTTTAAGAAACTGTCTAAAACTTTTCCAAAGTGGCTGTGCCATTTTATATTCTCACCAACAAAATATGAGGGGTCCAGTTGCTCTACAACATCACCAGCATTTAGTATTGTTACTTAAAAAAAAAACAAAAACAAACAATTTAGCCAGGCATGGTGGCAGATGCCTGTAATCCCAGCTACTAGGGATGCTGAGGCAGGAGAATTGCTTGAACCCAGGAAGGAAAGGTTGTGGTGAGCCGATATCGTGCCATTGCCCTCCAGCCTGGGTGACAGAGCAAAATTCCATCTCAAAAAAAAAAAAAAAAGAAAAAATTTGCCCATCTAGTAGTAGTATCTCATTGTGACTGATGCTGTTGGATACCTTTTTATGTGCTTTGTTTGTTTGTTTGTTTTTATAGAGATGGGGTTTCACCTTGTTGGTTAGGGTGGTTTTGAACTCCTGACCTCAGGTGATCCACCCACGTCGGCCTCCCAAAGTGCTGGGATTACAGGAGTGAGCCACTATGCCTGGCCTTTTATGTGTTTATTTGCTATCAGCTTATGCTTGGTAAAATACCTGCTCAAATCTTTCGACATTTATTTTTTTGGGTTACTTTCTTGTTGCTGAGCTTTGAGAGTTCTTTACTCTGCAAACAAGTCCTTTATTACATATGTACATGTAATTTGCACATATTTTCTCAGAACCTGGGGCTTATATTTTCATTTTTTAAGAATATCTTGCCAGGCACGGTGGCTCATGCCTATAATCCCAGCACTTTGGTAGGCTGAGGCAGGCAGATCACCTAAGGTTAGGAGTTCAAGACCAGCCTGACCAATAAGGAGAAACCTTGTCTCTACTAAAAATAAAAAAATTAGCCAGGCATGGTGGCACATGCCTGTAATCCCAGCTACTGAGGAGGCTGAGGCAGCAGAATTGCTTGAACCAGGGCGGCAGAGGTTGCAGTGAGCCAAGATTGTGCCATTGTACTCTAGCCTGGGCAACAAGAAATAAACGCCGTCTCAAAAAAAAAAAAAAAAATCTTCTGGGCCAGCCTTGGTGGCTCGCATCGAATGGCTTGTCTTAATTAGCCTGTTGGTGTTGTAAAGTGCATTGATTGGTTTTCGAATGTTGAACTAGTCTTGGATTCTCAGGATAAGCCTCATTTGTTTATTTTATTATCCTTTTATATATTGTTAGACTCAGGTTGCTTATATTTTTTGAAGCCTTTGTAATATATTCATGAGGAATATTGTGTTTTTTTTCATTGTCTTGGATTTTATTTGTCTGATTTTGGTGTCAGAGGAATGCTGGCGTCATAAAATGAGTTGGTAAGTGTTCCTTCTTTTGTATTTTGGAAGAGTTAATGTACAATTGTTGTTTATTTCTTACACATTGGTAGCATTCCCCAGTGATGCCATCTGGGCCTGGAACTATTGGAATGTTTTATTTTATTTTTATTTTTTTGAGACGGAGTTTTGCTCTTGTTGCCCAGGCTGGAATGCAATGGTGCAATCTCTGGTCGCTGCCGTCTCTGCCTCCAGGGTTCAAGTGATTCTCCTGCCTCAGCCTCTGGAGTAGCTGGGATTACAGGCATGCGCCACCATGCCCGACTAATTTTGTATTTTTAGTAGAGATGGGGTTTCTCCATGTTGGTCAGGCTGGTCTTTAACTCCCAACCTCAGGTGATTCACCTGCCTTGGCTTCCCAAAGTGCTGGGATTACAGGTGTGAGCCACTGTGCCTGGCTGAAATCTAATTTTTAAGGGAGAAGTTTAAATTATTGGTTTGAGAGTTTCTTCTCTGATACAAGCATTTAATTCTCTCTTTCTATATGTGTGTGTGTGTGTGTGTACGCACGCGCGGGTGTGTGTGTAGAGAGAGAGAATGTGTGTGTACACACACATGCACACACATTTTAAGATGGTGTCTTGGAGTCTTGCTGTGTTGCCCAGGCTGGAGTGTAGTGGCACAACCTCGGCTCACTGCAACCTCTGCCTCCTGGGTTCAAGTGATTCTCCTGCTTCAGCCTCCTGAGTAGCTGGGATTACAGGCCTGTGCCACCACACCCAGCTAATTTTTGTATTTTTGGTAGAGACTGGTTTCACCGCAGTGGCCAGGCTGCTCTTGAACTCCTGGCTTCAAATGATCTACCCATCTTGGCCTTTCAAAGTACTGGGATTATAAGCATGAGCCACTGAGCCTGGCCCTTAATTCTATATATTTTTGTTTAAGTACTGCCTTAGCTGTATTCCACAAATTTTGATAAGTTTTATTTTATTTTTATATTTTTTCAAAACATTTTCTAAATTATTTTGAGACTTCCTCTATATGAATTATTTAGGAATGTATTCAGTTTAATTTCCAAATGATTGGAATTTTTTCAGTTACCCTTCTGTTATTAATCTTATTGATATATAGTTTACTTCTATTATAGCCAGAAAACATACTTTACAATATTTTTAAATTTAAAATTAATTTGTTAATTTCAAATGTGATTAATTAATTTGCTAATTTTATCACCCACAATATAATCTGTCTTGGTGAATGTACCATATGCATCTTAGAAGAATGTTTATTATACTGTTGTTGAGTGGAATGTTCCATATTGTCTGTACAGTTGGTTAATGGTATTGATGAGTTCTATATCTTTGTTGATTTTTTGTCTACTGGTTCTATCTTAGGGAGGAGTGTTGAAGTCACCACCTATAATTGCAGATTTGTTTATTTCCTATTTCAGTTCTGTTGGGTTTTGCTTCATTTATTTAGAAGCTCTTTTGTTAGTTCACCTTATAGTCATTGGTATATTGTGTCATCTTGGTGAATTGGCCCTTTTATTCATGTATGTTGTCCTTGTTTGCTTTGAAATTTAGTTTGTCTGATTTTAATATAGCCATTCCAGCTTTCTTTCATTAATCTCTCATGGTATGTGATGTATCTTTTGCCAACTTTTTACTTTTAACCTACCTATATCATTATATTTGAAGAAAATTTATTATAGATAGCATATAGTTAGGTCATGTTTTTTATTCATTCTGACAATATGTCTTTTAATTGGTGTGTTTAGACTAATGTAATTGTTGATATGTTCGGATTTAGGCCAGCCTTATTATTTATTTTCTGGTTTCTTTTTTGTTTTCCTTCTGTTGCCCATTTTCTGCCTTATGTTATTTGTAACTTTTTCCATTACATTTCAATTTATGTACTGTGAATTTGGACATATATATCTTTTTTTGTATAATGTTTTTAGTGATTGCTCTAGGGATTACAAAACACATACTTTTCAGTTTGTTTGGAATCAGTATTTTGCTATTTCAATAAGAATGTAGAAACTATTTCAATAAGAACGTAGAAACCTTTTTTTCCTTCCTCTCCCCACCAGCCCCACCCTAAGAGAGAGGGCCTCACTCTCTTCCCAAGGCTGGAGTGCAGTGGCGCAATCATGGCTCACTGCAGCCTCAAACTCCTGGGCTCAAGCAATCCTACCACCTCAGCCTTCTGAGTAGGTAGAACTACAGGTGCATGCCATGACGTCCACCTAATTTTTTTATTTTTTGTAGAGACAAGGTCTTGCTACATTGCCCGGGTTGATCTAGTACTCATAGCCTCAAGAGATTCTCCTCCCTTAGCCTCTGAAAGTGCTGGGATTATAGGCGTAATTCGCCACACTCAGCTGAAATTTCTTGACGTAATAATTGTCTTATATATTATATCTTCATACGTTAAATAGTCCACCAATGTTTTATTTTTTACTTTCAAGCATGTTTTAAATAACTTAAAAGGAGAATAGTCTTTTATATTTTTCCAGACCTTTACTGTTTATCTTGCTATTCCTCTATTTGTGATGTTTCAGGTTTCCTTCTGTTATCACTTCTTCTGTCTGAAATACTGTTTAGCAATTCTTTTAGAGCAGTTCACTTGAACCCAGGAGGCAGAGGTTGTAGTAGTGAGCTGAGATTGCACCACTGCATTCCAGCCTAGGTAACAGAGTAAGACTCTGTCTTAAAAAAGTAAATAAATAAAATTAATAAGGTTTTCCTGTTCTTTTTTTCTTTCTCTCAAGACTCCAGTTACATGTATAATTTATATTAGGGCACTTGAAGTTGTCCCATACTTCGCTAATGCTCTGTTTTGTTGTTTTGTTATTGTTTTTCAGTCCTTTTACTCTGTTTTTGTTTTAGGTAACTTTTACTCCTCTCTTCAAGTTTATTAGCCATTTCTTCTACAGAGTTTATTTTATTTCTTTCTTTACTTATTTATTTATTTTTGAGATGGAGTCTCGTTCTGTTGCCCAGGCTGGAGTGCAGTGGTGCAATCTCAGCTCACTGCAACCTCTGCCTTCGGGTTCAAGCGATTTTCCTGGCTTAGCCTCCTGAATAGCTGGGATTATAGGCATATACCACCATGCCAGGCTACTTTTTGTATTTTTAGTAGACAAGGGGTTTCTTTCTTTCTTTCTTTCTCTCTCTCTCTTTCTTTCTTTCTTTCTCTCTCTCTCTCTCTTTCCTTCTTTCTTTCTTTTTTAATACTTTAAGTTCTGGGATACATTTGCAGATCGTGCAGGATTGTTACATAGGTAGACACATGCCATAGTGGTTTGCTGTATCCATCCCCCTGTCATCTACATTAGGTGTTTCTCCTAATGTTATCCCTCCCCAATCCTTCCACCCCCTGCTATCTCTCCCTTACCCCCACTGGTCCCCAACAGGCCCTGGTGTGTGATGTTCCCCTCCCTGTGTCCATGTGTTCTCATTGTTCAATACCCACTTATGAGTGAGAACATGCGGTGTTTGGTTTCCTATTCTTGTGTCAGTTTGCTGAGAATGATGGTTTCCAGCTTCATCCATGTCCCTGCAAAGGACGTGAACCCATCCTTTTTTATGGCTGCATAGTATTCCATGGTGTATATGTGCCACAATTTCTTTATTCAGTCTATCATTGATGGGCATTTGGGTTGGGTTGGGTTGGTCCCAAAAGTCTTTGCCATTGTAAACAGTGCCATACTTAACATATGTGTGTATGTGTCTTTATAATAGAATGCTTTATAATTCTTTGGGTATATACCCAGTAATGAGATTGCTGGATCAAATGGTATTTCTATTTCTAGATCCTTGAGGAATTGCCACACTGTCTTCCACAATGTTTGAACTAAATTACACTCCCACCAACAGTGTAAAAGCATTCCTATTTCTCCACATCCTCTCCAGCATCTGTTGTTTCCAGATTTTTTAATGATTGCCATTCTAACTGGTGTGAGATGGTATCTCAATGTGGTTTTGATTTGCATTTCTCTAATGACCAGTGATGATGAGCTTTTTTCATATGTTTGTGGGCTACATAAATGTCTTCTTTTGAGGAGTGTTTGTTCATATCCTTCACCCATTTTTTGATGGGTTTGTTTGTTTGTTTTCTTGTAAATTTGTTTAAGTTCTTTGTATATTCTGAATATTAGTCCTTTGTCAGATGGGTAGATTGCAAAAATTTTTCCCCTTTCTGTTGGTTGCTGATTCATGCTAATGATAGTTTCTTTTGCTGTGCAGAAGCTCTTATGTTTAATTAGATCCCATTGTCAATTTTGGCTTTTGTTGCTATTGCTTTTGGTGTTTTTGTTATGAAGTGCTTGCCTATGCCTACATCGTGAATGGTATTGCCTAGGTTTTCTTCTAGGGTTTTTATGGTGTTAGGTATTTTGTTTAAATCTTTAATCCATCTGGAGTTTATTTTTGTATAAGGTTTAAGAAAGGGGTCCAGTTTTAGCTTTCTGCCTATGGCTAGCCAGTTTTCCCAACACCATTTATTCAATAGGGAATCCTTTCCCGATTGCTTGTTTTTGTCAAGTTTGTCAAAGATTGGATGGTTGTAGATGTGTGATGTTACTTCTGAGGCCTCTGTTCTGTTCCTGTGGTCTACATCTCTTGTTTTGGTACCAGTACCATGCTGTTTTGATTACTGTAGCTTTATAGTATAGTTTGAAGTCAGGTAGTGTGATGCTTCCAGCTTTGTTTTTTTTTTTTTTGCTTAGGATTGTCTTGGCTATGTGGGCTCTTTTTTGGTTCCATATGAAGTTTAAGCTGTGTTTTTCCAGTTCTGTGAAAAAGGTCAGTGGTAGCTTGATGGGGATAGCATTGAATCTATAAATTACTTTGGACAGTATGGTTATTTTCATGATATTGATTCTTCCTAACCATGAGCATGGAATATTTTTCCATCTGTTTATGTCCTGTCTTATTTCCTTGAGCAGCGGTTTGTAGTTCTCCTTGAAGAGGTCCTTCACGTCCCTTGTTAGTTGTATTCCTAGGTATTTTATTCTCCTTGTAGCAGTTGTGAATGGGAGTTCACTCATGATTTGGCTCGCTTTTTGTTTTTGGTGTATAGGAATGCTTGTGATTTTTGCACATTGATTTTGTATCCTGAGACTTTGCTGAAGTTACTTATCACCTTAAGGAGATTTTGGGCTGAGATAATGGGGTCTTCTAAATATACAATCATGTTGTCTACAAATAGAGACAATTTGACTTCCCCCTTTCCTAGTTGAATACCCTTTATTTCTTTTTCTGGCCTGATTGCTCTGGCCAGAACTTCCAATACTATGTTGAATAGGAGTGGTGAGAGAGGACACCCTAGTCTTGTGCAAGTTTTCAAAGGGAATTCTTCCAGTTTTTGCCCATTCAGTATGATATTGTTTGTGGGTTTGTTGTAGATAGCTTTTATTATTTTGAAGATACGTTCTGTCAATACCTAGTTTATTCAGGGTTTTTAGCATAAAGGGCTGTTAAGGCCTCCTGTGCATCTATTGAGATAATAGTGGTTTTTGTCTTTGGTTCTGTTTATGTGATGGATTATGTTTACAGATTTGCATATGTTAAACCAGCCTTGCATCCCAGGGATAAAACTGACTTGATCGCAATGGATAAGCTTTTTCTGTGCTGTTGCATTCGATTTGCCAGTATTTTTTAAAGGATTTTTGCATCGATGTTCATCACGGATATTGGCCTGAAATTTTCTTTTTTAGTTATGCCTCTGCCAGGTTTTGGTATCAGGATGATGTTGGTCTCATAAATGAGTTAGGGAGTATTCCCTCTTTTTGTATTGTTTGGAATAGTTTCAAAAGGAATTGTGCCAACTCTTCTTTGTACCTTAGAGAGGGGGTTTCACCATTTTGGTCAGACTGGTTTTGAACTCTTGACCTCGTGATCCACCTGGCTCAGCCTCCCATAGTGTGGGGATTTTGCCCAACTACAAAGTCTATTTTTAATCCCATCGTGTGTGTGTGTGTGTGTTTGTGTGTGTGTTTATGTGTATGCTTTAAAATCCCAGCTATCATACTTTTTTTTATCTAGAAGTTTGATTGGGTTCTCTTTTATACTGCATGTATATATATATAATATTTAATAGGCTTATGTACTTTATTGAATATACAAAATATAGTTATGATTTTTTTTTGCTAGCAAAGTATAAATCAGGATTTGGATTCATATCAATCTGACTCCTGTAGTTCAGTGGTCAGCAAGTTATGGCCCATTGGCTGAAACTAGCCTGCCATGGACCAATGTGATAATGCTGGTTGTTTACATATGGCCTCTCGCTTTTTTTATGCTGCAAAGGCAGAGCTGAGCTGTTTCAACAGAGACCTTATGTCTCCAAAAGCCAAAATATTTACTATCTGGCATTTGTAGGAAAAGCTTGCTGAGTTCTGCTTTAGAGGCGTTTTTATTTATAAAAACTGAAGTGTCAGTTCTCATGTAGCATTTTTCATTTTTGACCTTCACTAAACACTAACAGCATAATATTGAGTTTTATTTTTATAAAGGCAATGGAGACTGTAGACAAGGCTCATATGTCATATGGTTCAGGTATGAAGCTGTGCAATGATCTGATTTGGCAGTTATAAAATTTGGAAAATCTTAGATAGTAGAATAGTCAGCACGACCCAAAGTTCAGTAGTTTTTACATTTGGCATGTATAATGTTCTTCTGTAAAGCTTGTTGAAATAGAATAAAGGACTCTGTATCAACTTTCTGATTCAGTAAGTTAGGTGGGATATGAGAATATACATTTCTAACAAGTTCCCAGGTCATGCCAATAGTCCTGTTTGGGACCATGCCTTGAAAATCACTGCTTTAACCCTTTTTAAGTGTATCATTGAATTTCAGTAAATATATAAAATTATATACCAGCACCACAATCCAGTTTTAGTACAATTCCATGGTGCTAAAGAGTTCGTTGTGCACATTTGCAGTCAATCCCAACATTCACCTTCAGCCTGAGGCAATAAGTTATCTTTCTTTCACTATGGTTTTGCACTTTTCAGAAATTTTATATAAATGGAATATGATACATAGTTATATACCTGGAATTTTTCACTTAACGTAATATTTTTGAGATTCATCTATGTCATTGCATGTATCAGTACCTTTCTTTTATTGCTAAGTATTACTTCAAAGTATGCATATACCATATTTTTTTGTCCATTCAACATTTTATGGATATTTGGATTGTTTTCAGTTTTGGCTACTATGAAAAATGCTCTTATGAGTATTCATGTATAAGAGATGGCCTGTGCTTTTGATTAAAAGGAAGTTATAATATCTAAATGATATTCATATATTATCCTATGCTTATAGTTGATAAAAAATATTAATATGTTCTTGTTTCCTATTTCCAATAATATTTTAATATTTACTATGAATATTTTATGTTCTTGCAATTAACTAATTTTTGATAATTTTATGTCAAAATATTATAAATTGGTATATGATATTCTATAAAAATTTTGTAAGATGTTTCTTTTGAGATAATCAACACACTCTATATAGATGTCAATCTTACAAAATCGATATATTTACTCTTATTGATGGGTAAAATTCACACTGAGCAAACCTGGAATAAAATAAGTATAAAACATACTAGAGGAGAGCACAAATACAACAAAGGCAATAATTCCAAATAATGCTGTACCCATTTCATTCAACATACGACTACTGGCAAGACAACATGTAAAGGCAGTGAATAACTTGTAGCACTGCATTCAAGCAGGACATGAAACCTAAGTGAAACAAATGAGGTGTCACGCTTGCTAATGTAAAAGCAACAACACAGAAACACATATATTAAAACACTCAGTTGATAAACTTAAGTTGTGTAAAGTGAATCCTCAAATAAAGCATACTGAATTAAAAAAAAAATAAGTATAAAACAAATAAAACTTAGCTTTTGATTTTGGAAATGTTCAGGTACAGATAACAATAGAGAGAATTGTTTAACGAAATCCCCATGTATCAATCTCACCTAATTTCAACAATTGTTAATAGTTTAACATTCTTTTTTAATCTGTACCTTGCCTCCCAATCTATTCCTGGTATTCTGTGTTGAATCGCAAAATCATATCATTTCTTCTGGAAATACTTCACTATATATTGTAAACTGATGAGGGCTTACAAAAAAAGTATGTATGTAAACTTTTACAGCACCTTTATTTCACATAACAACATTAGCAATAATTTTAATGCCATCTACTACCCAGTGTGTGTTTAGTTGTCCCTAATTATCTGAAATATATTTTTCAAGTTGTTTGATTGAACTAGAATGAAACAAGATACACACGTTGCAATTGATTGATAACACTGTTAAGTCAATCTTAAATCTATAATTATTTCTCTTTCCTTGTTTTTCCATGACAATGATTTGTTGAAGAAACTGGCAGGATTTGTATGATCTACACTTACCTGACTGTATCTTCTTCATATCATTTAGTATATCCTTTATCCCATGTGTTTCTAATAAAGTGTAAATACAAAGGATTTAGATACAGAGGATTGGATATACTCAGGTTTTGGTATTTTTACTAGTAGCAAGGATATTTCTTAGGAAGACTTGTCTATTTCATATAGCATCGTTGCCTATGTCTATCAGTCCCACTTTTACTGTTTCTGTGATTCATGATTTGATTCAGGTGTTGTCAGCTTGATCCATTCATTATCAAGTTTCCCTCCAACCTTTTACCAGATGCTTTTATTAGCTATTGATGAATATTCCTAGATTTCCTCTATTTCAGTAGAATTGCAAAATGGCAATCTCTAATTCCATCATTCCTTCTGCAGTCCTTACCTAGAACTTTTCTACGAAGAATATTCTTTCATCAACTCTTCGGTTACCCTGAAATTCAACTTTTACATACAAGGAAGGATGAATGCTTGCTTCTTTTTGTTCAGTTTATCGGTTTTCAAAACTCTAAATGTGATTGAGTTTTAAAGTGTCATTATGAACTCATGGAGCTTATTTATTTGAAGGGTTTGATCTATTTCAGTCATTGTTTTTAGTGGTCAAATTGTTTCATTTTTGACTGGTAGACCTCTAAGATTCGCTCCTGTGTCCTTTGATTTCTGTTAGTATTTAAAAACATATGTCATTGCTTTTTGGTTCAAGATTTCCCAGTCTCAGATTATACATTTTGTGCTCTAGATGTTATTTTTTTGAAGAGAACTGATTAGTGGGGAATGGAATTTATAGACCATAATCTAGGTGCTAAGAAGCTTACTCTTTCTGAGTTGTTACTGCTCCTAGATCTTTGAAACTCTCTTTTACAAAGGTACTGGATTTAACATATTTTTCAGTATATGTTCATGCTTTTATCTTTAGGATTGTATATATTTTTGGTATAAGGAAAACAGTATTAACACAATTCAATTAAGTTTAGCATTCCTTTGATGAAGATACATTTTTTTTCCCAGGCATTATGTATGGTAGGCACTAGTATTCGATGCAGTTGTGGTGGTTACTTTCTGGGAAGCAATGAGACTTACTCTTGGCATCTATGGGATGACATGTAAGAATATAAATTTTAATTTAATAAATGAAACAATAATGGATAAAATGCAGACACAGCACAAAAAGGAACTAATTAACCCTCTTGGTAGGAGGTGTTCAAGGAATGTTTCACATTCCCAAGGAAGGTAACATCTTGTGCTGGGTATTAAAGGAGGTAGATGATACCTGTTTCATTGGGTTTAAAAAAGATGCAGGAAAGGGACTTTCAGACAGAAGAAAAAGCGTATGAAAGATATGGAACAAGGAAACAGGACTGACAGTTTGGTGCCATTTGGGTCACCAAGACTGAAGTGGAAAATGACAACAGATGAGGCAAAATCAGCAAAATCTCATATGCCAGGGTAAAGAGCCTATGCTTAATCTAGAGGCAAATAGGAAACACTGAAGGATGTTAAGCAGAAATATGAAATGATCTAATTTGCTCCTCAGAATAATCATTCTGGTAACAGTGAGGAAAATGGATTGGGAGAGGAAATGCCAAATGAGAAAGTTTGTTTTTGACTTTACAAACTTGGGCCTAGAATAGTGCTTGGCAGATAGCAGGCACTTAATAATATTTGTTGAATGAAAAACAAAAAGTTACTATATTAATTCAAAAGACGTTGATAAATCTGAAGAAAAACCACACAGAAATAGAACCGATATTTTTTTGTTGCTACTACTTGATTCATCTGCTGGCTTATTTGGTATCTTACCATAAGATTTTCATGAACAAATCAGTAAGTAAAAACAACCATATAAAAAATTAGTCAAACGGCCGGGTGCGGTGGCTCAAGCCTGTAATCCCAGCACTTTGGGAGGCCGAGGCAGGTGGATCACGAGGTCAAGAGATCGAGACCATCCTGGTCAACATGGTGAAACCCCGTCTCTACTAAAACTACAAAAAATTAGCTGGGCATGGTGGTGCGTGCCTGTAATCCCAGCTACTCAGGAGGCTGAGGCAGGAGAATTGCCTGAACCCAGGAGGCGGAGGTTGCGGTGAGCCGAGATCGCACCATTGCACTCCAGCCTGGGTAACAAGAGCGAGACTCCGTCTACAAAAAAAAAAAAAAAAAAAAAATTAGTCAAATGATTTGAATAGCAGGTTCACAAAAGGGAAGTCTGAAGGGTAATGAGGTATATGAAAACATGTTCAATTTCACTAGCAACTACTAAAGAAATGCAAATATCACTTAACTCCCATGAGATGCAAGAATATTTAAGAGTTTGAACAAAACTCAATCTTGACCAGGATGTTGAATTGTTGGAATTCTCACATGCTGCTGGTGAGAGTGTAAATTGGTGAAATGATTATAGAAAGTGGTTTGGTGGTCAGTAGTCATTAAGTCAGAAGATGTACATGTCTTTTGACTCAGCATTTCCACTCAAATATAAACCCTAGAGAAATGCTCATACCTGTACAGAGACATGTTCAACAATGTTGATCATGGTGTTGTTGATTAAATGAAAAACTTTGAAATAACATAAATATCTATCTGTAGGAGAATGGGTAAATTGTGGTATATTTGTATACCATATACTATTCAGCAGTGAAAAATAAACAAATTAGAGCTATGTAAATAAAACAGGAAAAAAGTTTACAAAGTGATATATATATAGTATGATGTCACTTATATAAAGTTAATTATGCAATATAATATTACATATATGTAATAACAGTTCAAAATTCCAAATTTAAGAGGCTAGTTATCTCTGAGAAGGGAAAGCAGAAGGGAAATGGGATTAGGGGAGGTTACACAGGAAGTGTCATCCTTTCTTTAAAAGAAAAAATGGGGCCGGACGCGGTGGCTCACGCCTATAATCCCAGCACTTTGGGAGGCCAAGGCGGGTGGATCACGAGGTCAAGAGATCGAGACCATCCTGGTCAACAAGGTGAAACCTCGTCTCTACTAAAAATACAAAAATTAGCTGGGCATGATGGTGCGTGCCTGTAGTCCCAGCTACTCGGGAGGCTGAGGCAGGAGAATTGCTTGAACCCAGGAGGCGGAGGTTGTGATGAGCCGAGATCGTGCCATTGCACTCCAGTCTGGGCAACAACAGCGAAACTCCGTCTCAAAAAAAAACAAAAAAGAAAAAAAGAAATAACGGTCATAAACATATAGCAAAATCAAAATTTTATAAAGCCAGATAATGGTCAAAAAAGTATTTGTTGTTTTTGTTTTTATATATTTGAAATGTTTCCAGTGAAAAATCCTTTGAGCTTAGAGAATTCCAGAATTATTTTTATTCTCAAAGTAAAATATTTTCCTAGCATCTAAATAATTTTAAGAGCTCTTTATTTTGCAGATTTGACTGGTGGATTAGCTCAGAAGCTATTTGATGTTTCAGAAATAACTTCGGCAGCAATGGTTCATTCGTTGCCTACGGCAGTTCCAGAATCTCCTAGAATTCATGCTACAAGAACACCCAAAACACCTCGAACACCTAGGTTACAAGATCCTAACAAAACACCAAGATTTTATCCTGTTGTTAAGGAACCAACAGCCATTGATGTAAAGGTATACAAAACAACCAGGAACATAAGGCTTGCATTTTATATCCTTTAACATTACAGAATGATATGTTTTAATTTCTATCACTTTAAAAAATATGTATTATAAGCTGTAATATTTCAATTAAAAATTGCACTTTACCATAGTGATATTTTCTCAGGTTAAGAAATAATTTCCTTACCTGGGTGTAGTGGCGCATGCCTGTAATCCCAGCTACTTGGGAGGCTGAGTCAGGAGAATTGCTTGAACCCAGGAGGCGGAGGTTGCGGTGAGCCAAGATCATGCCATCGCACTCCAGCCTGGGCAACACAGCGAAACTCCATCTCAAAAAAAAAAAGAAAGAAGAAGAAGAAATAATTTCTTGGTTGGTTGCAGTGGTTCACACCTGTAATCCAACACTTTGGGAGGCCAAAGGCAGGGGGAATCACTTGAGCTCAGGAGTTGGAGACGAGCCTGGGCAATGTGGTGGGACCCCATGTCTAAAAAAAATACAAAAACTAGCTGGGCATGGTGGCATGTGCCTGTAGTCCCAGCTACTTGGGAGGCTGAAGTGAGAGGATCACTTGAGCTGGTAGTGCAGTGAGCCATAATCATGCCACTGCACTCCAGCCTTGGCAACAGAGTAAGACCCCATTTCTCAAACAAACAAACAACAACAAAAAAAACAGAAACCATTTTTACAATTGGATAGTGTAATTAAAGATGAACAGAAAGTATAATGAAGAATCATACTAAGCTGCACTTCTTTTCATCCTTGTTTCACAAACCTCCTTATTTATTAAGTTTTGTAACTTGTGTGTGAGATGTTTGAGTTTTGTGACTTCATATGATTTCACAATGTGTCATCTACAGTATAAAAATGTTTGAGTTCATTTATAGTCAGAGGGTTTTAATTTACTTGTAAAGTTCACACTACTGAAACTAATTGCAATGCTTGACTTTATTTTCTTTAGAGTCCAAGAAAGAGAAAAACAAGGCATAGTACAAATCCCCCTCTAGAGTGTCATGTTGGTTGGGTAATGGATTCCAGAGACCATGGGCCAAGAACATCCTCTGTCAGGTACTATATTTCTCAAACATTACTTTTTTGTTCTTGATCTGAAGCTTTTGAAAACCATTACTAATTAGATATTTCAAAAGATTTAAAAATTAATATGTTAGCAAATTAGAGAACAATGGAAATGGTACAAAGAAGCCAAAGAAGAGATAAATTTTACAAGGATATTAAGGAAGTAATCCATTAGGACAGTTTTTCTTCCTATTTAAATTATTTTTTCACAAATGTGAACTCTTAGATTTATAGACTATTTAGGTCTATGAAGTTAGTATCTTTGAACAGATCCCAGAGTCTTAGTGGCATTTAATAGATTCTTAGTAGATATTTATTGAGGACATTAATTTGCTAAACAAACTACTCAAACTATGTAAAGGATATGGAAACAAAACATGATTTTGCTTCCCGCCCCCTTTTTGGGAAATAATTTAGATTAGCTGATTATTAGCAGGAAGCATTTTGTTATAAGAAACAAAAAAATGAATTAAAATCTTTTGGAGTGCCAGTGATAGGCAAAGCAATATGGTATGTTTTGTCCTTTAGAGGAGATGCAGAGATGATTTTCGCTTATTGCTCTGTGAGTCTTTCTTTCTTTCTTTTTTTTTTTTCTGAGACGGAGTTTCGCTCTTGTTACCCAGGCTGGAGTGCAATGGCGCGATCTCGGCTCACCGCAGCCTCCGTCTCCTGGGTTCAGGCAATTCTCCTGCCTCAGCCTCCTGAGTAGCTGGGATTACAGGCACGCGCCACCATGCCCAGCTAATTTTTTGTATTTTTAGTAGAGACGGGGTTTCACCATGTTGACCAGGATGGTCTCGATCTCCTGACCTCGTGATCCACCCGCCTCGGCCTCCCAAAGTGCTGGGATTACAGGCTTGAGCCACCGCGCCCGGCCTTTTCTTTCTTTTAAATAAAAATAGAGAGAGAATTTTGCTCTGTTGCCTAGGATGGTCTCAAACTTCTGGCCTCAAGCAATCCTCCTACCTCAGCCTCCTGAAGTTCTGGGATTATAGGCATGAGCCACCTCACCCAGCCTGTGTTTCTTAAATACTTGATATCTTCAGAATAATTATCTGATAGTTTTTTCCATTTGAAAACTGGGAAAATACATTTTTGACTGTTTACTAGAAAAGAAGGATTAGTTTCATGAAAAGAAATGCTAGGGAGTTTATCATAATCTCAAAACCTTAAGTCTCTCTTTTTAGTGATATACATTTGATTCCTTTACATTCTTCTTACTAGTTATATTGTCCCTAAAAGATAAAAAGTATATATATTCTTCTGCACACCTGTGGTATACGAATAGTTATTTTGGATTTATAAGTGATTTTTCGTGGGTTTTTTTTCCCCATAGTATTTGTTTTTATTGGAGCAGTATATTTAGATATCAACAACAATGAAAAATATTTAATTTACCTAATGAAGGGCATCTTGTTTGCTTCCAAGTTTTGGCAGTTATGAACAAATCTGCTGTAAACATCTATACAAAGGTTTTAGTGCGGACGTATTTTAAAATCCTTTGGATAAATACTAAGGAGCATGATTTCTGGATTGTATGATAAGAATATGTTTAGTTTTGTAAGAAACTACCAAACTGTTTTCCCAATTGGCCATATCATTTTGTGTTCTCATCAGTAATGTTTCTTTTTAACCTTGGTAATGTCTTGTTTTGAAGTCAGCCTTGTCTGTTATTTATGTAATTTTTCCAACTTTCTTTAGCTGAGTGTTTGCCAATGTATCTTTTTCTACTCTTTTAAGCAAAGTCTTTGTTTTAAAGTGGGTTTCATGTAGGCAGCATATATTTGGGCCTTTCTTTGCTTTTTATAACCCAGTCTGATAATGTGTTGTTTAATCAGTATGTTTAGACCATCCACATTTAGTGTAGTTATCGATGTGGTTGGATTTAAAGCTATCATTTATTTGTCTCATATGTTCTTTTTTTTTGAGACAGAGTCTCACTATATCGTCCAGGCTGAAGTGCAATGGCTCAGTCTTGGCCCACTGCAACTTCTGCCTCCCAGGTTCAAGTTGTCCTGCCTCAGCCTCCAAAGTAGCTAGGATTACAGGCACCCAACACCAAACCCAGCTAATTTTTGTATTTTTAGTAGAGATGGGGTTTCACCATGTTGGCCAGGCTGGTCTCAAACTCCTGACCTCAGGTGATCTACCTGCCTTGGCCTCCCAAAGTGCTGGGATTACAGGCATGAGCCACTGCACACAGCTGTCTCATCTATTCTTTGTTCTTTTTTTTTTTTCTCTGTCTCTTTTTTTTTTTTTTTTTTTGCTTTCTTTTGGATTGAGTTTTTATAATGATTCTATTTTATCTCTACTATTGGCTTATCAGCTATGTCTTGTTTTTATTTTTTAGTGATCCTCTAGGATTTACAGGTGCATCCTGTTTTGTTGTGCTTCACAGATACTGTGTTTTTCACAAATTGAACGTTTGTGGCACCCCTGTGTTGAATAAGTTTATCAGTGCTTTTTATCCAACAGATGTACTCACTTCATGTCTCTGTGTCACCCTTTGGTAATTCTTCCAATACTTCAAACTTCATTATTATGTCTTTTTTTTTTTTTAAAGAAAGAGTCTCAGTCTGTTGCACAGGCTGGAGTGCAGTGGCACAATCATGGCTCACTGCAGCTGCAACTACCAGACTCAAGGGATCCTCCCACTTCAGCCTCCTGAGTAGCTGGGACCACAGTTGCATGCCAGTTGGCCCAGGTAATTTTTTAATTTTTTGCAGAGATGGGAGTCTCACTCTGCTATCTGGGCTGGTCTTGAACTCCTGGACTCAAGCAATCCTCCCACCTCAGCCTTCCAAAGTGCTGGGATTACAGGCATGAGCCACCACGCCCAGCTACTATTTAGTATTTTATGGTGATCTGTGATTATTGAGCTTTGATGTTAACTGTTGTAATTGTTTTGGCACATCATGAATCATGCCAATATAAGACAGTGAACTTAATCAATAAATGTTCTGTGTTTTCTCGCTGCTCCACTGACTGTCCATTTCTCTATCTTTCCCTCTCTTCTTGGGCTTTCCTATACCCTGAGAGACAACAATGTTGAAGTTAGACCAACTAATAACCCTACAATGGCCCCTAAGTGTTCAAGTGAAACTAAGAGTCAAAATTCTTCAAAACTAGAAGTGCCATCATTAATATCAGGAAGGCATGTTGAAAGCCCCAAGATAGGCTAAAAGCTAGGCCTCTTGTGTCAAACAGCCAAAATATGAAGCACAGTTTTTGAGGAAAATTAAAAATGCTACTCCAGATGACAAAGTGAAACAGCTTTATTAATGGATAGGGAGAGAGTGGTCTGATTAAAAGATCAAACCAGCCACAAGACTCCCTTAAGCCAAAGCATAATTCAGAGCAAGGCCCTGACTCTCTTCGATTCTGTGAAGACAGAGAGGTGAGGAAGGTGCAGAAGAAGAGTTGGAATCTAGTAGAAGTTGGTTCATGAGGTTTAGGAAGCTATCTCCATAATATAAAAGTGCAAGATGAAGCAGCAAGTGCTAATAGGGAAGCTGCAGCAAGTTATAAGGAAGATCTAGCTAAGATAATAAATAAAAGTGGATACATTTCTATAGGTCTAGATCTGAAAAAAAAAGTGTGGCTACCTTAAACAATAGATTTTCAATGTAGACAAAATAGCCTTCTATTGGAAGAAGAACCCAGCTAGGACTTTCATAGCTAGGGAGGAGAAGTCAGTGTTTGGCTTCAGAGATTCAAGGGACAGGGGTGACTCTCTTGTTAGGGGCTAACGGAGCTGAAGACCAAGTTGCAGCCATTGCTAATTTACTGTTCTGAAAATCCTAGGGTCCTTTTGAATTATGCTAAATCTACTAATCTGCTTATGCTCTATAAATCGAACAGCAAAGTCTACATGGCAGCACATCTGCTTACAGTGTGGTTTACTAAATATTTTAAGCCCACTGTTAAGACCTACTATTCAGAAAAAGAAGATTTCTTTCAATACTTCCTTTCATTGACAGTGTACCTCATCACCCAAGAACTTTGATGAAGATATGCAAGGAGATAAATGTTTCTTTTCATACCTGATGCATTTATTCTGCCGTCCATGAATTCCAAGGAGCCATTTCAACTTTCTAGTCTTATTAGTTAGAATATTCATGTATAGTCTATTCATAAGGCTATAGCTGCCACAGCTAGTGATTCCTCTGATGGACCTGAGCAAAGTAAATTGAAAACATTCCGGAGAGTATTCACCATTCTACATGCCATTAAGAACATTGGTGATTCATAGGAGGAGGTCAAAATATCAACATTAACAGGATTTTGGAAGAAGTTGATTCCTGCCCTCATGAATGACTTTGAGAGGCTCAGACTTCAGTGGAGGCTATAACTACAGATGTTGTGAAAATAGAAAGAGAAATAGAATTAGAAGTGGAGCCTGAAGTTGTGACTGAATTGGTGCAATCTCCTGATAAAAACTTGAAGCGATGAGGAATTGCTTCTTATGGATGAGCACAAAGAGTGGTTTCTTAAGCTGGAATCTACTCCTGGTGAAGATTCTGTGAACGTTGTTGAAATGACGACAACAGATTTAGAATATTATATAAAGCAGTGTCAGGGTTTGAGAGGACTGACTCCAATTTTGAAAGAAGTTCTGCTGTGGGTGAAATGCTACCAGGACAGCATCCATTCTACAGAGAAATCTTTTGGGAACAGAAGAGTCAATCAATGCAGCAAACTTCATTGTCTTATTTTAAGAAATTGCCACTCCAACCATCAGCAACTACCACTCTGATCAGTCAGCAGCCATCTGCATTAAGGCAAAACCCTCCACCAGCAAAAAGACTATGACTTGCTGAAGGCTCAGATGATCATTAGCATTTTTAGCAGTACAGTTTTTGAAAAATTAGTACATAATAGTTGTATGTATTTTGGGGGTTCATG
Source organism: Sapajus apella (assembly GCF_009761245.1). Lineage (NCBI taxonomy): Eukaryota > Metazoa > Chordata > Mammalia > Primates > Cebidae > Sapajus > Sapajus apella. The sequence goes on along the minus strand of NW_022436967.1, from coordinate 10,765,454 downwards.
TGATATTTTGATACATGCATACAATGTGTAATGATCAAATCAGGGTAATGGGGATATCAATCACATCAAACATTTTTCTTTATTCTGTTCTATTTTTTTCTTAAGATCTTCTTGTATACCAATCTTTCAGCTATTTTGTACTATACAATATGTAATTGTTAAGTATAGTTTCCCTACTACTATACCATAAAACACTAGATCTTATTTTTGGCATTAACTGTATTTCTGTACCTGTTAACCAACTGCTCTTTGTCCCCCTTCTCCCTACCCATTCCAGTCCCTAGTAAGCACTAATCAACTCTATCTCTATGAGATCTACTTTTTTAGCTCCCACATATTAGTGAGAACATGTGGTATTTATCTTTCTTTACCTGGCTTATTTCATATAACCTAATGACCTCCAATTCTATCCATGTTGCTGCAAATGACAGAATTCTTTTTTACGGCTAAATAGTATTCCATTGGGTATGTTCATGTATGTGCATATATATGTATGTGCATATATATACACACACATATACACACGTGTACATACACATATATACACATACATATACTTTTCTTCATTCATCCATTGATAGACATTTATTTTGATTACGTTTCTTGGCTGTAGTGAATAGTGCTGCAGTAAACATGGGAGAGCAGCTGTCTCTTCGATATACTGATTTCCTCTATTTTGGATATATACCCAGCAGTGAGATTGCTGAATCATATGGTAGTTCTATTTTTTAGTTTTTTGAGGAACTTCTATGCTGTTTTCTATAGTGGCTGTACTAATTTACATTTACACCAACAGCATGTGAAGCATTCCCCTTTCTCTGTAACCTTGCAACATATATTTTTTGTCTTTTTGATAAAAGCCATTTTAACTGGGGTGAAATGCTTTATCATTGTAGTTTTGATTTGTGTCCTCCTGATAATTAGTAATGTCGAGCGTTTTTAAACATACCTCTTGTCCAGTTGATGTCTTCTTTGGAGAAATGTCTAGATCTTTTGTCAATTTTAAAATGGGATTATTTGGGGTTTTTTTGCTACTGAGTTGTTTGAGTTCCTTGTATATTCTGGGTATTAGTCCCTTTTTGGATAGATAGTTTGCAGATATTTTCTTTCATTCTGTAGGTCGTCTCTCTGCTTTGTTGGTTCCTTCATTTGCTGTGCAGAAACTTTTTTGCTTGATATAATCTTATTCGTCTATTTTTACTTTTGTTGCTTGTGCTTTTAGCATCTTACACAAAACATCTCTGCCTAGACCAATGGCCTAGAGTGTTTTCCCAACATTTTCTTCTAGTAGTTTCATAGCTTTGGGTCCTAGATTTAAGTCTTTAGTCCATTTTGATTGGCTTTTTTCATATGGTAGAGATAGAGGTCTAGCTTCACACTTTTATATATGGTTATCTAGTTTTCTTAGCACCATTTATTGAAGTTACTGTCTTTTCCTCACTGTGTGTTCTTGGTGCATTTGTAAAGGAATTGGCTAATAATATGTAGATTTTTTTTTCCTAAATTTTCTATTCTGTTCGGTTGGTCTGTGTGTCTGCTTTTACACCAGTACCATGCTACCTTTGTTACTATGGCTTTGTATTATATTTTGAAGTTGGGTAGTGTGATGCCTCCAGCTTTATTCTTTTTGCTCAGAATTACTTTGATTTTTCAGGGGCTTTTGTGGTTCTTTACAAATTTTAGAATTTTTTTTTCTATTTCTGTGAAGAATGTCATAGGTAGTTTGATAGGGATGGAATTAAATCTGTAGAAGTTGCTGTGTAGTATTGACATTTTAACAATGTTAATTTTTCCAATCCATGAGCATGAGATGTCATTCCGTTTTTTTTTTTTTTTTTTTGATGTGACTGCTTTAATTTCTTTCATCTGTGTTTTTTAGTTTTCTTTGTAGAGATCTTTCACTTCAGTTACATTTATACCTAGATACTTTAAATATTTTTGTAACTGTTGTTAAATGAGATTGCCTTCCTGATTTCTTTTTCAGTTTGCTTGCTATTGGCATATATAAATGCTACTGATGCCGGGCGTGGTGACTCACGCCTGTAATCTCAGCGCTTTGGGAGGCGGAGGTGGGTGGATCACCTGAGGTCAGGAGTTCAAGACCAACCTGGCCAACATGGTGAACCCCTGTCTTTAAAAATAAATAAATAAATAAATAAATAAATAAATGCTACTGATTTTTGTAAATTGATTTTGTATTGTGCAACTTTGCTTTACTGAATTTATCTAGATTTTTGGTGGAGTCTTTGGATTTTTCTAAATATAATATCACATCGTTTGCAGGCAAGGATAATTTGACTTTTTCCTTTCCAGTGTGGATGCCCATTCTCTTGCCTAATTGCTCTTGCTAGGACTTACAGTACTATGTTCAATTACCATGTGGTATTAAGCCTGCAGATAGTGCACAGAATGCAAGAGTTGAGGCTTCAGAGCCTCTGCCTTTATTTCAGAAGATGTATGGAAAAGCCTGGATGTCTAGACAAAAGCCTACTACAGGGGTAGAGCCCTCATGAAGACCCTCTATGAGGGCAGTACAGAGGGGAATTGTGGGGCTGGAGCCCTCATACAGACTCCCCACTGGGGCACTGCCTACAGCAGCTTTGTGAAGAGGGCCACTGTCCTCCAGACCCCAGAATGGTAGATCCACGATCCACTAGCAGCCTGCACCCTCAGCCTCAAAAAGCCACAGGCATTCAATGCCAGCCCTTAAGAGCAGCCATATGGTCTAAACCCTGGAAAGCCATAAGCGTGGAGCTGCCCAAGGCTTTGTGAGACCACCCCTTGCACCAGCATGACCTGGATGTGACATATGGAGTCAAAGGAGATTATTTTGGAGCTTTAAGATTTAGTGTCTATTTCTTCCTTTTGCTTGGAGTTGTTATTGTGAAAATGAGTTGTGAGATCTGGTTGTTTAAAAGTGTGTGGCACCTCCCCTCTTTCTCTTCCTCCTGCTCCAGCTATGTGAAGTGTTGCTTCCCCTTGCATTCCACCATGATTGTTAGTTTTCCTAAGGCCTCCCTTGAAGCTGAGTAGATACCAGCATCATGCTGTACTGCTTATAGAACCATGAGCCAATTAAACCCCTTTCCTCTGTAATTTACCCAGTCTCGGGCATTTCTTCATAGGTAATGTGAGAACAACCAAATACATCTAGCTGAAGGTTTGTTCATTTTGTTTATGTTTTCAAAAAACCAACTTTTCATTGATTTTTTTTTTGTACTTGTTTTAGTCTCAATTTTATTTATTTCTGCTTTGATCGTTATTATTTCTTTCTACTAATTTAGGGTTTGATTTGTTCTTTTCTAGTTCTCAAATACATCGTTAGGTTGTGTATTTGGAACTTTTTGACTTTTTTGATGTAGGCATTTATTGCTATAAAATTCTTTCAGTACTGCTATGCTGTATCCCATTGGTTTTGGAAAGTTATGTTTCCATTTTCATTTGTTTGAAGACATTTTGAAATTTTCTTCTTAATTTATTAATCTATTGATCATTCAGGAGCATGTTGTTTAAATTCTACCTGTTTGTGTAGTTTCCAAAATTCTTCATGTTATTGATTTCTGTTTTTATTCTGTTGTAGTCAGAGAAGATACTTGATATGATTTTGGCATTTTTGAATTTGTTGAGACATGTTTTATAGCATAACATATGTTTTATCCTGGAGAATGTTCCATGTGCTAATGAGAAGCACGTGTTCTGCAGTAGTAAGTGAAATGTTCTATAAATGTCGTAGGTCCAGTTGGTCTAGGTGCAGTTTAACTTCATTATATCTTTGTTGATTTTTCTGTCTGGATGATCTGTCCATTACTGAGAGATGGGTGTTGAAAATCTCCTGCTATTATTGTATTATAGTCTGTCTATCCTCTAGATTTATTAATGTTTGTTTAATATATTTGAGTGCTCCAGAATTAGGGGCATATATTTATAATTGTTATATCCTGTTGCTGAATTGATTCATTTATCATCATATAGTGACCTTCCTTGTCCTTTTTTTTTTTTTTTTTTTTTTTTTTAAATTTTTTTTTTTTACAAACTTTGACTTGGTCTATTTTGTTTAATATAAGTATGGCTACTTTTTTTTTTTTTTTGCTTCCATTTGCATAGAATGTCTTTTTCCATTCTTCACTTTCAGTCTATGTGTGTCTTTATAGGTGATGTGAGTTTCTTATAGGCAATATATAGTTGGATCTTGTTTCTAAAAGTTTTTAAAAGTTTACTCAGCAATGCTTATATCTTTTGATTGGAGAATTTAGGTTCATTTACATTCAGTGTTATTATTGATATATAAGGACTTTTGCGGTATTTCATTACTTGGTTTCTGGTTGTTTTATAACTCTTCCTTTCTTCCTTGCTGCCTTTGTTTGTGATGAAGCGGTTTTTCTCTGGGAATATGTTTTAATTCATTGCTTTTTATTTTTAAAGTGTATCTATTATAGGTTTTTGCTTTGTGGTTACCATGAAGCTTACAAAAGCCATAGATATATAAGTTATTTTAAATATATAACAACTTACTTTGATCACAAAAGGAAAGACTCAAAGGAAAAACTAAAAAACTCTACACTTTAACTCTATCCTCCCACTTTTTGACATTTTGTTGTCTTAAATTACATCTATTTATATTCCTTATCTCTTAACAGGTTGCTGTTAATATTTTCAGTAGATTTATCTTTTAGTCTTCATACTAGAGATATGAATGGATTACATGTAACAACAATTACTGTATTAGAGTATTCTGAATTTATCTACTTTTACCAATGAGTTTTATACTTTCAAACATTTTTGGTTTTGCACATCAAATTTTGTTTTCTTTCAAATCAGGGAACTCTCTGTAGCATTTCTTGAAAGATGAGTCTAGTCGTGATGAATTCCCTCAGCTTTTGTATATGAAAGACTTTGTATCTGCTTCCTGTTAGAAGGAAAGCTTTGCTGGGTATAGCATAGTTGGTTGGCAGGTTTTGTTTTTCCTTTTATCCTGTAGCACTTTGAATGTGCCATTCTACTCTCTCATGGCCTATTTGGTTTCTGTTGAAAAGTCTGTTGCCAAAAACATCAGAGCTCCTTTATATGGTCTTTTATTTCTTTTCTCTTGCTGTTTTAAGAATCTTCTCTTTGTCTTTGATGATTTGAGGTTTGATTATTATTTGCCTTGGGATACTCTTACTTGGATTGAATGTTGATATGGTTTGGCTCTGTGTCTTCACCCAAATCTCATCTCGAATTGTAATTCCCATAATCCGCACATGTCAAGGGATGGACCTGGTAGGAGGTGATTGGATCATGGGGACAGTTACCTCATGCTGTTCTTGTCATAGTGAGTGAGTTCTCACAAGATTTGATGGTTTTATAAGTATTTGACAGTTCTTCCTTCACACATACTCTCTCTGTCTCAGCTGCCACAGAGTAAGAAGTGCCTGCCTCCTCTTCCACCATGATTGTAAGTTTCCTGGGGCCTCCCCAGCCATGTGGAACTATGAGTCAATTAAACCACTTTCCTTCATAAATTTACCCAGTCTCAGGTATTCTTTATAGCAGAGTGAAAATGAACTAATACAGATATATTTGGTGATTTCTGACCTTCTGTACCTATTTATATCTTTCTCTAGATTTGGAATTTTTTTGTCATTATTTCTTTGAATAAACATACTACTCCTTGCTCTTAACTCCTCATTGAATGCCAGTGGCTCTCACATTTGTTCTTTTGAGATTATTCTTTATACTTGCAGGTGTTCTTCATTCCCTTTTCTTTCCAATAGCCTGTATTTGAGCTGATTGTTTCTTCTCCTTGATACATTTTGCTGTTTAGAGCCTGTAATCCATTTTTCAGAAAATGTATTTCTGAGTTCCAGGATTTCCATTTTTAATTTTTATTTTTATTTCAATCTCCTTGTATTGCTGATAAATTTCTGAATTGCTTCTCTGTGTTATCTTGGATTTTGCTGAGTATCTGTAGAACTGTTATTTTGTTTTTGATCTGAGACCTCACACATTGCTTTCTTGTTTAGATTGGTCCCTGACTCTTTTCTTTGTCCATTTGGGGAGGTTATCGTTCTGTGTTCACTGTTATTTCTTGTGGATGTACATCTATGGATTTGCTTTAAAGGATTTATTATTCATTCCAGTCTTTGCTGTTTTGCTTGTTTTGGTCTTTGTAAGATATGTTTGCTTAGAGATTCTTTGCAGTTGCCTGCGAGTCCCCTTAGTATTATGTATCACTGCCTCTTTTTGGACACTAGATGGCACTTTAAGCCCAAGTTTGCCTTGGCTCTCACAAACATTGGAGCACTGCCTGTCAGATGGTGGGGGTGGCTAAGGGGATACCCCCAACTGTGTGGTAAGACTGGCAAAAGGTTTGTACCCAGAAGACTCATGGCTCATGCCTCCTACAGTGTGGTCCTGATGAACAGCTGCTCTGATATGGCATCTCTTTTGGCTGAAATAAAGAGGAGAATTTCAGGGATAGGGTTTCTGTTCCTGCTTCCCCTCTTTCTGTAGCTGCCTTCAGGGTTTTTTCTCCCTAGTAGCCCCTATGATATTATGCTTCTCATGGGTTGAGGCAGGAACAGTTTTCCTGCAAGGGAACCCCAGATAGCTGGCTGTCCTCCATCTGATTATTTCCAACGAAGAAACTGAGTCTGGGAGGAATTTTTTCATGCACAGGGCCTGGCAGATTGCAGAAAAGTCATCATGCATAGAGAAGGCTATTTCTCTTACTGTTTGCATAGAGTTTTTCAGTTCTCTGTGGCTCACGGATAGTATCAGTCTCAGATTTCATATCTGGGATATTGCAGATGATAGGCTTGGTCCTAGATATTTGTTTTGGGATTTCTGTGGGAGAGTGAAGCCAGATTGCTTCTACTCTGCCGTTTTGGTGGCATCATTGTCTCAATAAAGTATTTTAAAATTAAGGTATGTAATTTTTTTAGTCATGCTATTGCACACTTGGTAGAGTACAGTATAATGTAAATATAACTTTTATATATACTGGGAAACCAGAATATTCATATGACTTGCTTTTTTGCAATATTTGCTTTATTGTAGTAGTCTAGAATTGAACCAGCAATATCTCTGAGACATGCCTGTATAATTCAGCTGCTCCTTGAATCATGATGTTACATCCTGATAAACCGTTTGTAGCTTGAAAATATCCTAAGTTGAAAGTGCATTTAATATACCTAACCAACCGAACATCATGGCTCAGCCTAGCTTACCTTAAATGTGCTCACAACACTTATATTAACCTATAGTTGAGCAAAATCTAACACAAAGCCTATTTTGGAGTAAAGTGTTGAATATCTTATGTAATTTATTGAATACTGTTCTGAAACTGAAGAACAGAATTGTTGTATGGTACTTGAACTATGGTTCCTACTGAATGCATGTTGCTTTTGTATGATCATAAAGCTGAAAAACCATAAGAAACCATCTTTTAAGTTGAAGACCATGTGTATAAATTTTAACTTACCACACTCTACTGTCAAATAATCTTATCCCACTTCATGTATCGTATAAGAACCTTACAACATTAAACTTTCATTGTTTCTCCCCATTTCATTTCATTTTTTAAAATTAGAGACAGAGTCTCGATCTTTAACCCAGGATGGAATGCAGTGGCACAATGTCAGGTCGTTGCAGTCTCAAACTCCTGAACTTAAGCAGTCCTTTCACCTCAGCCTCAAGTATCTGGGACTTACGGGTGTGCACCACAATGGCTGGCTAATTAAAAATTTTTTTTTGTAGCAACAAGATCTTGCTATGTAATTCAGGCTGGTCTCGAACTCCTGGGCTCAAGCAATCCTCCTGCCTCAGCCTCCCAGTGTTGAGATTACAGTTATGAGTCACCACACCCAGCCCCCCATTATTTGTGCTGTACATCGTTATTATTTTTCTTTAGACAGTTATGTGTACATGTATATACACATACATATATGTACACATGTGTATACACACATACAAGCATACAGTTTGAGTAGATGGTTTAGCACATTAAATCCTTCATATATACCTATTAAAATCTTTCTAAATGCCATTGACAATCTGGAAGATTTCTTTAATAGTTTCTTAATAGATGTTTATTTACCTATTGTTAAAATGCACACGCTGCATGAAGAGACCCCCCCCCAAACAGGCTTTGTATGAGCAACATGGCTGTTTATTCACCTTGGTGCAGGTGGGCTGAGGCCAAAAAGGGTGTCAGCAGAGAGCAGTGGGATAGGAGTTGGTTTTATAGGTTTGGGGTGGGCAGTGGAAAGTTACAGTTTAGGGTGGTTTTTTTGCAAGCTGGGAGGGGGTCGTTGGGTGTGGAGCCCCAAGGTTGACCATGTCAGTTACAAAGTCTAATGGCCTTATCAATTGGGGCGGGAATAACAAACAACAGAGAATGTCTTAAAGTTAAGTAGGCACTGCAGGGGTTGATCATTTTTTTTCTCTTTTCATGGTCTTCCAGTTTAGATTTTCCAGGAACTCATCAGGAGTGTCCGTGCAGGTCACAGAGGTTAACGTGGCATCCATGGGACCATCAGTCGGCCTAAAAGACCTTACATTCCTGTCTTTTTTGTATTAGTAATATAAAAGAAAAAGAGATGAAGAATGGAGGGCAGTGGTATATTAGGAAGGCTGGCACAGAGGAGTGATGGGGCAATGTTTCTCAGGGCTTGAGTAGGATTGGGTGTGGTGTGGAAACCTCAAAATGGGAAAGAATTTAGACTGCTGGGAAATTTCGGGACAAGAGGTGATATTGTGGGATTTTTAGAAGGAACATTTGTTGTATTGACTGATTGCTTATTGCTTGTATACGATTTTGTAGGAATTGAGAGATTAATTGGAAAACACAGGGTCCAAATAAGAGGAGAAAGATAGTATCGGAGGATTAGGGATTGGAAGAAGCCATGACTCCCAGTTAGAATGTCCAGCCAATCCAGCCACATTTAATTTATTGATGGCATCACGTATGAGGCCGGACTGGTTTACATAAGAAAAATTGAAAGTGCTGTTTTCTGGCTGTTTGGATTGAGGCCAGGCCGTGTTACAGAGATGTTTAGGTTTCAGATCAGGTGACAGTTGAAGAGGTTTTAGATTTTTTAAGATACAGCCTAGAGGTGAAAACGTAAAATAGAGGAATAGAGGGCAGAATATTGCCCATAGTGAACGGGATACTTTATTTTTTTTATTTTTTTTCCCCATTTATTTATTTTATTGCATTTTAGGTTTTGGGGTACATGTGAAGAACATACAAAATTGTTGCAAAGATACACACGTGGCAGTGTGATTTGCTGCCTTCCTCCCCATCACCTACATCTGGCATTTCTCCCCTTGCTATCTCTCCCCAGCTCCCCACCCCCCACCGTCCCTCCCCTATTTCCCCCCAACTGACCCCAATGTGTAGTGCTCCCTTCCCTGTGTCCATGTGTTCTCATTGTTCAACACCCGCCTATGAGTGAGAACATGCGGTGTTTGATCTTCTGCTCTTCTGTCAGTTTGCTGAGAATGATGGTTTCCAGGTTCATCCATGTCCCTACAAAGGACCCAAACTCATCGTTTTTGATGGCTGCATAATATTCCATGGTGTATATGTGCCACATTTTCCCTATCCAGTCTATCGTCAATGGGCATTTAGGTTGGTTCCAGGTCTTTGCTATTGTAAACAGTGCTGCAATGAACATTCGTGTGCACGTGTCCTTATAGTAGAACGATTTGTAATCCTTTGGATATATACCCAGTAACGGGATTGCTAGGTCAAATGGAATTTCTATTTCTAGGTCCTTGAGGAATCACCACACTGTCTTCCACAATGGTTGAACTAATTTACACTCCCACCAACAGTGCAAAAGTGTTCCTATTTCTCCACATCCTCTCCAGCATCTGTTGTTTCCAGATTTTTTAATGATCGCCATTCTAACTGGCGTGAGATGGTGTCTCAATGTAGTTTTAATTTGCATTTCTCTGATGACCAGTGATGATGAGCATTTTTTCATATGTTTGTTGGCCTCATGTATGTCTTCTTTTGTAAAGTGTCTGTTCATATCCTTTGCCCACTTTTGAATGGGATTGTTAGTTTTTTTCTTGTAAATCTGTTTTAGTTCTTTGTAAATTCTGGATATCATCCCTTTGTCAGATAGGTAAACTGCAAAAATTTTTTCCCATTCTGTTGGTTGCCAATTCACTCTAATGACTGTTTCTTTTGCTGTGCAGAAGCTGTGGAGTTTGATTGGGTCCCATTTGTCTATTTTGGCTTTTGTTGTCAATGCTTTTGGTGTGCTGGTCATGAAGTCCTTGCCTACACCTATGTCCTTAATGGCTTTGCCTAGATTTTCTTCTAGGGTTTTTATGGTGTTAGATCTTATGTTTAAGTCTTTAATCCATCTGGAGTAAATTTTAGTGTAAGGTGTCAGGAAGGGGTCCAGTGTCTGCTTTCTGCACATGGCTAGCCAGCTTTCCCAGCACCATTTATTGAACAGGGAATCCTTTCCCCATTGCTTGTTTTTGTGAGGTTTGTCAAAGATCAGATGGTTGTAGATATGTTGTGTTGCCTCTGAGACCTCTGTTCTGTTCCATTGGTCTATATCTCTGTTTTGGTACCAGTACCATGCTGTTTTGATTACTGTAGCCTTGTAGTTTAGTTTGAAGTCTGGTAGTGTGATGCCTCCCGCTTTGTTCTTTTTGCTTAGAATTGACTTGGCTATGCGGGCTCTCTTTTGGTTCCATATGAAGTTTAAGGTGGTTTTTTCCAGTTCTGCGAAGAAGGTCATTGGTAGCTTGATGGGGATAGCATTGAATCTGTAAATTACTTTGGACAGTATGGCCATTTTCACGATATTGATTCTTCCTAACCATGAACGTGGAATGTTTATCCATCTGTTTGTGTCCTCTCTTATTTCGTTGAGCAGTGGCTTGTAGTTCTCCTTGAAGAGGTCCTTTACGTTCCTTGTTAGTTGTATTCCTAGGTATTTTATTCTCTTTATGGCAATTGTGAATGGAAGTTTGTTCTTGACTTGGCTCTCTTTAAGGCTGTTATTGGTGTATAGGAATGCATGTGATTTTTGTACATTGATTTTGTATCCTGAGACTTTGCTGAAGTTGCTTATCAGTTTCTGGAGATTTGGGGCTGAGACAATGGGGTCTTCTAGATATACAATCATGTCGTCTGCAAATAGAGAAAATTTGACTTCCTCCTTTCATAATTGAATACCCTTTATTTCTTTTTCTTGCCTGATTGCTCTGGCTAGAACTTCTAATACTATATTGAATAGCAGTGGTGAGAGAGGGCATCCTTGTCTGGTGCCACATTTCAAGGGGAATGCTTCCAGTTTTTGCCCATTCAGTATGATATTGGCTGTTAGTTTGTCATAAATAGCTTTTATTATTTTGAGATACGTTCCATCGATACCTAGCTTATTGAGGGTTTTTAGCATAAAGGGCTGTTGAATTTTGTCAAAGGCCTTCTCTGCATCGATTGAGATAATCATGTGGTTTTTGTCTTTGGTTCTGTTTATGTGGTGGATTACGTTTATAGACTTGCGTATGTTGAACCAGCCTTGCATCCCCGGGATGAAGCCTACTTGATCATGATGGATAAGCTTTTTGATGTGCTGTTGCAATCAGCTTGTCAGTATTTTATTGAAGATTTTTGCATCTATGTTCATCATGGATATTGGCCTGAAGTTTTCTTTTCTTGTTGAGTCTCTCCCGTGTTTTGGAATCAGGATGATGTTGGTCTCATAAAATGATTTGGGAAGAATTCCCCCTTTTTGTATTGTTTGGAATAGTTTCAGAAGGAATGGTACCAGCTCCTCTTTGTATGTCTGGTAGAATTCGGCTGTGAACCCGTCTGGACCTGGGCTTTTTTTGGGTGGTAAGCTCTTAATTGCTGCCTCAACTTCAGACCTTGTTATGGGTCTGTTCAGGGTTTCGGCTTCTTCCTGGTTTAGGCTTGGGAGGAGGCAAGTGTCCAGGAATTTACCCATTTCTTCCAGGTTTATTAGTTTATGTGCATAGAGTTGTTTGTAATAATCTCTGATGATGGTTTGAATTTCTGTGGAATCTGTGGTGATATCCCCTTTATCTTTTTTTATTGCATCAATTTGGTTATTCTCTCTTTTCTTTTTTATTAATCTGGCTAGTGGTCTGTCTATTTTGTTGATCTTTTCAAAAAACCAGCTCCTGGATTTATTGATTTTTTGAAGGTTTTTTGTGTCTCTATCTCCTTCAGTTCTGCTCTGATCTTAGCTATTTCTTGTCTTCTGCTAGACTTTGAGGTTTTTTGATCTTGCTCCTCTAGCTCTTTCAGTTTTGATGATAGGGTGTCAATTTTTGATCTCTCCTTGCTTCTCATGTGGGCACTTATTGCTATATATTTTCCTCTAGAGACTGCTTTAAATGTGTCCCAGAGATTCTGGTATGTTGTGTCTTCATTCTCGTTGGTTTCGAAGAACATCTTTATTTCTGTCTTCATTTCATTGTTTATCCAGTCAACATTCAAGAGCAAGTTGTTCAGTTTCCATGAAGCTGTGCGGTTCTGGGTTAGTTTTTGAATTCTAAGTTCTAACTTGATTGCACTGTTTTTTTTTTTTTTTTTTTTTAAGAGATGGGGTTTTACCATCTTGGTCAGGCTGGTCTGGAACTCCCGACCTCAGGTGATCTGCCTGCCTCAGCCTCCCAAAGTGCTGGGATTACAGGCGTGAGCCACCGTGCTCAGCCCAAGGAGATAAGTTTTAAGGAAAGGAGCAGAGTAGAGACTAGGAGAAGGAGTGATAAGCTACCAGGGTTTTCAGTTGGCTCCCTGACTGATTTTTGGGCTGTAAGGTGGGTGAGTGATCAAGGCAGGCATCCCCACAATTGACCAGACACCAAGGGGAGAGTCTTGTCTTCCCGAGTCCATGACCGACCTCTGAGTTTTTGAGCGACAGGGAGAGACTTGTCTCCTCCGGCTCCACACGGATAAAGAGTGTCTCTTTATCTCTACTAGAAGGAGAAAGATTTAAAGGAAAAGAGAGAGAGAGAGGGAGAGACTTATCTTCTTGGGATTTAAAGGAAAAGAGAGAGCTGGGGAGAGATTTGTCTCCTCCAAAGAGAGAGAGAGTGGGGAGAGACTTGTCTCTTGTTCTCTAATGGAAAAGAGAGCGCGGGGGAGAGACTTGTCTTTCATTCTTGAAAGGAAAAGAGGGAGAGAGGGGACAGACTTGTCTCTCATTCTCGAAAGAAAAGAGAGATAGAGAGGGAGAAGCTTGTCTCCTGTTCTCGAAGGGAAAAGAGAAAGGAGGGGAGAGACTTGTCTCCCCTTCTCTAAAGGAAAAGAGAGAGAAAGAGGGGGAGACTGCTCACCCGATCTGAAGGTGGCAGGAGAACTGTTCAGCATACTCTGTAGAATTTGTCTCATTTTCTTGGACAGCTAGGATAGGGGAACAAATTTGGGCTTGGAAAGGGGATACACGAACCCCCTTTGAGTATAGATGCTGAAGAAGCAGGAGGGTGAATTGAAAGGCCATGTTGTAATAGATGGGTGATAACAGGCCTTAAAGCCTTTTGTGGGATGGGGTACTGGTGCTGGGCAGGGTAAGTGTGGTTAGGTTTTAAGGGGATGACGAGTGGTGAGTGACTTACAGCAGCGGATGAGGAGGTGGTGTCCCGCACACTAGGGTTAAGGTAGGCGGACATAAGGAGAGCTATTGAAGGAGGTATGGTTTGGGGAGGAGAGCGGCAATGAGGTGCGGCTGTAGCCCAGGAATACTTAAGGAGGCAGACAGTTTTGCTAGGATATCTTGGCCTAACAGGGGAACTGGACAAGTGGGGATGATTAGGAAAGAATGTGAAAAGGAACGCTGGCCTAATTGACACCAGACTTGGGGAGTTGTGAGAGGCCTGGAGGGCTTGCCGTCAATTCCCACAACAGTTATGGAGGCCAAGGAGACAGGTCCTTGAAGAGAAGGCAGCGTGGAGTGGGTGGCCCTGACGTGATTAAGAAGGAGATGAACTTATCCTCCACTGTAAGAGTTACCCGAAGCTTGGGGTCCGTGATGGTCCAGGGGGCTTCCAAGATGTTCGGGCAGCATCAGTATTCAGCCACCAAGCTGAGGAGATCTGGGAAGGATTCAGTCCAAGAGCTTTCGGTTGGAGCTCCAGGAGCTCTGGGAGCAGCGACATGAGTCAGACAGTCCGACTTTCGTGGGGGCCCCCCCGCACAGATGGGGCAGGGCTTAGGAGGAATCCTGGACTGGGACATTCCTTGGCCCAGCGGCCAGGTTTCTGACACTTGAAGCAAGGTGTGGGAGGGGTGGCTGTAATCCCAGCACTTTGGGAGGCCAAGGTGGGTGGATCACCTGAGGTCAGGAATTCGAGACCAGCCTGGCCAACATGGCAAAACCCCGTCTCTACTAAAAATATGAAAATTAGCCAGGCATGATGGTGCATGCCTGTAATCCCAGCTACTTGGAAGACTGAGGCAGGTGAATCACTTGAACCTGGGAGGTGTAGGTTGCAATGAACCGAGATTGCGCCACTGCACTCCAACCTGGGCAACAGAGCAAGACTCCGTCTCAAAAAAAATAGGGCAAAGGACTTCAGTAGACAGTTTCCAAAGAAGATTTACAAGATGTACAAATGGCCAATAAACCCATGATAAGATGCTCAACATAGTCATTAGGGAAACACAAATTCAAAAAGCCAAAATGAAATACCACTTTATGCCCACTAAGATAGTGTTATGAACTGAATTATGCTCCCCCCACACTCCCAAAATTCATATGTTGAATCCCTAACTCCTGATGTGACTGTTTTTGGAGATAGGGCATTTAAGGAGGTGATAAGGTTGAATGTACTGAAGGGTAGAGTGTACTGAAGTGCCGTGGCTCGGTCCCAACTCACTGCAACCTCCACCTCCCTGGGTTCAAGCGATACTCCTGCTTCAGGCTCCTGAGTAGCTGGGATTACAGGCATGTGCCACCATGTCCAGCTAATATTTGTATTTTTAGTAGAGATGGGGTTTCACTGTGTTGGCCAGGGTGGTCTTGAACTCCTGACCTCTGGTGATCCACCTGCCTCAGCCTCCCAACATTCTGGAATTACAGGTGTCAGCCACCACAGCCGGCCTATTGTAGGTTAATACACTACAAAAATGCTTTGTGCTTTTTTCTAAGGTTTTAAAAATTATAAAAATGTATAACATGAAATTTACCATCTTAACAGTTCTTAAATGTACAACTCAGTAGTGTTCAGTATATTTACATTGTTGTGAAACAGATCTCCAAAACATTTTCATCGTGCAAAACAAGCTTCCATTTCATGTTTGCCACACGCAAAAAGATGTGTACTCATGAGTGAGATTTTATAGAGTTAATTTTTTGGCTTTATCAAGGATATTTTTAAGTTGAAACTGGAATTGTTTTATTTTTCTAATTGCAAGTACATAACAATGAAGAATGCAGTCACAAGTAAGTAAAGTTTGGTGCCACTGCCTCAATTCACATCAGTTTTATACACCATTGCTTTTGTACCATCAGTAGAAATGTCAACACAGTGGAAAGGGCCAACAACGTCTTCTTATTATTGTGAAAGTAGTTTTGACTTGTAGACTTTGTAAAAGGTTCTTAGGAACCTTCCAACAATCCATAGACCACTTTGAGAACCACTGATTTAGATTAATGTTTTAGGAAGATCACTTTGGTGGCAGGATAGAGAAGGGACATTGGAAAGTCAAGGAGACTCAAGTAAAAGAAGAGGAAGGTCTAAATTTGAATAGTGGAGTGCAGATGAGAAGGAAAAGACAGATTTAGGAGATAGATTAAAAGTGGAATTGATTTAGAGAATTGCAGGTTCTGTCTTGTGATGCCTTAAAAAAAAAAAAAAAAATTCAAGGGGTATCTTTGAGAAATTATTGTCTATCATTGTGCCAGATTTTGTTCCTTATCTCCATGTATTCAGTTTATATCACTAACCTAAATTATTCAAGGTAAGTTGGAAATTTCCATAGTGCCATAATAATAAAAAAAAACCTAATCTAAATTAATGATTTGGAGGAAGAATGAGCTATTTAGTTGTCTGCTTTTACTTACTGTGTTAGCTTGAGAGTCTATGACCATCCTCCTTATCAGCTTCTGAATTTATGTAAACTGTGTATTGAACATAAATAGCAGATCTGTGTGTCATTATATAATATGACACTATATACAAATCTGTGTGTCATTAATTTAGGAGAGTTTTAGGGACTACAGTCTTTTCCACTGCTCAGACCCCCAATAATGAAAAAAAAATAGTACAAATTGGTTCGTATACTGGGTTCTTAATTTTTCATTTTGAAAGCTATTTTCCCCTTCTTCAAACAGTACTTCAAATGCTTCACCTTCAGAAGGTACACCACTAGCAGGAAGTTACGGATGTACTCCTCATTCATTCCCAAAGTTCCAGCATCCCTCTCATGAACTTCTGAAGGACAATGGCTTTACCCAGCAAGTATACCACAAGTATCGTCGAAGATGCCTAAGTGGTAAGATGCTTGCCCTTTATCTGTTTAATACATTTAAAATTAAAATATAATTCTAAAAAATTAAAATTATGTCATTTAATGTCAGGTTAAGATATTATTTTATTGTTAGACTATAGTTTCACTTTAAGTTAATGTGTTTATATATATTCTTTGTTCATGTACTTTATAACTTAGACACATTAGGAAATAAAAATTAATATACTCGGCTGAGCACAGTGGCTCATACCAGTAATCTCAGCACTTTGGGAGGCCAAGGCAGGCAGATCACTTGAAGTCAGGAGTTTGAGACCAGCTTGGCCAACATAGTGAAACCCTGTCTCTACTAAAAATATGAAAATCATCTGGGCATCTGTAATCCCAGCTACTCAGGAGGCTGAGGCCAGAGAATTGCTGGAACCTGGGAGGCGGAGGTTGCAGTGAGCGGAAACCATGCCATTGCTCTGCAGCCTGGGTTACAGAGCAAGATGCCATCTCAAAAAACAAAAAAAATTTAATATGCTTTTCTTGTTACTATTGACAGATATTTGTAATTTAAGCAGTAAGTCAGAAAATGGGTTATTTGTCAGCTATTTCAGCAGTCCTTAATCTTTTTGGTACAGGGACCTGTTTAATGGAAGACAATTTTTCTATGAGGAAGTGGGTGATGGTTTTGGATGAAACTGTTCCACCTCAGATCATCAGGCATTAGATTCTCATAAGGAGTGTTACATCCCTAACATGTACAGTTTACAATAGGGTAGCAGTCTGTGGCCTGGGGGTTGGGGATTCCCTGCTCTATTTGGAAGAAACTGAAATACATTTTGAGGATTAATATGGTTGAACTTTCTTCATTTTATGTATAATATCTGCTGTCTTGATTTAGAAAGTATGTTTAATAAAATAATATTTAACTTTTTCAGAGAGAAAACGCTTGGGAATTGGTCAGTCCCAAGAAATGAATACCCTCTTTCGTTTCTGGTCCTTTTTCCTCAGAGATCACTTCAATAAAAAAATGTATGAGGAATTTAGACAACTTGCTTGGGAAGATGCAAAAGAAAATTACAGGTCAGATATTTTCTAATATTTTTACACTTTGCGGGAGTTTTATTTTTTTCTTTTTGTTTTTTTTTCTTTACCCAGGTAGATCCAATAGAGGAAGTTTTTAGAAAATTCTACTTGTGAGCCCAACAATAATAATAAAAAAAATGAAAATATTTTAAAAACGAGTACTGAAGTAGCCTGATTTTGAACTGTAAAAGTAGTGCAATGTAACTGGAGGGAGGGCTGTATTAGTTTTCTATTACTGCATTGCAAATTACCCCAAAACTCCGTAGATTAAAACAGTGAACATTTGTTAGTTCATAGTTGCTAAGAGTTGAGTGCCCAGCAATTGTGTGGTTGGGTGATTCTGGCTGATGGTTTCTCATGAGCTTCCAGTCAAGGTGTCGAAGGGGGCTGCAGTATCTGAAGACATGGCCTGGGCTGGAGGATCTTCTTCAAGCTCATTCACATGGCTGTTGGCAGGAGGCTTTAGTTCCTTGCCACATTGACCTTCCCTAGGGCATTTTATAATATGGTTTCACCCTGAGTGAGTAGAGCTTCCAGAATGGAAGCCTCAGTGTTTTATACAACCTGCGTTTGGAAGTGGCATACCATTATTTCTGCCATATTGTATTGTCATTGCAGACCAGTCCTGGAACAGTATAGGAGGATACTACACAAGGTTGTTAATACCAAGAGATGGGATCATTAGGAACCATCTTAGAGGCTGGCACAAGGGCTGAAGGAAATTACAAGACTTTTCTCTCCCATGTTCCCACCATTACAGACTTTCCTTGGATGGACATATACATACCCCAATTGATATATGCTTAGAGCCAACCCAGTTCTTAAGATTCTTTGAGAAAAGAAAAAGCAATGCCTCTCACAATATGTCCCTTGACTCACCTTGTCTAATTTTTTCCCCATTTGTCCTCTAGCACTCTGGGCAACAGTGGCACTGAACTACATGTTCTTTGAGTGAACCAAACTCTCTAGCCTCTGGACATCTGTGCATGTTCTTACCTTTGCTTCTACTTCTCTTATTCCTCCCTGTGCTTTTCTAAATCCTGTTCTTTATGTCCCAGCTTTGACCTTGCTTCCTTCAGAAATGTTCAGGGCAAGTCTTGAGAGTAAGTGTAGGCTGAGTGAGGGCAGGCCAAGAGAGTGAAAAGGAACATGGCATGGACTCATAAAGGCGATTTGTTTATGGCGAAACGGAGAAAGGAACAAGAGACGGAGAGAAGGGAAAAAGATGATTTTTCATCCAATCATAGTTATCTAAATTTACCCTTCTTTAAGTTCTGAAAATGGATCCCTCTTGTAAATCTCAAATATATATTGTTTATCAGATATGATCTTTGAGAAGAATACAAGGTAGTACAAATAAATTTTTCTAATTAAAATTTTATTTGTGTTGACTTATCTAAAAACAAAGCATGTTTAATTTTTATCTGTTATCTAGATCAGGAACAGCAGACACATGGTATATGTACCTCTATTTCTTTCTCTTCTGTCCATTACTGACATCTCTAATCAATCCCAGTTATATTTTATGTTCTTTCTTACCTCACTTTTCAGATTCATACTCTTCCTTGTGACTTTAATAGCTACTGCCAGTTTACCAGAGTTGGCATAAAAGGCAAAATTTGTCATTTCTAATCTCACTGTTCCTTATTCAAACTGTGGTTTGCCACCTATTCGTCGATCGTAAAATCAATTTAGTGGTTCTAGTGTGCTTTAGAAAATAGAGTAGAAAATACCAGACTGCACTGAGCATAGTAATTCATACATACAAATTTAATTCATACCCACATATACATGAATTTAAGAATTGTTTTGTAAAACATGTTTTTATAAACATACGTTTTTATATAGAGAGATGTGCATATTGATTTAGTTATAAGGTAAAATATTTTTTATAGTATTGGACCTAGTCAGAAAAGTTTGAAAGCCATTGTTCTAATTGATCTCAGCATATTTTGCTATTTGTACAATTTCTTTATGTTCCTTAAAACTTTCTAATAACTTCTCTGATCCCATTCCCACCCAAATCTAGGTTGGGAGTTTCTCTTCTGTGTTCCTATACACATAACTCTGTGTATGTTTCTAATACTTTTGTAACACAATTTCCTACCTTTGGTTCTGTTTCTGCAGTATTTACCACTAGACTGTATTAGCTACTTCTTAGGAAGTAGTGGTTAAGCACCTGAAGCCTTTGAAATCGGACCTATGTTTGAGTCTCAGCTATTAATTTACTGTGACCTTGGCAGATTATAATCCCAGCAGGCTCATGCTGGTTCACATCTGTAATCCCTGCACTTTGGGAGACTGAGGCAGGCAGATCACTTGAGGCCAGAAGTTTGAGACTGGCCAAGGTAGCAAAACCCCATCTCTTCTAAAAATACAAAAATTAGCTGGGTGTGGTGGCCTGAATTTATAGCTGCTTGGGCGGCTGAAACATGAGAATTGCTTGAGCCTGGGAGGAAGAGGTTGCAGTGAGCCAAGATTGCACCACTGCACATCAGCCTGGGTAACAAAGCAAGACGTTGTCTCAAATAAAAACGTTAAATTAGGATACTCTTTCATGGGGTTATTGTGAAGATTACATAAAGCGTGTAAAGAGCTTAACACATTAACTTATGTGTAGTAAGTGCTTGATAGATGATTCTTTCTTTTTTTTGAGACAGAGTTTCACTCTTTCACATAGGCTGGACTGCAGGCACCCACCACCACACCTAGCTAATTTTTGTATTTTTAGTAGAGATGGGGTTTCATGATATTGGCCAAGCTGGTCTTGAACTCCTGACTTCAAGTGATCAACCCGCCTTGGCCTCCCAAAGTGCCAGGATTATAGGCGTGAGCCACTGTGGCCAGCCAGATTATTATTGTTATTAGGAAGATAGTTAGTAATTATATCCATTGGTTGAAGGTAGTAATAATGTGATTTCAGGAAGGAGGGAGAGAGCTAACATTTCTTACATCTCTTCAATGTGCTAGCTCTGGTCTAGAAGCTTTACAAGTTATTTATTTTTGAAAACTAGGATCCAATTGACTCCAGTTTCAGTGATATAATTACAAGCCTAAGATTCAAATATAGTTCTTTCTAGTTCTAGCCTAAGCCTCTAGGTCCTCCACTCCTCTGAGCTGTCTTGCAGTGAGTAGTAAATGAGTAAATGACAACTGAGAGAGCTGGTCATTTGCCTCGGTCCTTCACTCCAGCAGTTATGCTGCATATTTGGGTTATGTTATTAATGTCATACTTTTGGTCTTTGGAATAGTTTGCTAAGAAATAATAGTAAAAATCCAAATATTGCCTATTCAATATAAATGTTATATTATTATCCTTTATAAAACTAAGAATTTCTATATTCCTCTAAAATACCAATTTATTTGACAAAAACCAAAAACATCTTTCTCCAGAAATAAAGAAAGCTACCTAGGCTTCACCTCAAAGATTCTGATTTTGGGTCCAAAAAAAATAGTTGGGGCCGGGCACAATGGCTCAAGCCTGTAATTACAGCACTTTGGGAGGCTGAGGAGGGCGGATCACGAGGTTAAGAGATTGAGACTATCCTGCCAACATGGTGAAACCCTGTCTTTACTAAAAAATACAAAAATTAGCTGAGCATGGTGGTGTGCACCTGTAGTCCCACCTACTCAGGAGGCTGAGGCAGGAGAATCGCTTCAACCCGGGTGGCAGAGTTTGCAGTGAGCCGAGATCGCACCATTGCACTTCATCCTGGCGACAGAGCGTGACTCTGCCTCAAAAAAACAAAAAAAAAAAAAAAAAAAAAAAGAAGAACAGTTGGAAAGAATAAGACCTATTATTTGATAGCACAATAGGGTGACTATAGACAATAGTGGCTTAACTGTGTAAAAATGGCTTAAAGAGGCCAGGCGTGGTGGCTCATGCCTGTAATCCCAGCACTTTGGGAGGCTGAGGTGGGTGGATCACCTGACATCAGGAGTTCAAGATCAGCCAGGCCAACATGGTAAAAACCCTGTCTCTACCAAAAATACAAAAATTAGCCAGGCATGATGGAGGGCACCTATAATCCCAGCTACTTGGGAGGCTGAGGTAGGAGAATTGCTTGAACCTGGGAGGAGGAGGCTGCAGTGAGCCAAGACTGTGCACTCCAGCCTGGGCAACAAGAGCAAAACTCCGTCTCCAAAAAATAAAATAAATAAAATAAAAAAATAAATAAAATGGCTTAAAGAGTGTAATTGGAGGCTGGGCGCTGTGCTCACGACTGTAATCCCAGCACTTTGGGAGGCTGAGGTCAGGAGTTCAAGACCAGCCTGACCAACGTGCAGAAACCCTGTCTCTATTAAAAATACAAAATTGGCTGGGCATGGTGCATGCCTGTGGTCCCAGCTGCTCGGGAGGCTGAGGCAGAAGAATTGCTTGAACCGAGGAGGTGAAGGTTGTGGTGAGCCAAGATCACACCATTGCACTCCAGCCTGGGCAACAAGAGCGAAACTCTGTCTCAAAAAAAAAAAAAAAAGCAAAAGAATGTAATTGGATTGTTTGTAACTCAAAGGATAAATGTTTGAGGGGATAGATACTCCATTCCCCAGGATGTGTTTATCTCACCTTGCATGCCTGTATCAAAACATGTCATTTGCCCCATAAGTATATGTGTCTACTGTATACCCACAAAAAATTTTAAAATAAATTAAAAAAAAAGATCCTGATGCCATTGGTTTGGAGCAGAGCTTGGGCATCAGTATTTTTTAAAAGCTCCCCAGATGATTATAATATGTAGCTAAGATTGAGAACAACTGATGTCGGCATAATATGATCCCATAAGAGGAGCATCAAAGCAAGTTTTTCATTCTGAACGGTGGTTCTTTTAGCCTTTAATATCCTTAGACTTCAGTCATGCAGTCTCAACCAGTAGCATCACTTAAGGCTATGGGAGCCAACGGCTCAGGTTAGTGTTTCAGTATATAGTTGGCAGTCCTGCATTTTTCTTGGTGGTTTGCCAGATCATCGCTCTTTTTCTTATAAATAAGCCAGTTACAAAAGAGACACACACTCAATACCCTGCTTCCTGTGACCAACAGCCAGTTAATATTATGTTACCAGAATGAAGAGGTTGTAACCTTTCTGCTGTGGTACCCAGAATGACTTAGTATTCTAACTGAGGAGTATTTTAATTGTGGTATCTTTTCGTTGAATCAGCTAGACAATGTCCTTTTACTGCCATCTTATAGCCTTGTTTCACTGTCATGGGTTCTTCTCATCACCTGTGTTTTAAGGTTGAGCCTATATGGTTTATTGATCCACTGAGCAGAACTGCTAGGTTCTCTAGGTAGTTACAGACAGAAACAAGGAAATTTGTTTTCTCCTTTATGTACTGATCATAGCTCTATTAGCAATATATCTACTATTGTACTTTATAATGAAAGCAGGGAGGCTCTCTTAACCATTTAATTATGTTTGTACTATTATAGTTGAAAGGGACAACCACATCTAGGATCTAGGGCACAGCAGTATGGTCTTTATCTTCCTGAAGTAAAGCTTACTTCAAGAGTATTTATTTAATACTGTGTATAGACACACCATTATAAATTTTGGTTTGGGAAAAATCTAACACATTCCCAATTTGTCACTAAATCTTTTGGCCAGTTCTTCAGAAATACCAGGGAGAGATACTGTGTGCATCTCAGTGTACCTTCACGATGTGCTATGGCTGAGTCATCAAAAATAGCAAAGCCAGCTATGGATTACTAATTACCAGTTCAGTTAAAAATCTGCATACTGGCTGGGGGCAGTGGCTCACGCATATAATCCCAGCACTTTGGCAGCCTGAGGTGGGCGGATCACCTGAGGTCAAGAGTTCAAAACCAGCCAGTCAGTTTTTAGTCAGTCTATGGGATTTTTAGAAAGCATAGTTTTTTTTAATTTTTCTATTTAGAATATGAATAGATTTTAGGGTAATCTAGTCCAACTCTTCAAAAGCCTTAGAGCTAGTTAGCAATGGAGCAGGTCCAGAAACCCTGGTCACCTGATTTCCGGGACAGGACTGTTTCTGTTCTAGAATGCTGCTTTGGGGTCTGAGAGATTCTTTAGTCTTTGTTTTTTAACAGACTTCCATAACCTATTTATTAATAAAATGTTCTGAATTTCTATTTTGCTGTCAGATATCAAAACAGAATTGTGTCCCCCTTCTATCATTAATTTAATTTGTATAACCTTGAGGAAGCCACTTATTTTCTGTTAGTACAAGTTTCCTCATCTGCAAAATGAAGAATATAGTAATTATCTCTCACTGTTCTGAAAACTAATAATAAGGTATTTACAGTGTTAAGCATGGTGCCTGGCATGAAGAAAGCTCAATGCATTCTTCATACTGCTGCTAAGTATCTTTGGCAGAAAATGTTTTCTATGATGTTTTTATGTAAATAAAGAAGAGCTGCTATGATGCCTCCTCATTCAATCATTGCATCAGAGTTACTCTAACAGCTCTAGACATGGGGCCAGAAGCATACTTACCTGCTTGGCCCACGATCTTAAAATATTCAGATGTGTGAGTTTGAAGGTTGTTCTATTCCCCTCATTTATGAGTTTTCCTTAGCAACCAGTTCCTCAATTCTTTGATCTTGTTTTATTTTCTACCCACAAACATTTGCCTGTTTAATAAAGACAAGTCTGCTCTCAGAGCAGGGTACGTTTTGTTGCCTTTCTATCCATTAACCACCTCCCCACAGCTCTACTCTGCTATTTTGAGTGTGCTAGCCAACATGGTGAAACCCCATCTCTACTAAAAATACAAAAATTAGCCTGACCAACATGGTGAAATCCTGTCTCTACTAAAAATACAAAAAATTAGCCAGATGTGGTGGTGGGCACCTATAATCCTAGTTACTTGGGAGGCTGAGGCAGGAGAACAGCTTGAACCAGGGAGGCGGAGATTGCAGTGAGCCGAGGTTGTGCCATTGCACTCCAGCCTGGACAACAAGAACGAGACTCCATCTCAAAGAAAACTCTGTCTCAAAAAGGCAAAAAATTCTGAATATTAAAATTTTATTTTTCATTTAGGATTATTTGT
The DNA here is from genome assembly GCF_009761245.1 of Sapajus apella. NCBI lineage: Eukaryota > Metazoa > Chordata > Mammalia > Primates > Cebidae > Sapajus > Sapajus apella. The sequence continues at coordinate 10,740,905 of NW_022436967.1, read as the reverse complement.
TTGCTTATATTGACGTTACTAACTACACAGAGATTGTATTTTATTATAAACCTTTTATCTTTATAGGTATGGGTTAGAATGTCTGTTCAGGTTTTACAGCTATGGACTGGAAAAAAAATTCAGACGAGAGATTTTTAAGGATTTCCAAGAAGAAACCAAAAAAGACTACGAATCTGGTAATAATGACAACAAAAAACTTACCCTATTTGGAAATTGTAAGCCTGAGTTTGTCAGTAAATAAATAGGGAGGGAGTTCATAGTTTGTTCCTTCAGGGCAAACCATTTAAGACCTTCATGCCATTATTATGTTTCTTGATGGGGTACCATGTAGTAAGAAGGCCCTACCTGTGAGGTGTTGGAAAGTAACTACTCTCAAGTCTTTCAAGTCTTTCTGGTATGGAGGTGTATTTTGTCATTATCCCTTTCACAAACATAGCTACTCACTGATGTTCCATTACATGAAAATTCTGTGCAACATCAGCGGGTAAGCTCAGAAAGGCAGAAATAACACAGTGGTTAAGAGTGCAGGCTCTAGAGGTCCAAATCCCCTTTCCACTATTTAGAAGCTATGTGACTATGGGTAACTTGCTAGCCTGTTTTCTCATCTGTAACATATACAAGAACACCCATCTTTTGGGTTGTTTATAGTTCAAATTAGTTTGGTGCATAATAAAGCACTTAATACTTGTTACATAGCAAATGCTCAATAAATGTTAGCTGCCATTATTGTTAATTCATTACATGTCTTATTCTCAAGATACAGAGTAAGTATGTATTGGAAGATAAATGATTTATTGCTGATAGGATTATATTTAATGTGAATAATATTTTTTACATAATTTATAATATATATTTTTCTTTGCTATTAGGTCAGCTGTATGGACTAGAAAAGTTTTGGGCTTATTTGAAATATTCTCAGTCTAAGACACAGTCCATTGACCCAAAACTTCAGGAATACCTCTGTAGTTTTAAGAGGTTAGAAGACTTCCGTGTTGATGTAAGTTTTAAGTCATTTCCTCTATTCTTTTTATTATCCATATATTTCAATCTCTTATCTGTGACTTTTTAAACTTTAATTTTGTGATTTTTATTTTTTAACTTTTTAATTTTGAAATTAAACTTTGAAATAGGTATACAAATAGTTCAGAGAATTCCCATAGACTCTGTTCACTAGATTTCCCAACTGTTAACATCTTATATAACCACAGTGCAATTGTTAATTTAATTTTTGTATGCTGCTATAATTAAACTTTTTTAGATTTATTAATTTTTATCTGATATGCTAATTTGTCACTAGCAATGTGAAAACTTTTTACTTTTTAATGATCTTTTATCCATATAATTTCTGTAACATGTGCTGATACAGATTTAGGGTTCCTGCATTATAAAATTAAGGAGAGAATATTGTGTGCATGTGTGCAAGCATGAGAATGGTATCTTTTAGTTGAATCAACTGGACAAGGTCCTTTTGCTGCCATCTTATGACGTTGTCCACTCTCATGGGTTCTTCTCATTACCTTTGGTTGAAGGTTGAACCTATATATATAGGCTTTATCAATTTGATTTCAAGAGAAAAGAAAAGCATTAAAAGTCATGAATGTAAGAGGAAAAAAGAGCAAGAAGAGAAATTTTAAAAATAAGGGGAAAAGGCTGGACATGGTCATGGCTCACACCTGTAATTCCAGCACTTTGGGAGTCCGAGGTGGGTGGATCACCTGGGGCGCTCCTGGTCAAGACCAGCCTGGTCAACATGGCAAAACCCTGTCTCTACTAAAAATACAAAAATTAGCTGGGTGTGATGGTGCATGTCTGTAATCCCAGGTACTGGGGAGGCTGCAGCACAAGAATTGCTTGAACCTGGGAGGCAGAGGTTGCGGTGAGCTGAGATTGTGCCACTGCACTCTAGCCTAGGCAACAGAATGAGACTGTCTCAAAAAAAAAAAATGGAGAAGAAAATTTTGTTTTGTTTTGTTTTGTTTTTGTTTTTTGTTTTTGAGACGGAGTTTCGCTCTTGTTACCCAGGCTGGAGTGCAATGGCGCCATCTCGGCTCACCGCAACCTCCGCCTCCTGGGTTCAGGCAATTCTCCTGCCTCAGCCTCCTGAGTAGCTGGGATTACAGGCACGCGCCACCATGCCCAGCTAATTTTTGTATTTTTAGTAGAGACGGGGTTTCACCATGTTGACCAGGATGGTCTCGATTTCTTGACCTTGTGATCCACCCGCCTCGGCCTCCCAAAGTGCCCGGGATTACAGGCGTGAGCCACCGCGCCCGGCCCAGAAGAAAAATTTTAACTTAGAAAACAGAGAGGTAAAAGGAAGGCTAGGTTTCTCTCTGCTTTGTGTTGCAAATGGACTTAATGACCCAGGGATAGAGTTAATAGAAGTTCCTATCTCTGGAATTAAGAGCTATTTTTCTAATGTGGCCTAGCCAATTCTGTCACAAAGACATCCCTGCTCTATATTTGAGACTCTTTCCCCATATGAACATAAGCTAAGAATTCAGGCCTCCTCCTTTAAGTACAATGGAAGGTTGGAAGAGGAGGTTACTATCTTAATTTAGCTCCAAATAAAAATACTAGTTCATTGGTGTCCAGTTCTGGGCTCCTAAATCTTGGTAACTGGAAAGGCCTAAAGAGCTGACTTTTTTTTTTTTTTTTTGACTGCAGGATGCCTTTTCTTGGGTACTTAAATGTTTGATGATGTTTAAATTTGGTGTCATCAATAATAATCTCCAGTCTCCGTATCATAGGAATTCTAGATAAACCTTCAAACTTGCTAACAATAATTTGACTTGGCATCTCTTTTATTCCCCTGTTGCTTTCATTTATCTGTTATTTAAACATTTTCACTTAGGCAAGCCTGGAATAGGAGTTTTGGGTTGAGAAAGAGACTGGAGTTAGAAATCCTTCACAGTTGACAAAATTGAATAAAGAAGGCAAATAGCCTCGCTGAAACATTTTCTTGGAGGCAAGGAACCCAGCCTTATACTTATGACCTATGTAGCTCAGGCCCTGCAACATGAGAGAAGCTTAATACACATATGTTGAGGCTGATCGCAATGACTCACACCTGTAATCCCAGCACTTTGGGAGGCTGAGGCGGGTGGATCTCCTGAGTTCAGGAGTTCAAGACCACTCAGGGCACATGATGAAACTCTATCTCTACTAAAAATATTTAAAAAATTAACTGGGTGTGGTGGCCTGCCCCTAGTCCCAGCTACTTGAGAGGCTGAGGCAGGAGAATCGCTTGAGCCCCAGAGGCGAAGGTTGCAGTGAGCCAAGATTGCATCACTGCACTCCAGCTTGGGCTACAAAGTGAGACTTCATAAAAAAATAAAAGTTGAGTAAAAGAATGAGCAAATGCCGGTAGGCTGATTTCGTTAGGAAGGAAATTTAAGTTTAGTACTTTAAGTTGCTGTTAAGTTTTTGTTATACTAATAAAATCTACTGAAGTGTCCATTTAATTTACTTTTTTTTTTTTTGGAAAAGTCTAGCCTTAGGTTTTGAAGGGAGGAAAAAGAGTAAAATTGTCAACTCTGTTGTCTTTTATCATTTGCAGCCCCCTATTAGTGAGGAATTTGGGAGAAAAAGGCATTCATCTACTTCTGGTGAGGAGAGTAATCGTCACTGACTTTCACGTAATTCCTCTACAAAGCCACCAAATGTGGCTAAATCTACATCTGCCAATCAGCTTCAGGTTCCAATAAACTCTCCAGGAAGGAATACTTCACCAGAGTTCAGTGACAATTCACAGTAACACAGTGCTGCCTGTGGTCTCAACAAATGGTGAAATGCCTGAGAAATAGACTCTTATGAAAGTTGTTTGTCCTTGAAGTCAACATTTACATCAATATTTATTTGGGGAAAATCTTGTGATGTTTAACTGTGATAATCAGAAAGAAGAAAAAGGAAGAAAAGTGGTAGCACTTTTTCTAACAATATAAATTCTAAAAATGTTTTCCCTGATTTCACAAACAAGGATAGTCTTGGTGACCTTTTATAGAGATCTTCCAGTAATGTATTTGATCTCAGATTTCTTTTTCAAAGCCATTGTTTTACAAAAACAGCATTCCTTAAATATATTTTAAAAACAATACAAGGAATGCCTAAAATTTCAGCTCATACTTCTTAAAGAAGATATAGTATGTTGTATTCTTCTCTTCTATAGAGCTTTCTTAAAGAATCCAGTTACCCCACTGTCAATTCATTTTGAACTTACCAAAAACAAAGGAAGATTACGTATATATATTTTTAAATTCAAAAAAGAATATGAAATGATACATTTACTTTTCCTTTGAGACACATAGTTTAAAGAAAACTTTTTTGTTAAACAAACATAGAAATATATAGCAAGATTGTAGTTACAGTGAGTATATGCACTTTTGATGCTAGGTTTTGCTTTCCCCCCCCCAGTCATATCTCATGATTTCCACAGTTGTTGTGTTGGTGTGTAGTTTTCTCAGTTGGCATAAGCTGATTACATATTAGAGGTTTATTTTTATGATTCTATGTAAACGTGCACAAGTAATTTAAAACCTGCGTTGCGATTGGTTGGAATATTGTCCTAAATTAATTAAATCTTGCACTGTCTTGAATGCATCTGCTATTTATTATTTCTGCAAGTGGGTATGTCATAAGCAGTCAGATTATCTTTTATTTAAAATGAATACTTAGTTTTTCCTTTTTGTTTATTTTTTGTTTAATTTTGTTTTTATAAATGTTTTTGAGAGTTATAGCAAATTGATTTCTAATTTTTATTGCTATTACAACAATAAAATGATAGTTTATTGATGTAAATGATAGTTTCAGTTTTTGTGAGATTTAAAAAATAAAGCACTTATTCTGAGTTTTTTGAATTGATTTTTAATTATTTTTATTTACAACATAGTTGAAAAGCTGTAATATTCAGATTTTGCTAGTAAAAGACCTTTTTTTGTGAATGAAATTTCAGTTATAAACTTACATCCACTTTTATTGAGCACTACATGATTTACAAATATTTTATTACATTGGCAAAAACAAGTGGTTTCAATACACTAAATTAATTTGTATTTTCTTTTTGAGCAGATTGGACGTCTTATAAATTGTAATATTGAAATACATATAATCTTCTTTGGATGGATGGGCTGTTAATTTGTAAATAGGTTTTCAAGTTATTTCTCATGATAAGTAATAATCTGCAGTTTTATAATATTTACTATATGGAGGGTCATTTGATGCTTCAAATTGGGGAAATAGTCAAATTTGAATATTCAGAAAATAAATTTATTTAGAGATACTGTAAGGAGGGTGCAAAACAAGCAATGGGTTAGAATAATAAATCTTCAAGTCTTTTCTTAAATGGGGTGTGTAGTTCCAGCTTTTCAGTGAGAAATTTCGAAACCATGCTTATTAGCTTTAAATGATTCTTGAAATGATCTATAAATTTTTCTCAGTATCCTTTTTGTGTTGAAAACATACCTCTGAAACCTGTATTTAACCAGATTATTTCTACTCAACTGAGTATACAAGTGTAAATTTGATTGGAAAATTGTATATTATAAATGAAAATATAATAATCAAGTGTTTTGTGGTTTGTATTAGTGGTTTTATCATATTTTTATTATAAAAGTAATAAATGTACATTGGGAAATTTAGAAAAACACAAATAAGAAAATAAAGTACATGTTATTAAAAAAAAGAAAAACCAAAATTGGCATCAGGCTATATATAGTGTCATAACCTGCTTTTTTCACTTAGTGGAGTTGAACATTTTCTGATGTCATTAATATTTCTCATTACTTTATTTTTTTAAAATCTCTACAGTTTTTTAATTGTAGAGATGGGGTTTCACCATGTTGGCCAGGCTGACCTCAAACTCCTGCTTCTCAAGTGATCCACCTCCCTCAGCCTCCTAAAGTGCTTGGATTATAGGCGTGAGCCACCATGCCCTGCCAGTCATGTCATTAATATTTCTATTTCTTGACTTTTGCTAGTTACATAGCATTATGTGAATATACCAGAGTTTACTTAGCTAATTGCTGACATTGAACTTTGATTTTGGCTAGGTTTCGGCTGTTACAAGCAACAATTAATAGGCTGGGTGTGGTAGCTCAAGCCTGTAATCCCAGCACTTTGGGAGGCAGAGGCGGGTGGATCACTTAATGTCAGGAGTTCGAGACCAGCCTGGCCAACATGATAAAACCCCATCTCTACTAAAAATACAAAAAACTAGCCAGGCATGGTGGCAGGTGCTTGTAATCCAAGCTACTCGGGAGGCTGAGGCAGGAGAATCGCTTGAACCCAGGAGGCAGAGATTGCAGTGAGTCGAGATCGTACCACTGCACTCCAGCCTGGGTGACAGAGTGAGAAAACAACAATTCATAGTATCCTTACAGATAAATTTTTGTGTATAAACTTGGAGTTACTGTCAAGAACTCCTAGAAGTTGGAATTCTAAGTAAAAACATGTCTCCATTAAAGGCCATCTAGGAAGGGTGCACAGTTTACACTTCGATGAACAACATCTACTTCTCTACATTCTTCTCAACACCAATTATGATAAGTATTTCTCTTTAGACTGATAATTTAAAAATCATTTAAAACTCTCTTTTTTTTTTTTTTGAGACGGAGTTTTTCTCTTGTTGCCCAGGCTGGAGTGCAATGACGTGATCTTCGCTCACTGCAGCCTCCACCTCCTGGGTTCAAGCCATTCTCCTGCCTCTGCCTCCTGAGTAGCTGGGACTACAAGTGTGTGCCACTATTCCCAGCTAATTTTGTACTTTTAGTAGAGATGGGGTTTCACCATGTGGCCAGTTTGGTCTCAAACTCCTGATCTCAGGTGATCTGCCTGCCTTGGCCTCCTGAGGTGCCAGATTACAGGCGTGAGCCACCGCTCCTAGCCACTAAATCTCATTAATGTCATCATTTTAATCAGGTCACTAATGAACGATAATTTTTATTGCTTATTAACCATATTGTTTATAGATTGCTTGAAAATATCCCTTATGTTGATGCAAAGCTGGTTTAACATATGCAAATCTATAAACATATTTCATCACATAAACAGAACCAAAGACAAAAACCACATGATTATCTAAATGGATGCAGAGAAAGCCTTGGACAAAATCCAACAGGCCCTTATGCTAAAAACTCTCAATAAACTGGGTATCGATGAAATGTACCTCAAAACAATAAAATCTATTTATGACAAACCCACAGGCAAGATCATACTGAATGGGCAAAAAACCGGAAGCATTCCCTTTGAAAACTGGCACAAGACAAAGGTGCCCTGTCTCGCCACTCCTATTCAACATAGTATTGGAAGTTCTGGCTAGAGTAATCAGGCAAGAAAAAAAAAATAAAAGATATTCAATTAGGAAAAGACAAAGTCAAATTGTCTCTGCAGATGACATGATTGTATATTTAGAAGACCCCATGGTCTCAGCCCAAAATCTCCTTAAGCTGATAAGCAAATTCAGCAAAGTCTCAGGATACAAAATCAATGTGCAAAAATTACAAGCATTCCTATACACCAAAAACAGACAGACAAAGAGACAAATCATGAGTGAACTTCTATTCACAATTGCTACAAAGGGAATAAAATATGGGGCTGGGCACAGTGTCTCATGCCTGTAATCCCAGCACTTTGGGAGGCTGAGGTGGGCAAATCACAACATCAGGAGTTCAAGACCACCCTGGCTAACATGATGAAACCCCATCTCTAAAACAACAAAAATAAAAAAATACCTAGGAATACAACTAACAAGGGATACGAAGAACCTCTTCAGGAAGAACTACAAACCACTGCTCAAGGAAATAAGAGAGGGCATAAACAGATGGAAAAACATTCCATGCTCATGGTTAGGAAGAATCAATATCGTGAAAATGGCCATAGTGTGCAAAGTAATTTATAGATTCAATGCTATCCCCTTCAGGTTACCATTGACCTTTTTCACAGAACTGGAAAAAAACACCTTAAACTTCATATAGAACCAGAAAAGAGCCTGCATAGCCAAGGCACCCTAAGCAAAAAGAACAAAGCTGGAGGCATCACACTACCCGACTTCAAACTATACTACAAGACTACAGTAATCAGAACAGCATGGTACTGGTACCAAAACAGAGATATAGACCAAGGGAACAGAATAGAGATCTCAGAAGTAATGCCACACATCTACAATCAACTGATCTTTGAAAAACCTGACAAAAACAAGGAATGGGGAAAGGATTCCCTATTGAATAAATGGTGTTGGGAAAACTGGCAAGCCACCTGCAGAAACCTGAAACTGAACCCTTTCCTTACATCTTATACAAAAATTAACTCCGATGGATTAAAGATTTAAATATAAGTCCTAACACCATAAAAATCCTAGAAGAGCTGGGTGCAGTGGCTCACACCTGTAATCCCAGCACTTTGGGAGGCCAAGGCAGGCAAATCACGAGGACAGGAGTTCGAGACCAGCCTGGCCAACATGGTGAAACCCCGTCTCTGCTAAAAATACAAAAATTAGCTGGGCATGGTGGGACATGCCTGTAATCCCAGCTACTCAGGAGGCTGAGGCAGGAGAATTGCTTAAATGGGACCTGGGAGGTGGAGGTTGCAGTGAGCCAAGATGGTGCCACTGCACTCCAGCCTGGGCTGCAGAGTGAAACTCCAACTCAAAACAACAACAACAACAAAACCCTAGAAGAACACCTAGGCAATACTATTCAGGACATAGGCATAGGCAAGGACTTAATGATTAAAAAAAACACCAAAAGCAATGGCAACAAAAGCCAAAATAGACAAATGGGATCTAATTAA
>NW_022436967.1:10715917-10732021 GCF_009761245.1 Sapajus apella | reverse complement strand
ACCAGGATGGTCTCGATCTCTTGACCTCGTGATCCACCCGCCTCGGCCTCCCAAAGTGCTGGGATTACAGGCTTGAGCCACCGCGCCCGGCTTAATTAATCTTAAGAGCTTCTGCACAGCAAAAAAAAAACTCAGTTAAACCCAAAAAAAAAAAAAAAAAGAAAAGAAAAAGAAAAAAGAGAAAAACAAAAAACAAAACCAAGAAACTCATTAGAGTGAACCAGCAACCAAAAGAAGGAACAAATTTTTGCAACCTACCCATCTGAAAAAGGGCTAATATCCAGCATCTACAAAGAACTTATACAAATTTACAAGAAAAAACAACCCCATCAAAAAGTGGGCAAAGGATATGAACAGACATTTTTCTTTTTTTTTTTCTCATTTTCTTTTTTACTTTTCTTTCTTTCCTTTTTTCCTGTATATACTGTGTCCAGTTTCAGCTGTAGAACAGACACTTTTCAAAAGAAGACATTTATGCTGCCAACAAACATATGAAAAAAAGCTCATCATCACTGGTCATTAGAGAAATGCAAATCAAAACCACATTGAGATACTATCTCACGCCAGTGAGAATGGTGATCATTAAAAAATCAGGAGACAACAGAAGCTGGAGAGGATGTGGAGAAATAGGAACACTTTTACACTGTTGGTGGGAGTGTAAATTAGTTCAAACATTGTGGAAGACAGTGTGGCGATTCCTCAAGGATCTAGAAATAGAAATACCATTTGACCCAGCAATCTCATTATTGGATATATACCCAAAGGATTATAAATCGTTCTACTATAAAGATATATGCAAATGTATGTTCATTGTGGCACTGCTTACAATTGCAAAGACTTGGAGCCAACCCAAATGCCCATCAATGATAGGCTGGATAAAGAAAATGCGGCACATATAAACCATGGAACAATATGCAGCCATAAAATAGGATGAGTTCATGTCCTTTGCAGGGACATGGATGAAGCTGGAAACCATCATTCTCAGCAAACGGACACAAGAACAGAAAACCAAACACCTCATGTTCTCACTCATAAGTGGGTGTTGAACAGTGAGAACAGATGGACACAGGGAGGGGAACATCACACACCCGGGCCTGTTGGGGACCAGTGGGGGTAAGGGAGAGATAGCAGGGGGTGGGGGAATTGGGGAGGGATAACATTAGGAGAAATACCTAAAGTAGATGATGAGGGGTTGGGGGATGGATGCGGCAAACCACCATGGCATGTGTCTACCTATGTAACAATCCTGCAGGATCTGCACATGTACCCCAGAACTTAAAATATAATTTTAAAAAAAATTAAGAAAAAAATATTTCCTTATGTTTTCCTTTTGGAGTGGTTATCTCTTTCTCATAAATTTATAAAGCATTTTTACTTATCAAGAATATTAACTCTTTGCTTACTAATAATTTTGCTTATGTATGTTTGACATAGTATGTACTTTTTTGGGGTGAAATTTTTTTTTTTGAGACAGAGTCTCAATCTGTCACCCAGGCTGGAGTGCAGTGGTACAATCTCAGCTCACTACAATCTCTGCCTCCTGGGTTCAAGTGATTCTCCTGCCTCAGCCTCCCCAATAACTGGGATTACAGGCATGTGCCACTACACCCAGCTAGTTTTTATATTTTTAGTAAGATGGGGTTTCGCCCTGTTGGCCTGGCTGGTCTTGAACTCCTGACCTCAGGTGATCCTCTCACCTCAGCCTCCCAAAGTGCTAGGATTACAGGTGTGAGCCACTGCGCCTGGCCTTGGGTAAAATTTTTAAAAACTATGCCCCTTAAAGAAATTCTAAATGTAAAGCTCAAGCAAGTAAAAGGACTGCTATTTAATGAAAAGAAAAATACTGACTATAAATCTAAATGACCTTACCCAAAATTTATGAAAGTCCCTAGAGACCTTAGGGCTTTCTTTTTTATGATTTTGCACAATTTTTAATGTAATAAAAAAGGGAATGTTAAAAATGTTATTCAAACTCCTTGTCCTCCTTTTAAGGGAATAGTTTAAGCTGTCTTTGACATTCTCTATATTAAAAGGCATTAGGAAGAGAGTTATGTTTTTAAATTGGTATTATTTTAGTTTTAAAATAGATTTTAATTAATTAATTAATTAATTTTTGAGATGGAGTTTTGGTCTTGCTGCCCAGGCTGGAGTGCAATGGTGAGATCTCGGGTCACCGCAGCCTCTGCCTCCTGATTCAAGTGATTCTCCTGCCTCCACCTCCCAAGTAGCTGGGATTACAGGCATGTGCCACCAAGCCCAGCTAATTTTGTATTTTTAGTAGAGACGGTGTTTCCCCATGTTGGTCAGGCTGGTCTCAAACTCCCAATTTCAGGTGATCCACCCGCCTTGGCACCCAAAGTGCTGGCATTACAGGTGTGAGCCACCACGACTGGCTAGATTTTATTTTTTAAATTTAAGTTAGTTTGGAACTCCACCCTGACATTCCATCATGCTTCTTGCCATTTTACAAAATAGTGTCACCACTTTCCTTTGTGTGCTTAATCTTTTCCTTCAACTAATTTCTTAGCTTTTATGAAACTGCTTATTATTTTTATTTTATTCTTGCATAGGAGACGGATCAAATAGAGTAATACCTAATTATATCACCATGAGATGGCAGAACGGAATGTCAGATCTGTAGACTTTTGACAGGAAAGTGAGTATATGTGTGTTCTGGAGACCTCTTACTTCATCTTGTGGTGATATCATATAATTATATCAATTACTCTTGCATTCCTAATAGTTATATGTGTTCTCACAACTCATTACATTGTTAGGCATTGCTCTAGTTATTGGTACATTTGCATTAGTTATTTGGTTATTAGTAATAAATATGATAACATTAAGACTTGCGTGTAGTTAAAAATGGAAATACTATTGCTTTGGTATTTTGTCCTTTCACTTAAAAGTTTGAAGTACTTCATTAGCATTATTTTTTTTATTAACTCTCTTGAGATGTGAACAAAGCAAGCAGATTGTAAGGTGTATCTCCTGGCTAACCTAAGCTATGTAGCTAAATCACACAGCACGTTCATGAATGGATCCTGCCTAAAACATGAGAAACTTGAACTAGATGTTTCTCTTGTAACTAGAACAAAGCATTATCACATAACTAGTTGAGTGGCTGAGCTAGGGTTTGAACTCCACTAGTCTGGCTTCAGTGCCCAAACTCTTCATCGTAACCAGATTGTTCTTTAACAGCATGAAATAGAACACAGAACCCCTGACTTTCAAACTCAGCTACAATGATTCTTAAGTATTATAAATCAAGATTGGATTCTTGTGGTTAAGACTGCATTTTTTTTTTGTATGATAAGCATCCTCTGCAATAATGGAGGGTCTAATGGAGTAGTTGAAAATTGTAATAAAATATCACATATTTTATTATGTGATAAATGACTTACAATATATGGTAAATCTTTTGGGAAGAAATTATGATTGGGAAACAATATCATCTATGTGTTTGTTTTCCTAGTATTAGGTAAGGTAAAATACAAATGAAACTGAGCATTTTATTTAGAATCTGCTTAGAAATTTTGCATTAGTTTATTTAGGGTTATTATTGACAACTGAAGATTCTGAACTACTCAGAAATCATGGTATTCTCATCTTAAAAAGGCTTGAAGGAAATATCCCACAAGGTTAATTAGTAGGAATCACTTCTGACTTTACACTCTGTGCCAGTTTTCTGAGTTCTTTATAATAAGCCTGTTTTTTTCCTTGCAAATTAAGAAATAGTTTGGTTAATAGAATGGTTTCTAACAATATACTGCTCATATTAGCTTCAATAATTTCTAGAAACCAGAATGTGCTGCTATTGTTTTGTTTTTTTCCAGAGTATTTAAAGTCTACAAAATTGAGTAGACTTAAAATACACCTTTCACAGTGTATTTTAAGTTTCATTAGACTTTTATTGTAACACAAACATTATCACAGTACTGTAATGCTTAATTTTAACGTTTTGTGGTTTCCAGTTGAATGCCTTTAAGTATAATCTAAGGTGAGGCTTATTTTAATGAGCCAATGAATAGACTTTAAGGGAAAGGGTCTGTGAGGGCCAAAATTTAGTTAACTGCTGCTCTAGAGACAGCTTATTTGTTAGAAACCTGAGTTGAATCCTGGCCCCTCTCACTAAGTTACAGTCCTTTATCTACAAAATTACACTTACCTCATAGTGTCCCGAAGAATAAATACACAGCGTGTAACACAGTGCCTAGTGTACAGTAAGCACTTAGTAAACATAAGCTATTATTAGGGCTAAGCACTGGACAAATTATGTCCAGGTATTGCAAGGTATTTTCTACAGTAAGCTGTGAACATAATTTTAAATCTTCATGGGAATTAATCTACTTTTTTCTGCCCTGGGAAAATTTAATAACTTTTAGATAACAACGTTCACAAAAATTTATCTCCCACCAAGAGAAGCTGTCTTTTATGCTCTTTAAGTCAGTTTTATTACAGGTAAATATGTACCAGCTTTTTCCTCTACTTGTATTGAGACCTGCCTCCAATAGTCAGACATTCCTAATAAGCACTGTGGAAATAGCAAATAACATTGGTGTCTGCCCATCACTGAAGGCAAAAAGTTGGTTTATCCAGGCCTCAGGGAAGGCAGGTAACTTCTCAGACCACCAGATTATGTTGATCTTCAGCCTGCTTTCTTGTTGTTCTACATTTTAATAAACAATACATGTTTGATTATTTTATTTTATTTTTTTGAGGCAGAGTCTCACTCTGTCACCCAGGCTGGAACATAGTGGCAAGATCTCGGCTCACTGCAACCTCCACCTCCCAGGTTTAAGTGATTCCCGTGCCTCAGCCTATGGAGTAAGTGGGATGCACACCACCATGCTCGGCTAATTTTTCATTTTTGTAGAGATGGGGTTTCGCCAGGTTGGCCAGGCTGGTCTCAAACTCCTGACCTCAATCGATCTGCCCGCCTCGGCCTCCCAGAGTGCTGGGATTACAGGCATGAGCCGCCGTGCCTGGCCTATTTTATTATGTTAAAGATTACAGTATAGGTTTCTAGAAAGCCTGGATGGAAGTTTTCATATTCTAGGTAGTATTTAGCTATTGAATAAAAATTTATTTTCAAGACCTTAAAGTTTGTGATTACATACAATTTTTGACTTGGTGTATGAATATATTGAAATGAACTTGATACCATTATATTCACTGTAAAGCATATGGGCAGTTTCCTAGAACCAGTCTCTAATGACTGTCCTGAAGCTTTTCATACTTTTCATATTTTTCCATTTCAACTATCTTATTTCCTTATTTATTTTAATTTTTTTGAGACAGAGTCTTGGTCTGTCACCCAGGCTGGAGGGCAGTGGTGCAATCTTGCCTCACTGCAACCTCTGCCTTGCTTCAAGCAATTCTCCTGCCTCAGCCTCCTCAGTAGCTGAGATTACAGGTGCACACTACCATGCCCGGCTAATTTTTGTACTTTTAGTAGAGACAGGTGTCATGATGTTGGCCAGGCTGGTCTTGAACTGCCTGCCTCAGACTCCCAAAAGAGTGAAAACTGATAGAAGGTAGAATGTAACTAGAAATCCTCCTAGCCATCATCCAAGGAGTGGAACTATATACTAGCTCTGTTTTTTAAAACTTTACGCAATCAATTCAGGATGATTATTGTATTATCTTTGGGGAATCCTTAATCCTGAACAAAGCTTCATTGTTAGTACTACTGTGTTAAAAGTTCTATTGAGTGAAACAGAGGATATAGTCTACTTTAAAGGCCAAGGGAAGGCATCAAAATATATAATTGCTTTGTCAAAAACTCCCACCTTTAGAAACTCCTGGGGGGGGGTGCAGTGGCTCATGCCTGTAACCCAACACTTTCATAGGTTTCATAGGCCGAGGGGGAGGAACACTTGAGGTCAAGCGTTCAAGACCAGCCTGAAGTACACAAGTTTTTTTTCTCCACTTGATAAAAGAAAGGCATTGTCCGACCTATCCCAAATACTGCTGTAGATGCATGCAAGCTGTCATGGGCGACACATAGGTGAAATCTTCATAATTTGTTGAGCTATCATAAACCCGCAAGACTTGCTAAATTTCTATTCTTTATAAATAGTTCTTTATGGGTAAAGCTTTGTATATTGTGGCTAGTGTACAGTGTATTATTCAATGAGGGAATTAGAACACATTTTTATCAAATCATATAAAATATGCATTACAATTAGTATGAGTCCTCATCTTCTAAAATCTTCAAAATTTTTAACTTTATTTACAAAACATATTATTTTAAAAATAGCTGCTAAATTAGTAGACCAAAACATTCTGTTTCATTAGATTTATTTTAAAAGTTGAATCATGATTTTTCTCAAGACATGCATTTCCAGGAAATCTGTGGCCAAGATTGTCGAGCTGTTTACCCAGTCCATTTCTAGAATGCTAGGCTGCATTCCTGTCCTCCTGCTCTTTCAGATTTGCCAATATAATCGGTTCTGGTTATTGGAAAGCAGATGAAGTAAGGGGCTCCACTTCTAGACCTGGCCACATGCTCTCTTCATGCTCATTCTTTTCTTCTTCAGCTATACAGAAGCCATATGCTGAAAACAACAGAGCCCTGAGAAGTGTCCTTGAATCACCACCTAGTCCTTTTGGGGACTCTATATTAAAGCAAGAAATAGCTTTTAATTACATTAAGCTCCAAGATTGTGTACTTTATCTCTTACAGTAGCTAATATTATCCTAAGTGATAATAATGCATTTACTACTTATGTTTAATAATCACTAAAACATGTATATATATTTTTGTTGTCTCAATCAATTCTGTATTAATATTTGTAGTAACTCAAGAAGAAAAAATTTTATCAGCCAGAACCACTTAGAGTAAAATAAATACAAGTTTAAATTATGTACTTATTTTTGTTGTAATACATGCATACATATATATATATATATATATATATGGTAGTCAATAATAATTTCAAACATAAAAGCATTATGATAAAAATCTGAAAAAAATGGGATAGGAATACAAGCTCAAGGAGAAAAAGGAAAGATGTAAGCTTTCTAAATGTTAAAAAATAACTTTTTCATATACTTTTAAAAATAGATCCACATGTTATATTTGGATTTCATTGGATTCACTTAAAATGAAATTTATAATATGCTGGAAATTATGACCTTGGCAACTATTTAAAATGATGAAAAATTTAGATGTCAACTTAAAGCTTCCTGAGAGATACCTAGTTTATGAAAATTGTTTTGGGGGGTTTTCAAACAAAAACGTGTAAATGCACTGACAAGAGGGGGAAAGTGCATGCTTTGGAATAAGTAGCTCTGTATCCAGACTATGTTTTTACTGTAGGACTGGGCAAGCTAGGTTAACTCATTGGTCCTTATTCTGCTTCAATAAATTAAATGAAAATACATGTGAAGTGCTACCTGGCACTAACCCGTCTTGCTATTAAAAATCTTAAGTACTTCTAGGAAGGAAAAATTAGTCACTCAGGTGAAAATTAATTCATCAGAGCCCATATTTCTGAGAGTAGATAAAAAAATTAGGCACAGAGGGGAAATAACTTATTTGGGAGAGAAAGGATAATTTTAGAACATGTAGTTGAGCCAAGAGAAGAAGCTCTGTTACCTGGCAAATGATACTGGAAGGGACCCTATTTTGGAGGACACTTGGAAAGGCTGGCGAGGTTGTACATAAAGGAAAAGTGAGAAGAAAGCATACATTTGCTTTAACTTGCCTTGGTTCTAACTACCATGCAATGAAAATAACTCTCATATTTCAAAGGCACTCAAAAGATTGCTTTTAAGTGGGTGTAATTATTTTATATGTACACTAACTTGCAGCACATGCTTCATGAACCTCTTCCTTGTGTTCCATGTGACTCCTATTTTAAGTAGATCCAAAGTGGTACCAGAGTTAACCAGGTCAACTACCACCTGTGCTTGTTTCCTTTAATTCTTTTAAATTCCTGGGAGAAATCAAGACATTAAGTTAGCAATTTCTTTATCTAATACCTCTGATTACAGTGTGTACCTATTGAAACAGCGGATGAACGCTAGCAGGCATGGCTGGAGCAGAAGATAGGGAAGGCTGTGGAACTGCAGAAGTTCATGCATGCTAAATAGGGCGGATGCAGTTAAAATAATACCTGGCGTTGCCTGACCTTTCTATTCCTTCATTAGCCACCTTAAAATTCAGATTTGTTGTTAGAGTTCTTATATTTAGGAAGGGATCAGAGAAAGTCACAAGAGAACCATGTTTTGAAAAACAGTAGCCAATGTTGGTAGGAGTATAAATTGGTACAAAACCTTAAAAATTTAGCGATGTCTTTCAAAATTTTAAGTACATTTGCCATTTGGAGCTAGCAATTCCATTTCTAGGAATTTACCCTGCAAATATATCTTTGCACCTGTGTGCCAAGATGTAAATACTCATATAGTCATTACTTTAAATAGCACAAAATTATAAACAACTTGAGTATTTGTCAATAAGAGTGATTATTTTTTTTTTCTTTGAGACAGAGTCTCACTCTGTCGCCCAGGCTGGAGTGCAATGGCACAATCTCAGCTCACTACAACCTCCGCCTCCCGGGTTCAAGTGATTCTCCTCCCTTAGCCTCCCAAGTAGCTGGGATTACAAGCACCCGCCACCACCACCACACCCAGCTAATTTTGTATTTTTAGTAGAGATGGGGTTTCATCATGTTGGCCAGGCTGGTCTCGAACTCCTGACCTCAGGTGATCCTCCTGCCTCAGCCTCCAGAAGTGCTGGGATTACAGATGTGAGCCACTGTGCCCTGCCAAGAGTGGTTAATTTTAATTGTATAGTCATATAATGGAATTCCATGAAATATGACAGCTCGACAACTGATAAGAAAGAATGGAATATTCCTGGCCAGGCGAGGTGGCTCACGAATGTAATCCCAGCACTTTGGGAGCATTTTGTGATCCGAGGCGGGCGGATCACAAGGTCAAGAGATTGAGACCATCCTGGCCAACATGGTGAAACCCCCGTCTCTATTAAAAATATGAAAGGAAGGAAAAAAAAAGAAAGAATGGAATATTCCTTAAGGAGCAATCTGTAAGATATACTAACTAAAAAGAGCAAGGCACACAGCATTTTGTCTAGAATTCTACTTTTTGGTTAAAAAATACACAAATATGTTTATACTGTATACAAAGAATATCCTTACAAAGATAAATAACAAAGCCATAATAATGGCTGCCTGTGGAAAGAGTTATATGAGAGAGAGAATTTTTATCCCATCACCTTTTGAATTTTGTATTATATGCATATTTAAAAAAAAAATTTTTTTTTAGAAAGTTCCTAAACTTTGCAAGGCTGAGAAACTAATATGTATTGCTGTTTACTGGTCTTAACAGCTCAAATGCCATATAGAAGACATTGTTTGGTGCAAAAGTATTTGGTTTTGTTACAAAGATAAATAGTGCATTATCTATGTGCATCCCTTCTGGACTTGTGGGTGTTGGGATTTTAAGCAGGAGGTAATAAATTATGCCCCCTTTGTTCCCTTTCAGTGTGCTGCAACAAATCAGATATACCCAGGAGTCAGACAAGGAGCAAAATAGCCATCGCTACCACTAATGCTGGATTTGACAACTGGGTTTAATACCTAGGCCTTTGCTCAGATAATTAAACTTGCCATCCAGAGACAGCTGGACAAATGCAGGCCTCTCCTTAGAGGCAGCCAGCTTAACACTTAGAAGAGGAAGAAGAGATGAGGGGAAATCAGTCAGTTCCACAGGGAGTTACACCCAATAAGAGAAAGGGAGAGGAGCTGAGCAGGGCAGCTCGGTTCCTCTGCCAGTTTCATCAATCCCTCACATGTGGGGAAGAGTTGGGAGCAGCGGGGATGAGGGAAGAAATACTTTTTCCAATACAAACGCCTGACGGGTTTTAAATTTCTATTCTGTGCACTCTGGCAGGAACACTGGGAGGAGGACAGACTGGTTTCTCCTGAAAGCAGCCAGCACTGCTGCCTTCCAGGGCTCTCCTGCTGCCGATCACCTGTGCCAGCTGATCCCTCACATTTCTCTTGCATCATCTGTCGCCTCTGCTGACACTGGTTTGATTACTGCCCCTTGCATGCCTTGCACAGCTTCCTACCTTTTGTACTCAAAACAGTAATGATCCCCTTTTCTCCCCAGTTGGCTCTTCAGGTCCAGATCAAGCTCTAGCTCTGGCAGTTCCAGCAACAGCAGCTTCATGCTCCTCTAAGCCTTTTCAGAACTTGTTTCCTGACTCCTCCTTTGGCCCCAGCACGTGCTGCTTATCTTGTTACATTTCTCTTTATGGCTCTAGGCTCTACTTTCTTTGCTTTTCAGTCCTAAAGTAATCAATTAAGCTTAACTTTTTACAAAAGAGACCCCATGGCTGCAGTTATACAATATATACCTGGATAACAAAGATAAATTTTGACTCATTTTAACTCCCAAATATTGCATGGAAGACAATGTGTAGTAGACAGACTAAGATATCCTTTCCTAGGCTGAGGAACTTAATGTGCAATGAGGGAAATTTAATCTCTCTCCCTGCCCGCATCTCCTGTTTCCCAGGATACTATGGCAATTGTTTGTTCATAGATGCCTCAGAAGCTCTTGGAGGCGGCTGAGAATTAAGTTGCTTATTAATTCATTTAGTCTTGACCTACATATGGTTGAATAATCACAGGGCCATCTGTCCTCCTTAATTAACATGCAGAGATGAAGAGATTTCTTTCTACCTTCTGTGGATTGTGTGTGAATCCTGTCAAGAGGGCCCCAAAACGACTGCTGCCAGAGTCCTGCCAATTGCTTATAAGTGAAACCAACAGCTAATGGGGAGGGCTTTTGTTGTTTTTGCTTATTTTGTTTTTTTTAAAAAGCCCTCCTGTTGTGACTAGCCCTTGCTATTTCACCAGCCGAAGGCAATCTCATAAATGAATCAGCAATAGTATATTTCCTTTCAGGTTTGGAAGATAGAATGAGAGGCTTTCCCAGATGCCTGTGAGTTTCATCTCTCTCAGGCTTCCAGGCTTCTCACAAGGTCCTCACCCTTGGCTGTGTGAAATAGACGGATTTAAACAGTGTATTTTAGAGCACCACTTCTTCTTGGTTGTTGACATGAAGTGCGATGGGTTAAGAAGCTGTCAACTAAAACGAGACAAACTCTTACTGATGAACCTTGGAGTATCTGTGAACTTTTATGACCAGAAAATTCCACTTAACAGTTATCAAAGACCTGACAAGATGCTTGATAGCTCTTGGGATGGATGATCAATAGTTGCCTGAACAATAATAGCTTCTGTGTTAGAGTGCTTCACAGTACACTAAAACCTGTTCACATACTTTATGTCACTTGAGCCTCAATATATCTCTGTGAGGTAGGCAGAGCAGGTAGTATAATCCCCATTTTACAGATCAATGAAAATAAAAGCATGAGTAAACAGAGGCTTAGAGAGCTAAGAGAATTGTTAAGGCCCACTGCTATTAAGTGTAGAGTCAGGACTAGAATTTTGATGCTGGTCCCTTTGTGCATTGCTGTTTCCAGTATTGTACCCTGTTAGAGTTTTCATACATCCCTTAATTACAGTGCCATATGCCATGTCCATTTAGCTGTAATTTGACCACAAGCTGCAATACACTGCTAAGAGTGCAGGGTGGACCAATCTGACTAAACACATTGAGTGGGATCTTGCCAGAGGTGGAGAATGGTGAGATAATCTGAGTTTTGAGTTTCCCCTTTTTCTCTTGAATGTATCCACCACATACTCAAGTCCACCTGCATAAAAATGATGACTATCAAAATAATCTTGAAAAAGAACAAGTTGGAAGATTCTCACTTCCCAATGTCAAAACTTACTACAAAGCTACAGTAATCAAAACAGTGTGGTGCTGGCATGGAGACAGACATATAGACCACAGGAATAGAATGGTGCATCTTGAAATAAATCCTCACATATATAGGCATGCATCATATGATGACGCTTTGGTCAATGATGAACTGCATGTACAACAGTGGTCCTATAAGACAATGGAGCTGGGTCAAGTGCAGTGGCTCACACCTATAATCCCAGCACTTTGGGAAGCCAAGGTGGGCAGATTACCTGAGGTCAGGAGTTCAAGACCAGCCTGGCCAACATGGTGAAACCTTGTCTCTACTAAAAATACCAAAAATTAGCCAGGTGTAGTACCAGATGCCTGTAATCCCAGCTACTCAAGAGGCTGAGACAGGAGAATCATTTGAACCCGGGAGGCAGAGGTTGCAGTCAGCCAAGATCGTGCCATTGCACTCCAGCCTGGGCAACAAGAGCAAAACTTCATCTCAATAATAATAATAAAGTAATGGAGCCGAAAAATTCCTATTGCCTAGTCATGCCATAATGTCATGATATTACTCACGTGTTTGTGGTGATGCTAGTATAAATAAACACACCTACAGTGCTGCCAGTCATAAAAGTATAGCACATACGATTACGTACTGTACATAGTACTTGCCAATAAAAACTATGGAACTGATTTATGTATTTCTTATACTTTTCAATTATTATTTTAGAGTTTACTTCTTCTGCTTATTAAAAAAAACCAAAACTGTAAAACAGCCTTTGACAGGTCCTTCAAAAGGTATTCCAGAAGAAGGCATTGTTATCATAGGAGACGACAGCTCCATGTGTGTTGCCCCTGAAGACCTGGCAGGACTGGATGTGAAAGGGAAGACAGTGATGTTGGTGATCCTCACCCTATGTAGGCCTAGGCTAATGTGTGTGTGTCTTAGTTTTGTTTTGTTTTGTTTTTTTTAAATATTTACAAAGTTCAAAAAATAAAAAAATTAAAAATAGAGAAAAGCTTACAGAATAAGAATATAAAGAAAGCATTTTTGTCTTAGTTTTTTTTTAAAGTGTAAAAAGTTAAAACAAAAATTTAAAAAATAGAAAAAAGCTTACAGAATAGGGATATTAAAAAAACTCTTTGCACAACTATTTTTGAAACTATTTTGTACTATTTTTGAAACTATTTTTGTATAATGTGTTTATTTTTATTTTTTTGAGACAGAGTCTTGCCCTGTCGCAGAGGCTGGATTGCTATGGTGTGATCTTGGCTCACTGTAACCTCTGCCTCCTGGGTTCAAGCGATTCTCCTGCCTCAGCCTCCCAAGTAGCTGGGATTAAAGGTGCCTGTCACCACGCCCAGCTAATTTTTTGTATCTTTAGTAGAGACAGGGGTTTCACCATGTTGGCCAGGCTGGTCTCAAACTCCTGACCTCATGATCCACCCACCTCAGCCTCCCAAAGTGCTGGGATTACAGACATAAGCCACCATGCCAGCAACTGTGTTTGTGTTTTAAGCTAAGTGTTATTACAAAAGTATCAAAACATTTAAAAAATTGAAACAGCTATAAATTAAAAAGTTACAATAAGCTAATATTAATTTGTTGAAGAAAGAAAAATGTATTTTATAAAAGTGTAGTCTAAGTGTACAGCATTTATAAAATCTGCAGTAGTGTAAAGTAATATCTAGGCCTTCACATTCACTCACCACTCACTCACTGACTCACCTAGAGCAATTTTCAGTCCTGCAAGCTCCATTCATGGTAAGTGGCCTATACAGGTGTACCATTTTTATCTTTTATAGCATATTTTTATTGTACCTTTACCATATTTCCTGTACATATGAGTCTAATTTTATGAGCTACTTAGAAAAGGCAAGTTCAGAGACAGAACCTAGATCAGAGGTTCTCATCTGTATGTGTTTAGATACACAAATGCTTACCTGTGTTACAGTTGCCTACAGTATTCAATAGAGTAACATTTGTGCAGATATGCAACCTAGAAGCAATAGCAATACTGTATAAGCTGGGTGTGTAAGAGGTTATACCGTCCAGATTTGTGTAAGTACACTCTGTGATGTTTCCACAATGATGAAATTGCCTAATAACCAATTCTCAGGACGTATCCCTGTTGTTAAGCAACATAACAGTCAGTTAATTTTTGACAAGAGGGACAAGACCATTCAATGGGGAAAGGATCGCCTAGTCAACAAATGGTGCTGGGAAAAGTGGATAGCCACATGCAGACAATGAAGTTGGACCCTGAATTATACCATTTACAGAAATTAAGTGAAAATGAACCAAAAACCTAAATTTAAGACATAAACTATAAAACTCTTAGAAGAAAATCTAGGGAAAATCTTCATGACCTTGAATTTGACAATGGTTTTCAAGTATGTCAACAAAAGCACAGGCAACAAAAGAAAAAATAGATATGAGACTTCATCAAAATTAAGAACTTTTGTGCATCAAAAGATATCATAAAGAGAATGAAGAAAACCAAATAATGGAAGAAAATATTTACCAATCACATACTTGATCAGGGATTAGTATCCAGAATATATAAGGAACTCCTATAGCTCAACAACAAAAAAAACCTCAATTCAAATATAGATAAAGGACTTGAATAGGCATTTCTCCAAAGAAGATATACAAAAGGCCAATAAACACATGAAAAGATGCTCAACATTAGGGAAATACAGATCAAAACCTAAATGAGAAACACTCACTTGAGTTATTCCCTAATGACTAATGAGCTTCTTTTTAAACTCCTCTTACTATCATTACCAGTTGAATGGGCTATTCTAAAACAAACAAAACAAAACAGAATCAGAAAATAACAAACAGTAATGATGTGGAGAAATTAGAACCCTCACATATTTCTGGTGAAATAGGAATGGTGCCTCCCTTGTGGAAAATATTTTGGCAGTTCCTCAAAATATTAAACTTAGTGTTACCATATGACCAGCAATTTCACTCCTAGGTCTGTGTTTAAAAGAATTGAAAACAGGGACTCAAACACATACTTGTACACTAATGTTAGCATTATTCACAATAGCCAAAAGACTGAAACAACCCAAGTACCTATTGACAGATGACTGGTTAAGCAAAATGAGGTCTATCCGTACAGTGGATATTACTCAGCCATAAAAAGGAATGGAATTCTGATACACACGACAACATAGATGAGCCTTAAAAACATGCTACATGAAAGAACCCAGGCATGAAAGGAATATTTTATGATTTCTATTTGTAAAAAAGCAATTATTTTGGGTACATATGATTCCACTTTTATGAGGCACTTTAGAATAGGCAAGTTCAGAGACAGAACCTAGATTAAAGATTACCAAGGGAAGGGGGAAAGGGAAATGGGCATCGTTGCTTGATAAGTAGAGAGTTTCTGTTCAGGATGATGGAAAAGTTTTGGAAACAGCGGTGACGGCTGCACAACGTTGTGAATTTATTTAATTCCACTGAATTGTACATTTAAAATGGCAAATTGTATGTTATATATATTACATTTTACCACCATAAAAACAAATTTAAACATAATTAAAAAAAATTACAGACTACGTAACTTCACAGAGATAGAGAAGCAGAAATTCACACTATTCAGAAAATAATCATAAAGCTAGCTGGAAAGAAGGGGACAGGTCGTGACTGACTGAATTCAAGAGGACTGAACTGGAGACAGCTTCAAGGAAAACTCTGTGGAGTAAGAAGGGAAAGAGCAAAAGTGTTAATCATCATTTAGCAGACTCCATGGAGAAAGCTTTTATGTACTTTTCATTCCATCCTCATGGCAATTTTGTGTGGTATGTCCTGTTAGTACCCTATTTCATATGAGGGAACAGAACCTTAAGTAAGTCACTTCCTTAAGGACTCACCCAGTGAGTGCCCGGAGCCAGAAATCAAAACCCAGTCTGTCACTTCCAGAACCCACATTCTAATTTTGTTCATCTCAACTTTTTTGGTTAAGAATTGGAACAGGGCCAGGTGCAGTGGCTCACGCCTGTAATCCCACCACTTTGGGAGGCTGAGGCGGGTGGATCTTCTGAGGTCACGAGTTTAAGACCAGCCTGGCGAATATGGTGAAACCCCGTCTCTACTAAAAATACAAAATTAGTTGGGCATGGTGGCATGCGCCTATAATCCCAGCTACATGGGAGGCTGAGGTAGGAGAATCGCTTGAACCTGGGAGACGGAGGTTGCAGTGAGCTGAGATCATGCCATTGCACTCCATCCTGGGGCAAAAAGAGCAAAACTCTATCTCCAAAAAAAAAAAAAAAAAAAAAAAAAAAAAA
>NW_022436967.1:10713970-10715817 GCF_009761245.1 Sapajus apella | reverse complement strand
AAAAAAAAAAAAAAAAAAAAAAAAAAAAGCCTGTTATGGCTTCCAGCGGGGTCCCAGTGAGCGCTGCCGGCTCTACTAATGAAACTCCCCGAAATACCCGACAACGTGGGAGATTGGCTTCGGGGCGTCTACCGCTTTGCCACTGATAGGAATGACTTCCGGAGGAACTTGATCCTCAATTTGGGACTCTTTGCTGCGGGAGTTTGGTTGACCAGGAGCTTGAGTGACATTGACCACATGGCACCTCAGCCAGGGGTGTAGCCAAGTAGACAAATGGAATCCTGTGCTGAACCTGAACCTTCCGAAAAACAGCCTACAATTTGTGACCATCATAAGATGTGCCCTGATGGCAGCTAAAGTTTGATTCAGATGGGCACCTTCCTTTTCCTTATCCCTGCCTAGTTTCCTTTTGTTCCTTGAGTCTACGCAGAATTCCATTCTCTGGTCAGCAGACAGGTTTAAGCTGAAGTATTGCCTCTGTTCTGTAAAGTTCTGTACAAAGTTCCTAAGCTTCTCCAGGGGGTGATCCTTGTTCTTGTCCTGAGAAATAACAATGCTGTTTTAACAAACATTTGAAATAAAAACCACGCACGCACACACACACACACACACACACACACACACACACACAAAAGAACTGGAACAATATCCACCTCACAGAATTGTTGTAAGCATTAAATTAGAAATAATTTTTAAACTGGGAAGTTCTGAATATAATAGGATTTTTGCATTATTTTCTTGACTACTTTATCCTCTATGCCCCCATAGGAGGCTGAGACCTTTTTTTTATAGCCCTCTGTACCATAGTAGATTGTTCAACAATCTGTGTGTTTCACAACAGCAAAAACTCTATTTTATTCATTGTTAAAAAGGTGTTTCTTTTCCCTCTTTTTTTTTTTTTTTGAGATGGAGTTTTGCTTTTGTTGCCCAGGCTGGAGTGCAGTGGCACAATCTCGACTCACTGCAACCTCTGCCTCCCGGGTTCAAGTGATTCTCTTGTCTCAGTCTTCCAAGTAGCTGGGATTACAGGCATGTACTACCATGCCTGGCTAATTTTGTATTTTTTGTAGCGATGGGATTTCACTGTCTTGGACATGCTGGTCTTGAACTCTTGACCCCAAGTGATTCGCCCACCTTGGCTTCCCAAAGTGCTGGGATTATAGGCGTGAGCAACCGCACCTGGCCCTAAATGTTTTTTGAGTGAAGGTGATGTGTGAGTAGAATTTTGAGATGAAAAACATGGCAGAAAGGATGGGCAAGTATCCCTATAACAACTGCATTTGAAGGACAAGACAGGCTGCTCATTGGAGTGAGGGCCAGGGCTGGCCTATCATGTAATGGGGAAGAAGAGAGTTGAGGTATGGAAACAGTGAGAAATTTGAATCTGAACAGCCTTTGGGACTCAATATAGAATTCTGGGAAGGAGGCAGATCTCTGGAGAACATAGGTGACCTCACCATGTAAAGGAACTTTTGGATGGGAAAGAAATGAAAATCAGCAACAAGATCAGCATTCTGAACTAGAACAGTGGTTGCCAGGAGGGAAGACGGCATTTTGAGGAGTTGGCATCAAATTGTCTTTGTGTGTATTATTCCAACAGCTTCCTGAATCCCTACTGTACCAAATGGTATCACTGCACCCTCATGGTCCTCACCATCATCAATGCCATTATCATCAGTCACAGCAATAATAATCACACTAGCAGTGAATATGCTATGAGAGCCTACTGGGTGGAAACCACTAACAAGAGCTAAAAACAAAAGTTTAAGCATTTTCTTTCTTTCTCTTTTTTTCTTTCTTTTCTTTCTTTCTTTCTTTCTTTCTTTCTTTCTTTCTTTCTTTCTTTC
>NW_022436967.1:10556655-10713960 GCF_009761245.1 Sapajus apella | reverse complement strand
CTTTCTTTCTTTCTTTCTTTCTTTCTTTCTTTCTTTCTTTCTTTCTTTCCTTTCTTTCTTTCCTTTTTTCTTTCTTTCTTTTTTTTTTTTTGAGATGGAGTTTTGGTCTTCTCGCTGAGGCTGGAGTGCAATGGCATGATCTTGGCTCACTGCAACCTCTGCCTTCTAGGTTCAAGCAATTCTTCTGCCTTGACCTCCTGAGTAGCTGGGATTACAGGTGCCCACCACCACGCCCAGCTAATTTTTTTATTTTTAGTAGAGACAGGATTTTGCCATGTTGGCCAGGCTGGTCTCGAACTCCTGACCTCAGGTAATCCACCCAGCTCGGTCTCCCAAAGTGTTGGGATTACAGGCATGAGCCTCTGCACCTGACCTTAATCTCTGCTTTAAAAGTATCTAAAAAGGCACTAGATCCTCCTACCACCCTCTAGACTGTCCTCTGAAGCCAGACTCTGTTTTCTTAAATGTCACGTAAATAATGTCATTCAGTGTTGCTGAAAAGAAAACATCGTAACTCCTTAGCATTAGGCCTTCCAAATTGGGATCTTAATATATTTTTAAAATAATTTTTAATTTTTTTTAGAGTAGATTTTCCATTCACATGGCTCAAAAAAGCACCTAGGTATATGGTGAAAAGTCTTCCTTTCCATTTTTCTCACAGTTCCCCCATTTGTTTCATGGGTGCCCTCAGGAGGGTTTCTAAATATGTCTTTTTGTTATTTCCCACACCACCCGCACAGTTTTCCCATCAGATCATCCCATCTCTGAATATGCCTTTGCTGTTCTTCTTCCTGCCTGTAAAATACTCCTCCTACCTGACTACTAATCTATTAAACCAATAAATATCCAGGATTTCTGCAGGGTTGTGATTTATTGACCAATAAAGTGAAAAGGAAGAAAGAGGAAAGGAACTAGCTTCTGTATTTTGGACTCAGGAAGTCAGGAGGAGATACCAAAATGCCCCTGAATATTTCGTTGTTTATTAAGCAGTGGAAGAACCTCCCTTTCACACTTATTTAAAAACAAAACAAAGCACTAAAAGTCCAGTACTTTTAAAAAAGACATTACACAATGTTAAGCCTTTAAATCCCACTCTAACACCAGTAAGTGCCTGTCTAGGAGGATTAATTCCAATTTGACTTATCTGACCAGATTTGGCAAATCCATTCCCTTCAGAGCAGCAGCCAGCAAAATTATCTGATTCGTAACAAGATGAAGAACGTTCTGGCACCCTGAGAAGGAGGATTACTGTGTGCAAAAGAGTGGTCCAGTGAAGGTGGAGGAGGGTCCTGTGCGGAGCAGCTGTCCTTCCCCAGCTGCCCCTTGGTTACTCCTGACCTGATGGTTAACAAAGGTTGCAAGAAACTCCTGACGTTGAAATGTTATCGTTCAACCAGTTGATAGCATCTGCAGAGCCTCAGACCTGTCAGACAGGGCCATGTTTGTGGATAATATTTTTGTTCTCCCCAGTTTATCTTATGAATGATCATATCTAGTAGCTTAACTAATAATTTGCCCGGTTGTCTAATCTACAAAGAGAAAATCTTAACACAAACTTGATTAAACAATGAACAGATAAAAATGTTTATATTGTTCTGAAAAATGGTTTAATTTTAATGGTTTAGTTTTTAAACTGTAAAATATTATGCTTTTCAGAAATCACCCCTCTGAGAATAATCTACAAACTCACTAATTTACGCAAAGATACCACCATTAAAAATGAAAAAAGATAAAGTATCAAAACTTATGTCTTAAAAATATTTGGCTATAATAATTTTACTTATTCTAAGACATGCTGTTACTACTTGAATTGAGAACGCATTATTGTATATTTGAAAGCTTTATGAAACTGCTTTACCCTTTTCCTGTGAAATATTATTGAAAAATGGTATTCAAATACTCTACAGGGCTTTATATATTCACTAATGTAATTTCACCATAAATCACTTTGTGTTAAGACACTCAGTATATGTGAGCAGAGAAGTGTTTAAAAATATGCAAAACATAAAAAGGGCAAAGAAAATAAAATAGGCAGGCCAGGGGCAATGGCTCACACCTGTAATCTTTGGGAGGCCGAGGCGAGCGGATTGCTTCAGCAATCTGCTGGGCAACAAGGCATAAAACCTGTCTCTACAAAAAATATGAAAATTAGCTGGGCGTGGTGGCATCAGCCTGTGGTTCCAGCTACTTGGGAGGCTGAGGTGGGAGGATGGCTTGGGAGGGAGGCAGAGGCTGCTGTTAGCTGTGATTATACCACTGCAATCCAGCCTGGGCAACAGATAGAGACTGTCTCAAAAAAAAAAAAAAAAAAAAAAAGGAGGGTATTTTTCAAGCTTAAAAATATTGTTGTTCTGAAAACCGAGAAGCTAAATGGAGTGAAAATTACCTGTCACATATAACCCACCAAACTGGAAGACAAAATGGCGCATTTTGTGACGATTACAACCTAATTCAAGGGCTCCATAAAATATCAATATTTTTCTTTGTATTTTTAATTTACTGTGGTTTCCTACTTTATTCCATAAAGAAATTAAAGTGGCTTACAAAATATCTAACTTTATGCTAAATGAAAATTTTAAAAACAAATGGTTCAAAGCTGGGATCACATGCAGATTTATAGGTCATAAAGTGTTATATGGCTATTAAATTTGGGCTGCAAATATTTTTTAGCGGCTTAATAGTCAAAGTAAAAAGAAACATGATAGGTTAAAATTTCACATTCCATTAATTGATAATTTAATCAGTTAGGAGAGTGGAAACTTTTTCTGTCATTTAGGTCTATAAGACATTTGTGTGGATTTTCGTGTGTGGGCATCAGGTGACATGTGGGCATCTTTAACAACATCTGGAGTACACACATAGTGGGTTCTGTCTGTAGTTTCTTCTACCATTAGTCTATGTAAACCAAATGTATAACAGTGTAATGTAAATTGAAAAGGTAATCTGCCGGGCACAGTGGCTCATATCTGTAATCCCAGCACTTTGGGAGACTGAGGCTGGCGGATCACCTGACATCAGGGGTTCGAGACCAGCCTGACCAATATGGTGAAACCCTGTCTTTGAAAAAAAAGACAAAGTTAATCTATGGACAGGCTCGGTGACTCATGCCTGTAATCCCAGCACTTTGGGAGGCCAAGGTGGTCTCACGAGGTCAGGAGTTTGAGACCGTCCTGGCTAATATGGTGAAACTTCATCTCTACTTAAAATACAAAAATTAGCCCGGCGTGGTGGTGTGTGCCTGTAATCCCAGCTACTTGGGAGGCTGAGGCAGATAATCGCTTGAACCAGGAGGCGGAAATTGTGTGAGCTGAGATCACACCACTCACTCAGCCTGCGACAGATCAAGACTCCATCTTGGGAAAAAAAAAGTAATCTGAAGGAAGAAAAAGTAATAGATATCACAGCCAACTTTGTTATAATCCAGAGTATAAAATGAGATAGTTTAGTAGGGTAACTGTATGTTCTTAAAGATAAATCTTTGCAAATTTCCTTCAGTTGGATTTTTGATAAAAGTTGAGCAGGAGAGAATTCAGTACATATTCTTTTACATGGGCCAAGCACTCAGATATTCTGATGATCCATAGACTTGTTTTCTTATTTATTCTTAGAGACGGGGTGTTGTTCTGTCTCCCAAGCTGGAGTGCAGTGGCCAGATCATGGCTCACTATAACCTCAAACTCTTGGGATCAAGCCATCCTCCTGCTTCAGCCTCCCAAGTAACTGGAATCACAGATATGCACCACCATGCTCAGCTAATTCATAGACTTTAAACATCAATTAAGATTGAGAGGGATAACAATCTTTATAAAAACCGAAGGCCGTGTATCATGAGGATGCTTTTGACTGCAACTTCCAGAGAGCTCAACTCAAAAGTACTTAAAGACCTGAGTAATTTATTTTCATGTTTCTTGTTTTTGAAAAAATTTATTTAAAGCTATAAATTGCTTTCTGAGAAATGATTAGGCAAATCTCATAGATTTTTGCAGGTAGTGTATTTTCTCAAGACACAAAAAATAGAATTAAAAAAAAGATTTTGACAGGTAGTGTTTGTATTATCACCTAAAACCCTTGTGCTTAGTAAATTTTTCAGTTTCCAAGCATACAAAATTTTAAAAAGGTATCCTTTCGTTGTTAACTTCTAATTTTATCACATTATGGCAGGTTAATTTACACTATTCATAATAGCAACAAAACTTTATAGGACTAAGACAAGAATAAAATATTCTAAGACAAAAATAGAATATTTCTATGAAGTAAACTTTAAAGTGCTAGTAAGGGACATAGAAAAGGATCTGGTTAAAGCCAGACACAGTGGTTTACATCTATCCCAGCACTTTGGGAGGTCGAAGAGAGCAGATCACTTGAGGTCAGGAGTTCGAGATCAGCCTGGCCAACATGGCGAAACCCCGTCTCTACCAAAAATGCAAAAATTAGCCGGGTGTGGTGGCACATGCCTATAATCCCAGCTACTCGGGAGGCTGAGCCTGGGAGGTGGAGGTTGCAGTAAGCCAAGAGGGCATCATTGCACTCCAGCCTGGGAGACAGGAGAGGAATCTGTCTCAAGAACAACAACAACAAAAAAGAATATCTCTCCATTTAACCAGACCCCAGACACGCCCACCCCCCCTCCTTTTTTTTTTGAGACAGAGTCTCACACTGTCGCTCAGGCTGAAGGGCAGTGGCGCAATCTCAGCTCACTGCAACCTCCACCTCCTGGGTTCAAGCAATTCTCCTGCCTCAGCCTCCCTAGTAGCTGAGACTACAGGTGCCCACCATCGCGTTCAGCTATTGTGTGTGTGTGTGTGTGTGTGTGTGTGTGTGTGTGTGTTTAGCAGAGATGGGGATTCCCCATATTGGCCAGGCTGGTCTCAAACTCCTGACTTTGTGATCCACCTGTCTTGGCCTCCCAAAATGCTGGGATTATAGGCATGAGTCACTGTGCCCTGACCCAAATGGAGAGATATTCTATCCTCTTGGATGGGATGAATTAATGTTATAAAGATGTTAATTTCTCAGACTAATACATAAAGTTGATATAATCCAAATAAAAATTCCAAATGGAATTTTTTGAGACTTGATAGATATCCTTTTTAGTGGAAGATTAAAGTCCAAGAATTGTTGTCAACCTTTAAAAAGAACAAAGTTAGTTCTAGGAACAAGGAAATTAAAATAATAATAATAATAAAATAAATAAATAAATAAAAATAAAAAGAGGGCCAGGCATGGTGGCTCATCTCTGTAATCCCAGCACTTTGGGAGGCCGAGGTGGGCAGATTGTTTGAATCCAGGAGTTCCAGACCAGCCTGGGTAACATAGTGAGACCCTGTCTCTACAAAAAATACAAAAATTATCCGGGCATGGTGGCACATGCCTGTAGTCCCAGCTACTTGGGAAGCTGAGGATTGCTTGAGCCTGGGAGGCAATGAGCTGTGTTTGTACCACTGTACTCCAGCCTGGGCAACAGAGCGAGACCCTGCCTCAAAAAAAGAAAAAAGGGTCAAGTACTTCTACTGATGAATAGTAAGATATAATACTGGGCTATAGAAATAAGACCAGAATGATTTTGATGTTATTATAACCCAAAGTATAAAATAATTGTGAGTTCATAAATGACTGAAAAAATAAATCAGGGAGAAGAGACAAACCTCTCCTGCAAAGTTCCAAATAATATATGCAGGTACTCTTCCCTCAAGAAGTGGGAGCATGCATCCCCACTTCTTAAATGTTGGCTACACATAGTGATTTCCCTCTAAAGAATACAGACAGAAAAGGGAGAAAATAGTAAATTTCTGATGGAGAAGGCTGACAGCAGTTAATATCATGTTGAAAATATGTACCCTTTCTATGGTGTGATGATAATGGCCCTTTATCTCTGTGGCCTTACTCCCTCAAATGGATGCCCCAGTTTAATTATAAGAAAAACAGCAGCCAAATTCTGATAGAAGGCATCCTGCAAAACACCTGACCAGTAATCCTCAAGGTCACCCAAAACAAGCAAAGTCTGAGAAACTGTCATAGTCAAGAGGACTGTAAGGAGACTGGACGAAAAAAAATGTAACGTGGTGTCTTGGATGAAATTCTGGAGCAGAAAAAAGGACATTAAGTAAAAACTAAGGAAATCTGAATAAACTACAGACTTTTATTAATAATAATGTGCCACTATTGGTTCATGAATTCTAATAAATGCATCCTACTAAAATAAGATGTTAGTAATATGGGAAACCGAGTGAGGGGTATTGGGGAACTGTCTGTACTATCTTCTTAATTTTTTTTTTTAATAGAGATGGGGTTTCACCTTGTTGG
Organism: Sapajus apella; assembly: GCF_009761245.1. Lineage (NCBI taxonomy): Eukaryota > Metazoa > Chordata > Mammalia > Primates > Cebidae > Sapajus > Sapajus apella. The sequence continues at coordinate 10,707,657 of NW_022436967.1, read as the reverse complement.
TCAGGCTGGTTTCGAACTCCTGACCTCAGGTGATCCATCGGCCTCGGCCTCCCAAAGTGCTGGGATTACAGATGTAAGCCACCACGACTGGTCCCTATCTTCTTAATTTTTATATGTTCATAAATCTAAAATGATTCCAAAAAATAAAACCTATTTAAGAAAATACATATGCAAACAAAAATATTCTCATTGGAAATGCAGAGATGATAGGAGTATGGGGATACAGAGAATAAACAGGTGGAACAGGAATAGTGCACAGGGCCCCGTGGTGACCATGTGCCTTGTACAGAAGATGGTCAGTAAACTGATCCTCTGTGCCACAGGTCCCAAAACAAATCAACAAAAGAAAACAACAAGCAGGCAAACAAAAGCAACAATCAGTTCTCACTCCTAATCTCATGGACTTGGCAGCATTTGGGTCCTTTCTTCTTCAAGCACCGTATTGGGGTCTCTCAGTCCACCCTCTCCCCACATACTCTCCTTTTGGCTCTCCCTTCTATCTCATCCTCTAAAACAGGGGGGCTTTTATGGTTTTTAGTGCTATGGACTCCTTTGGTAATCTGCTGAATCCTAGGCACCCATTCTCAGAATACTATTTTAAATGTATAAGATAAAATACACAGAATTACAAAGAAAACCAAATATATATTGGTTTGATTGGTAGATATATGTATGTATGTGTGTATATGTATGATATATGCATATATATACTGTGGGTCAAGATGGCCAGGGGAAGGCCTATGTTAATTCTAGCTAAATAATTATAAGCTTGCTTGGCTCAGAGTACACTGAAGTTCATACACCAAACTAAACTATATTATTGATGCAGTTAATTAGAAATAAAATGGCAACAGGAGGCCTAAGGTAAAGACCATCCGAGAGCAGAGTAACACCAGGGAACACCGCGGGGCGGTTGCAGAGCAGGCAGTACTGCTTTGGTCCCACGAATGCTTTCTCAACGTTGAGACTGCATGAGGGTCTCATAAAGAGGACTTGTGCAAAGATCGCAGGAAGTGTACACCGCCACTGTAATATTGTTTCTAATATCCAAAAACAGAGAGGATATTACTCCAAATATCTCAGGAAGCACACAAACCCCCAGTGATATTGTTCCTAATATCTAGGGGATGAGAGATGATACTACACACAGTGTGGGCGGGGCTGTACTCCCGCCCTGTGATATTGTTCCTAATATCCAGGGAAGGAGAGGATGATGTTACTGCCCATGTGGTAATACTCTCAATATGGCAAGAGGTGTACAGCATGCTCTGATATTGTAACTAAGGTCCACACACAAAAAAATTATATTGAATTAAATATTGCAAGGGGTGAAACTCCCCTGTGATTTCAGTTCTAATATCGAGGGGGTGTGGGTGATACTTTCGTCAGTATGGCAGAGGTGGAACTAGAACTAGTATTATTGTGCCAAATATCAAAAAAGAAACACAATAACATTATCTTCTCCCTATGGTATGGTTCCCAGAATAATATTACTCCAAATTTTCTAAATGGCCTCTGTGGGCACAGCCCTCTGGCCAGAGGGTTCACAGCAGCCGGGTGGGGGCGGGCCGGGGGACTGCTACTCGCCTTCTGGCGGGTAAATTTTACTCTTGTGTCTCTGTCTTTATTTCCTTTTTTCAATCCCTCATCATCGCCAGGACTAAGGTCACCCATGTACAGGGTTGGGGGTGGTATCCAACAATATACCATTATATGTGGCATACCGTATAAATATGCACACACACAAATAGTATATATATACCATTTTGTAAGCAGAAATTGATTCTGAGTCCTCCTCTCAAAGTGTTCTAGTTCATTGTCATTTGGATAAACAAAAGTGCTTGATTATGCCATTCCTGCACATCACTTTGATGGACTGGATGACTTGGCATAGCATAGTCTCTAGAATAGGCCTCCTCTATTACAGAAGAAAATAAATTATAATGAAATGTAGTATCAAATATTTTAAAAATTGTTACATATTAATATAAAGGCCTTCTTGTTAACTCATTAAACAATAAGAGCTAGGAGTCTGCCTACTAACTACCATTATTTAGGAAGCAATAATGAACATAAATAATATTTCTTTCTTTCTTTTTTTTTTTTTTGAGATGGAGTCTTGCTCTGTTGCCCAGTTTGGAGTGCAGTGGTGCAATCTTGGTTCACTGCAACCTCTGACCCCCGGGTTCAAGTGATCCTTCTGCCTCAGCCTCCTGAATAGCTGGGACTACAGGTGCATGCCACCACACTCTACTAATTTTTGTATTTTTAGTAGAGACTGGGTTTCACCATATTGGCCAGGCTGGTCTCAAAGTCCTGACCTCATGATCCGCCCACCTCGGCCTCCCAAAGTGCTAGGATTACAGGCATGAGCCACTGCGCCCAGCCAATGATATTTCATGAGAAATATTCTCAGCCAACCATGAATAGAAGGAAACTTCTTCAACCTGACAAAGGGATTCTGCAAAAACCCTGCAGTGGTATTGTACTTAATGGTGAAAGATTGAAGTGTTTTCTATCCAAAACTGGGAACAAAGCAAGGATGATTGCTCTCAACCACTTGAATTCAACATCGTGCTGGAGGTTGTTAGCACAGTAAGGTAAGGAAAAGAAATAAAAGTCATCCAGAGTGGAAGGGAGGAAGCAAAACTATCTTTGCCTGCAGATAACATAATAGTTTATACAGAAAATCCTAAGAGAGCTACAAAACACAAAACAACTCTTAGAATTATAATATGACAGACAAGGAAATTAAATATGGGCAAAAGATTTTATCAGATACTTCACTAAAGAAATGCGTAAATCACCATTAAGGACATGAAAAGATGCTCAAATGAATTATTCACTAGGGAAATGCAATATGGTACTACAATGTGTCTGCCTACTGGAATTGATATACTTGAGAAGCCTGGTAGTACTGAATGTCAGCGAGGACACGGAGCAACTGGAACTTGCATATACTATCGGTGGAAATAGAAAATGATACAACTACTTTGGAAATACAATTTGGCAGTTTCTTATGTAACACACACTTACCATTCAGATTAGCAATTCCATTCCTAAGTATTTATCAGAGAGAAATAAAAACCTCTGTCCATGTAAAGATTTATTCACAAAGGTTTTATTAATAATAGCTGCAAATAAGAAATAACCCAAACAGGTGAAAGAATAAAGAAGTTGTGGTATATCTGTACAACGGAATACTAGTCAACAATAAAAAGGAATAAACTTTTTGCTAGGTACAGTGTCTCATGCCTGTAATCCTAGCACTTTGGGAAGCTAAGGCAGGTGGATTGCCTGAGCTCAGGAGTTTGAGACCAGCCTGGGGAACAGGTGAAACCCCGTCTCTACTAAAAATACAAAAAATTAGCCGGGTGTGGCGGTGTGCTCCTGTAATCCCAGCCAGTCAGGAGGCTGAGGCAGGAGAATTGCTTGAACATGGGAGGTGGAGGTTGCAGTGAGCCAAGATGGCGCCACTGCACTCCAGCCTAGGCAACAGAGCGAGACTTCGTTTCAAAACAAAAAACAAAACAAATCAAAACTTTTCATTGCAACAACATGGATGAATCTCAAAACATTATAATAAGTGAAAAAAAGCAAAACATAACATATCTGTTAAAGGAAAAGGCATATCTAAAGTGAGAGCAGATCAGTGGTTACTTAAGATCAGACAACCTAGAGGAGGGAATTTTTTGGAGTGAGAAAAATGTTCTTTGCCTTGACATTTGTAATGGTTGCATGAATATATATAATTGTCAAAAGTCATTGAACTGTATTCTTAAAATAAATGTATTTGTTGTTTGTTAAGTATATATCAATAAAGTTGATTTAAAGATGCTGAGTTTTGAAACTCAAGACAGAGTTAGTTGACTGGAAGGAAAAATAATCTTTGAGTTCTAAGAGCCTGAATGTTTTGAGTCCTGAGCTGAAATCCTGGTCTAAATGACAGACCACAGACTGGGTGAAGTGGCTCATTCCTTTAATCCCAGCACTTTAGGAGGCCAAGGTGGGAGGATCACTTGAGCCCAGAGTTTGAAACCAGCCTGGGTAACATAGTGAGATTCTATTTCTACAAATAATCTAAAAATTAGCCAGGTGTGGTGGCACCTGCCTATGGTTCCAGCTACTTCAGAGGTTGAGGCAGGATGATCGCCTAAGCCTGGAAGATTGAGGCTACAGTGAACACGGAGATCGCACCACTGCACTGCAGTCTGGGCAACAGAGTGAGACCATGTCTCCAAAAAACAAATCAACAAAACAAAAAAACAATAGGCGTCAAACATAGAACATAGAACAAGAGGGTTGTCTTATTACTCACAATAGCCCAACTTCATCAAAAAGCTTGCTAGGCTGGGGAATGCAGAGAAGAGTTCCATAGGAAAGAAAGTGAGCTATCGGTTGGGGTCCCAAAGAAAGGATTCTATATCACCCTTGTGTCCCTTCATCCTCCAGCCAAGTGAGATCGGCTTATAGAGACAGGATGGGAGGGTCCACTTGCCTTGAGAAGCAGTAAGCCCCACAGGGCATTCCTGAGGCCACTGTGGCAGGGAAGATCAGGTGCAGCTCTGGCAGCCTGAAGGATGTCCTGTATGCTCAGCATGCTTGGAAGAGTGGCTGTCAAAACCCTGAGAAACAGGAGACCTGCAGGGGCCTCACAGCTAGTATGAGGGGAGGCTATTACTTCAGTGGCTGCAGCATAGGCTGTGAGGCTGGAGATACCATTGAAGAGATAGCAGCAGTGGAGAACCAAATGGGAATTTATTTTGGTGGATGCTAACAGGAAGGGTTGATGACAGAGCCATGGCACTCATGCCATGATCCCACAAAAGCCTTGTGGAACTTACCTGCCACTTCAGGGACAAGGCTGTGGGTGGGGAAGGAAGACAGGGAAAACAATTCATTTGCAAGATGCTCTTTCAGCGTTTCTTGGAGTTGCCTTGCTTTCATCTCTGCTAACACATCAGACCAGCCCTGCCTCCCCAGTATTCTCTGGGGACTCTGAGATCTGGTGCAGGGGACAGATTGGATCCCTAATCTGCTGCCGACCTCCTTTCTGCCAACTGAGTTAAACTAGACCAATGAGAGCACCGCAAGGTGTAAGCAAGGGAAGCCATCATTTGATAGTGCGCCATTTCCACTTTCATTCTGAACTCTTAACTGACACATTTATAGGACTTCTTATAAAAATGAAAAGTTCAAATATCCCTGCTGGGCCCAGTGGAATAGTCCATCTTGTTTCTTTATTCTTTACATTTGGATGAAGAACTACACCATTTAGTCTTGGGATCCGCTTGAAAACTCCCCAGGACTCAGATTTCTGTTCTTACTTCTCATAAGGCACAGTGGACATGTGTCATCCTCTGAGCTGTCTACGATGTTTTCCACCTGACCACAGCTCATGCTCTGTCTCCCACCATGGTCTGGTCAGGCATGCTGTGTGTATACTTCCTGAAAAGGTTTATTGTTGTGAAAACCTTTGCCGCAGAAACAGAAACAGAAACAAGGCACGGCTCTTTCGGATGCATTTGCCAGCAATTTTTCTCTTATGACCTCTGGAATAAAATTGCGTCAACTCAGACGTGTGACGGGGAAGAAATATAAGCTCAAAGACCATCTGGTTAAGAATGAGGCATACTTCCCAGCTTGGTGGATGGCAAAATGCCAAAACATCAAAATGCCCCAGGCGGTTCTGCCTCATCCCTCATTCCTAAATATTCACAGGCTGACTGGTTCTGACCCAGCCTCAAAAAGGGGGTTTTCCCTGGCAGAAGCTGGAGTGATCCTGGCCTCCGGTTCTATGTCTTTTGGAACGTCATCAGGGGCTTCTCTGTTTCTGGAGCTAATCTAAGGAATAAGTGTTGTTTTAGGACAGTCCTAATTCAGCGAAATTTATTGATTCACTCACTAATAACTGAGCAGACACTGTCCTGCGGGTAGAGATACTGTTTTAGTCTTCCTGTGCTGCTATAACCAAATATATGAGACTGAATATTTTATGAAAAGTAGAAATTTATTTTCTCACAGTTCTAGAGGCTGAGAAGTCCAAGATCAAGGCAGGTTCAGTGTCTGGTGAAGGCTGGTTATTCATAGATGGTACCTTCTAGATGTCCCCACTTGACAGAAGGGACAGAAGAGCAAAAAAGGGACAAACATTATGTCCTCATGGGCAGAAGAGTGGAAGAGCAAACTTGCCCCTGCAAGCCCTTTATAAGGCACTAAATCATACATGAGGGCTCCACCTCCATGGCCTAATCACCTCCTGACAGCCCCACATTTTAATGCTGTTGCATTGTGGATTAAGTTTCAACAGGAAATTTGGTGGGGACAAACATTCAAACCATAGCTGGCGTAAAGATAGCCAATTTCTGCTCTTAAGAGATCAGGCACTGTGGGGAAGTTCTGAGAGAAAGAGGAAAGAGGCAATAGATTAGACACTGATGGCTCAGGGTGGCCATGCTATGACAGAGGTAGGTGAGCACAGCAGGCGAGTGCAGAGGAGGAGCACCTCACCCCAAGGGCTCACGGGAGTGGTGTTAGTAAAGGCTTTTTGAAGAGAGGGATGCTTGAACTCAGTCTTGAAGAAAAAATAGGAATTAGCTAGGCAAAGGACAAGAGAGTCCAAGAAGATGGGATGAGATGTGCAGAGGTGCAGAGGCAAGAGAGGGCCTAGGCCTGTACCACCTGGAGCATGTGGTGAGAGATCAGGTTGAAGACAGCAGCAGAGGCCCAGTGATGAACGGCAACGAACATAATGCTAACAGCTTGCAGGTTGTCCTTGGGGACAGGGAGTCACTGGAAAGAGCCATTTTGTCAGTGGAGAGATCTTTTTATTGTTTTGTTTTGTTTCGTTTTGTTTTTGTTTTGTTTGAGGAGCTTCCCTCTTGTCACCCAGGCTATAGTGCAATGGTGGGATCTCAGCTCACCGCAACCTCCGCTTCCCAGGTTCAAGTGATTATCCTGCCTCAGCCTCCTGAGTAGCTGGGATTATAGGCGCTGCCACCATGCCCAGCTCATTTTTGTATTTTTAGTAGAGAGGGGTTTCACCATGTTGGCCAGGCTGGTCTTGAACTCCTGACCTCATGATCTGCCTGCCTCGGCCTCCTAAAGTGCTGGACTTACAGGCGTGAGCCACCACGCCTGGCCTTAAATGTGTGTTTAAGAGAATATATGGAACTGGAAGGACAGATCCCTGAGAGGGAGTGGGAGGTGAAGAATTGGAGAGGCCTTCTAGGATGATGAGGAGTTACATTTGGCAGAGCTGGGTGGGTGGGTGTGTGTGGAGGAGGCAGCATGGACCAAGGAAGGCTCCAGGTTTCTGGCGTGGGTGACTGAGGACAGTGCTGTTGGCAAACGGGAAGGCCAAGGATAGATGGTTTCTTTTTTAGTGGAGAAGCTGATGAATGCCTTGAACACGCTGAACTGGGGGAACTGTGGGCCATCACAAGGAGGGGCTTAGTGGGCAAAGGGCACTAAGGTCTGCGCCTGGGTCAGAGTCATCAGTCCAAAGATGGAGGTCAGGGGAATGATAGAGATTGCTCAGGAGTATATGGGAGCAAGGAAAGAAGAGGGCCACGAATGCTGGGGGCAGCCACTTTTGAGTTGGCTGAGGAAGAAGCTAGGAGGCCTGAAGTAGAAGCCCAGGGTGGAGTCCTGCTGTCAAAGTCAAGGAAAGTCAAAGTCGCGGCCATGTGGCAAAATGAGGGCAGAAGAGTTTTTCTGAGAATGAATCACAGCAGGAATCACAGGTCCCTGGATCCTGCCCTGCAAAGGAACAGAGGCTAGAAATCCTGACCATCTGGGTGGGCCTCCCTTCAGCAGCCTCTGGGTCCCTTTCTGGAGCCCTGCTCACCTCCCTCCAGGAATCGGCCCCCAGTGGGCTTCTACCTGAGGCATGCTGCACTTTGTCAAAAGCTGCCAAGGCCAACAGGTGCTGGGAGTGAGTCATGTATTTTTAGGTTGTTAGAGTGCCCACCAGCAAGTTGCTATCCTTTCCAGGTTATTTTTTCCCTCTATCATATTCCTTTCCCGCTACATTTAAAAACACACAAAAGGCCGGGTGCAGTGGCTCACGCCGGTCATCCTAGAACTTTGGGAGGCCAAGACAAGTGGATCATGAAGTCAGGAGTTCAAGACCAGTCTGGCTAAAATTTTGAAACCCCGTCTCTAATAACAAATACAGAAATCAGCTGGGCATGGTGGCATATACCTGTAATCTCAGCTACTCAGGAGGCTGAGGTAGGAAAATTGCTTGATCCTAGGTGGCAGAGGTTGAAGTGAGCTGAGATCGTACCCTTGCACTCCAGCCTGGGCAAGAGAGCAAGGCTGCATCTCAAAAAAATAAATAAATAAAAAGAAAAAACAAATAAACAAAACAAATTTTTTTCCCTCACGTAATTTTCTTAGTTGTTTTTCTGCTTTTAAATGTCTATGTTGCTAGCAGAACCCCCTCCCCAAACTTTTTAAAATGTGAGATATGCTTTGTCCTGCTACGGCAAGTGAAGATTCAACGAATTCATTGCTTTAATCAGTAAACATTTGTGGCATGCCTGCTTGGTGCCAGGCCCTGTACCAGGGGCTCTGGCAGCAGAAAGACCACCTGAGGGACAGCCTGAGAGGAATGAATGCTGGGAAGATCAGAGGAAGGCCTCTCCCACTCTCCCCCAACCACTGCATCCTTTTATTTTGTCCTCCCTAGTTTTTAAAGTGTGGAAGACCCATACAGCATGGATGCCAAGAGCACGAGATAAGGCGGCAGCAGTTCCTAATGCTTTCTGGGTCCAGAGGAGGCTACGTCCTGGAAGTGGACCCTGAAAGCAGATCTGCAACGTGCCCGTCACCTTACTGTGTCAGTAACAGACCTCCCCTTGTTCTTTAAACACAAATGTAGCTTCCACTCTTTGAGCTTGTAAGAAACAAACAAACAAAAAAACAACCAAGCAAAAACCAAAATAACACTACCTGTAGGTTCATTGAAAGTAGTGAAGCAGCAACTTAAGTTGCTGGCAGGGAGAGAGGTAGGACAGTCAGAGAATGGCAACTTTGCCAATGACTCTGCTGTGCATCTCTGGTGAGCCCCTGTCTTTAGGAAATGCAAGCAGGACTCAAAGATGAAGGGAGGCTACCGTAAGTGGTAATGGGTCTGTCTCAGGCATAGCAGACTCTTCTCATGTCCTTCCCCATTACACACCCGGTGAAGACAGCCATACACTTAACATTTCCATAACATGTTTTAGTTTATCACACGCTTCCCCCTTACTTAGTTCACTGAATCAAAAGAAGTAAGCTATTGTGGTAAATAGACATTTCTGTTAGGGACTAAGGAGCTGTTTGAAATCATTATACGGAAAATGACACTTGAAGTAGTTAAAAAAAACTGTTGGGGTTCAAGGGTTCAGGGGAGCCCTCAGCTTCGCTGAGAGGATGTTTCTCCAGGTTCTTGGTCTATCACTCTGTCCAGAATGAGAGAGGAGACCACAGTTCAGTGCGTTCATGAAATAAATACCAGACCCCAAAAGTGTTGCAGAAAAGTGATTTATTTAGGCAGAGAGAGAAAAAGAAGGAGAAAGAGAGAGAAAGAAACAGCTAGCTCTTACACTGACTGAAAGAAAAGCTGCTCTCACACTGAGTGAGAAGCGTTCCCAGAGAGAGAAAACCAGAGAAGGAAAACTCCCCTCACACTGAGTGAGAGAATCCAGAAAGATAGAATTCAGGAGAAGAAAGGCAGCTTCCACACTGGGTTGAAGGGGACCCCAGAGGGAAAATCCAGGAGGCGAAAGAGAGCTCCCAGTATGTGGGAGGGGGGTTCCAGAGAGCTGGAAATTCACTGTGGGTGAAGGAGCAGGGGAATTTATCGTGGGAGAAATTCCCACCTCCTCAAGTTCCTCTGGCCAATGAAAGGTGTTTCTTTAAACTTCCACTGGGGTGATTGACTCTTAGTTTCTTCCCGTGCAGTGAGAGTTAAATGTAAACCCTTAAATCTCCCCGGTGGAGAGAGATGGGAGGGGGGCATGGCACTGGGAAGTTCTTGTCCTTAAAACCACGCCCCCTTGTGGATCTGGAAAGAGAACGCATTCCCTCAAAACGAGGCAGATTTTACCTGTAATACTGTAGAGCTATTTCCAAAATACATTAATGAATTAAACAAGTTTGTAGAATATTATACAGTATGATGTCATTGATGTCAGGAAGAAAAGAGGAGGATGATAATAGCTAATACTTTATAGTGCTTATGATGCGCTAAACGCTATTCTAAGTGCTTCACATGCATGAATTCATTTGATCCTCCAAACGACCCTACAAATCTGGCGTCAGTATCATCTCCATTTTACAAATTTGAGAACTAAGGTATGGAGAGGTTAAGAGACTTGCCCAGTCATGCAGCTAAGTGATGGAGCAAGGATTTAAACCCAGGGAGTTTGTCTACAGATTCTGGACCATAAGCTCTGCAATATTTCCGTAGGTACAGCTATACGAATATGAATGCTGATGTGGTTTGGCTGTGTCCCCACCCAAATATCAACTTGAATTATATCTCCCAGAATTCGTACATGTTTTGGAAAAAGCTGGGGGGAGGTAATTGAATCGTGGGGGCTAGAATTTATTGTGCTATTCTTGTGATAGTAAGTCTCACGAGATCTGATGGGTTTATCAGGGGTTTCTGCTTTTGCTTCTTCCTCATTTTGTTTTGCTTCCTGCCATGATTCTGAGGCCTTCCCAGCCATGTGGAACTATAAGTCCAATTAAACCTCTTTTTCTTCCCAGTGCGGGTTATGTCTTTATCAGCAGCATGAAAATGGACCAATACAAATGCTTAGAAAAAAGGTCAGCCAGCCGGACATGGTGGCTTACACCTGTAATCCCACACTTTGGGAAGCCGAGGCAGGTGGATCATAAGCCAAGAGATTGAGACCATCCTGGCCAACATGGTGAAAAATTATCTGGGTGTGGTGGTGGGCACCTGTAGTCCCAGCTACTCAGGAGGCTGAGGCAGGAGAATTGCTTAAACCCAGAAGGCGGAGGTTGCAGTGAGCCGAGATCATACCACTGCACTCCAGCCTGGGCAACAGCAAGACTCTAGCTCAAAGAAAAAAAAAAAGTCAGTCTTATCCCCAGGTGTTAGGCAAATGTGACACCAGTGGTATTCAAATGACTATTCAGCTTCAGCTTTTGCAGCTGATAAATCCTTAATCTCTCTCTCTTCCTTTCCTCTCCAAAGCAGTTAACCTAAAACCACTTCATGATAAAGTCAATGCAATTTTCTGTGATGCTACCTTTCCAAGTTGTAATACAAGAAACAACTATATTTGGGGAAGGGTTAAATGCATGTGACCCTGACTTTCAAATCAGGTTGTTGTTTTTTAAACTTTTCTCAGCCAGGTTTATAAAGTGATGAAATGGGGGTGGGGAATTCAAATACCAAACAATGAATTGTGATTGAAGAGATGAAATCCCTAATGTTCTTAAATATTTAAAAGTAAAATTAAATACTATGTTATTTCATATACTTTTTTAACATAGTGGCTATAGTCTACTTTTCTACATTTTTGTAGTCTACTTTGGTTACTAAAATTGTATAGAATAAAAGATAAATGAATTAGAGACTGTGAGCCCTGAAAATCTGAGACAGGTCTCAGTTAATTAAGGAAGTTTATTTTACCAAGGTTGAGGACATGCACCTGTGACATAGTTTCGCAAGGTCCCGATGACATATGCCCAAGGTGGTAGGGGCACAGCTTGGGTTTATACATCTTAGGGAGACATGAGACATCAATCAATATGTGTAAGATGTATATTGGTTCAGTCTGGGAAGGTGGGACAACTCCAGGTGAAGGCAGGAACAACTCAAAGTGGGGAGGGAGCTTCCAGGTCATAGGTAGATAAGAGGCAAATGGTTGCACTCTTTTGAGTTTCTGATTAGCCTCTCTAAATGAGGCAATCAGATGTGCATTTGTTTCAGTGAGCAGAGGGTGACTTTGAATAGAATGGGAGGCAGGTTTGCCCTAAGCAGTTCCCAGCTTGACTTTTCCCTTTAGCTTAGTGATTTAGGGGCCCCAAAATTTAATTTCTTTTCACATTTCCCCCCTTTTCTTTTTTAAAAATCTTTTGAGAGAAAGAATTTTAGGATAAAATGAGTCTCTGGTCTTAGGTTTCCGCTGATCTCTCATGGCTGTGATGGTTTATTCCTAGATGGGTAGGCCCTGAATTATTAGGAAAGTTCATTTTTAGCAGGTTGTGAAGTCTTATGTCGTATAAAGAAAAAATAGGGGGAAGAAGGAAGAAAAACAACAATAAGCAGAAGAACAATTCTGGAAGGCTGGGCATGGTGACTTACGCCTATAATTCCAGCACTTTGGGAGGCTGGGTGGGGTGGATCATTTGAGGCCAGGAGTTCAAGACCAGTGAAACCCCATCTTTACTGAAAATACAAAAAAATTGGGGCCAGATGCAGTGGCCCACACCTATAATCTCAGTACTTTGGGAGGCCTAGGTGGGTGGATCACAAATTCAAGAGATTGAGACCAGCCTGGCCAACATGGTGAAACCCCGTCTCTACTAAAAATGCAAAAATTAGCCAGGCATGGTGGCACGCGCCTGTGGTCCCAGCTACTCAGGAGGCTGAGGTGGAAGAATCGCTTGAACTCAGGAGGCAGAGGTTGCAGTGAGCCGAGATCGCGCCACTGCACTCCAGCCTGGTGACAGAACAAGACTCTGTCCAAAAAAAAAAAAAAAAAAAAAAATCAACCAGTGCAGTGGTGCATGCCTATAATCCCAGCTACTCAGTCAGCTGCAGCAGGGGAATCACTTGAACCCGGGAGGCAGAGGTTGCAGCAGTGAGCCAAGATCATGCTACTGTACTCCAGCCTGGATGAAGGAGCTAGACTCCATCTCAAAAAAAAAAAAAGAAAAGAAAAGAAAAAAAAAAAAAATCGTGGAAAATTGGCATAGGCCACATTACTCTGAAGTTCATACATCAGTAGGCAGGTAGGAAAGTGGCTTATATATGTAAATAAGGTTGCTATTATTTTCTTCCGAAGTTTAAGTTGTTTACCTTCAGTTCACAGGGCTTTCCGAAAGCACAGCTTAGTTTTCAGTGACTCCAAATTAGGAAAAATGGGGGAAAAAGAAGGAAAAAATTTGAAAACATTATTTTGAAGACTTACAGCCAAGAAAAATTAGAATTCAGTCCAAACTGTAGAAAATAATTAAAACTGAGAAACATTAGGCAAGACTAGAATCTAACAACAGGTGTACTATAGTTTTTCAAACGATAATTTTTCTCTCTCCAGTTTCCCATTTTTAGTAAAGACAAATTATGGTAGGACTGGTTTGCTTTATTATATTTGGCTGATTATTTGTATACAGTGCAGAAAGTATAATTATTTTCTTACCTAGCCTTTTAAATTGGCTTTGATGGAACTTTGTTCTATAGAAGGAATCTCCGATAAGACTTTTTTAAAAAGCTGAGCCCAGCCATGGATTTGTACCATCAAATACCTGTAAGTTGAGGGAATTCCTCTCCTCTTAAGGTTCCGAGATAAACTTGGGGCTTCTGTGACTGCCAGAAAGTAAAACTCTTCACTTACCACAGGTCAGGAACCCTGTACAGGGACAGTGTAGACAAGGTCTGAGGCCAGTTTTCCCAATTGGCTTTTATTGGCTCCATAAGTCAAGTTTGATTCCTTAAAGGAAAGCACAGCATTCCAGTCAAAGCCTTGGTAAAATAACCAGTTTCTCCAATTACGTTCTGTTATAAATGAAAACAGATTCTTACTGCCCTTATACAAATAACTGTACTGCCATAAGTTAAGAATACTCAAAAATAGTTTCCAAATTCTGGAGAAATCAGGAAGACAGAAATCAATATATTCTAAATGTTGTTCACAGGAGTATACTAAACTGTTAAAAGCTGTCAATAACTCAAAAAAATTTCCTTTTCTCTGAAAAAATAAAACAAAGGATCAGCAATGTCTTAAGCAAAAAGTCAAAAAGATTACTTCTGTCTGCTATTTGTTCAGTCCATGTAGTTAATTCCTGTTCTGCTTGATATTCATGAACATTTCAGTTCTCCATGAGTCCCAAAAGTTTTTCTTCTATTCTGATGTCACAATCTCCAGAGTTATCAGAAATTTGTATTCAAGAGCACCTGTTAGAATTTTATAGCTGATTCAAACCACCTTCTAAAGAAAACCAAAACAAGACAATGATTGTCCATAGATGACAAAAAGTTTTAGGACAGTCATAGTTGGGGACACAATTGACAAGGAAATTTGTTACCTCTGTGGCACACAATAATTTAACATATCAATTATAATTATTACTGATAACATACACTAAGTCATTTCAGAATTATAGGAGTTTTCCATAATTTTGGAACATATACCAATAGCATATTTATACAAATACAGCCCAAAGAAACCAAAATCCATTTTATATTTGACAATGTTTCCTATAATTTTTATACCAAATAAGCCAAATTATGTCATTTTTGGTCTTTGGAGAACTTAATATCTTAGAGGTTTAATTAGGTCAGAAAAAGACATAATTCATAATTTGATTTTGGAAAGTTTGTCAAATATCAAAGGCTTAAAATGCTTGATACCACAGTCCATTGTAAAATAAGTCATTAATTTGATGAAAGTGATAACTCAAGGATTTTTTTAAAAAAACAAAAACCTTCATTCTTTGAGAGAGAAGACTTAATTTTCCAAACAATATCCCTAATAAAAAGGCATGAAGCCAGTTAAATTTGTTTTTCAAAATTTCATAAACAATGTATAAAATTTTAATCTTGACTATAAGATATAACTTCCATAAGCCTTTTATAACTTTTATAACCTTTATTAAGGAGTCTGTTAATGCTTCAAGAAAACCTTGTTAATCTGTACAAGGACCCATATGCCTATCTTGCATCACTGTGCCTTTGACATTAATGATTAATTTATAGGGAAACTGAACTTATTTTATCTCTCAAAATTGACCATTACAATCTCACAGTTCCATCTCTTCTGCAATAGTCCCTGGGCCTTGAGGAATTAAATAGCTTTATTTTCTGGCCTTGTGTCTCAGGAATGCAGCATACTTTGGTTGGCATCTTCTTTGGGGACTGAAGATGAAGCGTTAATTGTTGTCAGTGCTTAATATTTAGCAGGAATTGGTGTTCTTTTTAGACCCAGGGGTCAAACCCTGTAACTCAATGTCACAAATACTTTAAAAGCACATACAGAAAGATACACAGATATAATAACTTTAATTAAAAAAAATTTTTTTTAAAACTCTTTTCTTCCTTAGCAAACCAAAACTTAATAACAATGGCATAGGAATTGTTTTGATAAAATGTAAAATCTGTTAGGCCAGTCACCACAAGGCAAAATAAAAGACCTTTGGCATTGCCCAGTATATTATGTTGGAAGAAACATTTGTTAGCATTAGGCCACAGCAAACAGAACTCAAGGAAAAAAACTTATATGAACTGAAAATGGGTTGAAGGAGAGTGTTACTATTTTATGCCCTTTAAAAGGGAGAGAAAACTGAAAATGGAGAGATGCAATAAAAGTTGAACTTTGGGTTTAAAAAAATTAATTGTTCTAACCAGTTATTTAGTGTATATGTGTTTGTTTGTTTGATTTTTTTTTTTACCTCAAGCATAATCTCTAGAAAGACCATTATAATTTCTTTTTAATTAATAGAAATCTTTATCACATAAAAGATTTTCCTTTTTGGCTGGGCATGGTGGCTCATACCTGTAATCCCAGCACTTTGGGAGGCTGAGGTGGGTGGATCACCTGAGATTAGGAGTTCAAGACCAGCCTGGCCAACATGGAGAAACCCGTCTCTATTAAAAATACAAAAAAATTAGCTGGGTTTTTTGGCAGTCACCTGTAATCCCAGCTACCTGGGAGGCTGAGGCAAGAGAATTGCTTAAACTCTGGAGTCAGAGGCTGCAGTGAGCTGAGATTGTGCCATTGCACTCCAGCCTGTGTGACAGAGTGGGCTCCATCTCAAAAAAAAAAAAAAAGTTTTTGCTTTTTAAAAATAAATCCTATTGTGACTTACACGGACCAGTCATGACATGCTTGGACTTTCTGGTTTGTCCTGAACATCCTTCTTCCTTCAACAACAGTCATTTTATTCTTGGACTAAATCTACCATACAAGATTGTTTCTCATATAAAATTATTTATCTTTAAGCTTTCTTACTGAAAAATATCCACCTCTTAATTTTTATAACTTTCTTTACATCTCTCTTTTTTTCCTGGTTCCTTTTACTTTGTCTTATACATAAAATGTAAATAAGCTTTGACTTAGACAAAAATTGTTCACTTTTTAAAAATGAACACTTTTTTTTAAGAAAGAATGTTTTCCTACAAATGTATTTTTATTGGAAAAAATATTCAAATAATGAAATATCTATTATTTAACTTAACATAGCTTTAGATTCTAAATTATGATGAGTTGGTCTACAGATGTTTATCCCATTATATTTACCTAATTATTTTATTTCAGTCATTTACCTAGATTATTTATGAAAACCACAATAGTCATCATTTAAAATTATGGAATTATCATTGCAAAATTATAACTGAGACAGTGAAAAAGATCTGACTTGACTCCATCTTGCTTCTAACCTCCAAGCTTTTGATTCCTGGGCATAGGCTGAACTAACATTGTGAGGAACTTTGTTTATAGTTTAGCTTTGAAACAAATGATAACAGTCCCTTCCCAAAACAAACCTTACTACCTGTGGACTAAACTGCCTAATGTCACAAGATTAGAAATTGTGGTAATTTTACTAAATTCAAGATGTAGCTATTTTTCTTAAACAAATATCAATGTCAATTCTTAAGACATGTCTAATATTACTTTACCAATAATTTCAAAGCTAGCTTATTCATTAAAGATTTTACTTATTTAAATTTGAAAGAGCATTTGACTAGTTTTTTCTTTTTCTGCTAAAGTATTTGATTCAGTCACTTTTATTTTCCTAAGCCAATTAATTAGAGCTCTTTTATATATTTTCTGTCATGAAACATTGTGTACACAACACATAAATATGTGGACATATTAGGCTTGCCAATAGAAGTATGTCTTACAGATTCATAAAAACCTTTTTTTATCCTTAGACTTTCAAATTATTGATAACTGTTTCATTACCCTAGGTAGTTGTCAGTTAAATAGCCTTAAATTTGCATATTAAAGGAAACAACTTGGGTGAATATCAAATAGGAAAATTTACATCATAAGGTACAGAGAGAAAAAGTATAGTGTGTTAGAGAAAAATTAAAACAGATTTAATTGCCAATTAAACAAAATTACAGAAATTACAAAGGTCTTTTAAATATATATACACACATGTAAATACACACAAAGATCCTATAGCTTTTACTTCAGAGCTTTAGCCATGAGATAAATACAAATTGACTGGTTTGCAAAAAGAACCTGTTGGATCCAAACAGTGGTTTTTATCTTAATAGAAAAATAACAGCAGATTTAAAGCAGGCAGAAAAGAAAAATAGAGAAAAAGAGAACTTAGGGACTTTACAGTTTGCATGTCAACCTCAGGGCTCTTTTTCCTTAATGTAAATGTGTACTAAGACCATATTACTTCCATTTTACATAAACTCTGGCAAGTAGAGTTGCCATAAAACCTACAGAGTGCTTGAAAGGGGGTCGTTCTCTTTGTTTTCTCTTCATTCCTAGATTTTTTGTTTCCCACTTTTTTTCTTAAAAGGAATAACTGAGCTGTGGCCTAGGGTTTTTGTATTGTGGATCAATGTGTTTTGCTTGTGGGCACACATAGTGTGTCACCACTGTGCTGTTTCTGCCCTCTTACATGGTTCAGTTTCTCTCTCCAGAGGGCTCAAAACATGAGGTGATCAGCTTCTATATACATTTCCTAGATAAGCTTTTTTTAAATATTAATTTTTGTTGGGGATTTGCCTGTGGGGCCACTGCATGTCGTGGGGGGTCAACCCCCCAGATACTCCCACAAGGCCCTTGGTCACCCAGGGGTGCCTTTTGGCTCAGAGGAGTAAATGCCCTTTCTTTTTGGAGCTGAAAAAACTCAGTCTCTCATTTAGCTATGAAAACAGCAGTTCAGTTCGTCATGCAAATGTGTACAGACAAGCTGAATTGAGATTCATTTTGGGAGAAAAAGCAATAGAGAAGACCCCTTAGAATGCATCTTTGAACCAGAATTAGGATGCTTAAAAACAACCTCCTGAGAGAGAAAAAAGACCTGTCAAGATCACTTCTTGTAAACTATGCTCAGCCACCCCTACTTTGTAGCTCTTGTCCACCGCTATACATGCCAAGGTCAAATCCTCTTACAGTACAAGGTCATCTCTGGTACTCCCAAAGCCAAAGAGGTCAGGTCATGCAATATAGGAAAGCAGAGCTTTAGACCTAAGAAAAAATCTGCCCATGACTCTTGAAGCTCCACAAAGAAACAGAACACCCCAAAAGGGATGAATGGCACGTTTGTTCTGAATTCTTTAAAGGGGTTCAAGTTATTAGAAGCCTTCTCTATATTTTTTGGTACTGCAGATGGCAAAGTTGGAAGGAGGTATAGTGTGGAAGAAAAGTAAATGAAAGAACATTTCTTTTTTTTCTTTTTTTTTTTTTTCTAAAATAGGAAGCAAACACAGAAACTAAATGTGTGGTTTCTTTGAGGTTTTTTGTTTTGTTTTTTCTGTTTTGCAGCTGCGAGATATTTTGGCCAGATTAGAGAGGATTTGTTACCCATAATTTGGAATTCTCACTTGGATTTGACCAAATTAGGTTGAGTTGGTCAATCCTGGTGGGAGAAAGACTGGAACAAGCAATAACAACACCACTCAACATTATGTTCACCTAGTGCTCTAATGGTAAGGAGAAATTAAAACCAGCTGGTTGTTAAACTTTAGCCAAGACAAAAACCCCAATTCAGCTACTTACCTAGAAATGGGTCTCAGGCTGAAGACTGCTTTCTATCATCCTAGAAGCAGAAAAAACAAACAAACAAAAAAAACAAAACACTCCTCAAACTCGTCTTCCCTGCTGGGAGCAAGCTCAAATTTTATAAAGAAGTTATCTGACTTCTGTTGTCATGGAAACAGGAAGTCTTTCCTTCCTTGTTGGAAGCAGGTGAAATGCCAAAAAAAAAGTGAGTTGTACAGCAAAATAAACTTTAGATCTTGACCAGATTTTGGGAGATCAGGAATTCAGTGGAGGGGATACCCCCAGACCTCAGCAAATTGTCCTATTTAGCCATAAAGTTAGCTTATGATGGTACCAAGCACTGATAGGAGATTTGTCAAAGGTCAGGGACATCTCCACTCAGAATCCCTTCATGGTTGCCAAAATGTGAACCCTGAAAATCTGAGACAGGTCTGTTAATTTAGAAAGTTTATTTTGCCAAGGTTGAGGACAAGTCCCTGTGACACAGCCTCAGGAGGTCCTGATGACACGTGCTCAAGGTGGTAGGGGCACAACTTGGGTTTATACATTTTAGGGAGACATGAGGCATCAGTCAATATGTGTAAGATGTACATTGGTTCAGTCTGGAAAGGTGGGACAACTCGAAGTGGGGAGGGAGCTTCCAGGTCATAGGTAGACAAGAGGCAGATGGCTACAATTCTTTTAAGTTTCTGATTAGCCTCTCCAAATGGGGCAATCAGAAATGCATTTATCTCAGTGAGCAGAGGGGTGACTTTGAATAGAATGGGAGGCAGGTTTGCCCTAAGCAGTTCCCAGTTTGACTTTCCCCTTTAGCTTAGTGATTCTGGGGCCTGAAGATTTATTTTCCTTTCAGAAGACTAAACTGTAATTTTCTTTGAAATATGAATTGTCACCTTTTTGCTTTTCAGCTGTGCTTCTTCTATCATATTTATCCAATATCCCAGATTTCAGGAGTTCCTATGTTCCTTAACAAACATCAGATAGATTTCTTCTGCATAGAGATACACTGTTTATAATTTGGCTTGTTATTAAAACTTAAAAATTCAGTGTTTTTTATATATACATGTTATAGTACAATAGGTAGTCAGACATTGGCAGAGCAGGAAAGGGCCCCACGCCCCTCCATCCCCCCCACCTACCCCCTTACACACACCAGGAATGTCAGGCAACCATCAGGTGATGGTCAGGTGGTTGTTAACAGTCTCTCTAAAATAATTGGTCTCAGCCAGCACCAGGTAAAATCAGTCTCCCTATAGATAGAAAAAACCTGAAACTGGTGATCAGCAGCTTCCCGATAAGATCTCAGGAGTTGGGTGAGTGAACTCAAGGTATGTGCATTAAGAGGCAAAACTTGCCAGGCATGGTGGCTCACGCCTGTAATCCCAGCAATTTGGAAGGCTGAGGCAGGTGGATCACCTGAGGTCAGGAGTTCGCAACCAGCCTGGCCAACATGGTGAAACCTTGTCTCTACTAAAAATACAAAAAATGAGCCAGGCATGGTGGCAGGCACCTGGAATCCCAGCTACTCGAGAGGCTGAGGCAGAAGAATCACTTGAACCTGGGAGGCGGAGGTTGCAGTAAGCTGAGATTGCACCATTGCACTCCAACCTGGGCAACAAGAGTGAAACTCTGTCTCAAGAAAAAAAAAAAAAGAGGCAAAATGGCAGAGTTTAACTGGTTTATGACCTTCTAGGGACATTTGGCTGGTAAGGGAAGAATGCCTCAAGTGAGCATGCATATAACTTTGGTAAAAACATTGGTGCATGCTTGCCTCCCAAGTGCTAGCAGCCACTGTGCATGTGGACAGCCCACCCACTCTTCTCTAAGGGAAGAATCAGGGGCAAAGGAATGCAAGACCCCAAACATATGCCAACGTATAAAACACCAAGTCAAATACCAAACCCATGCACTTGTCTTTTAAGTCCCCCGCTTGGCCCTCTTCCAGGTGTACTTTCCTTCCTTTTGTTCCTGCTCTAGAGCTTTCTAATCAACTTTTGCTCCTGCTCTAAAAGTTGCCCCGTCCTCTTTTTCTGTCTTATGCCCCTCAGTTGAATTCTTTCTTCTGAGGAGGCAAGAATTGAGGTTGCTGCAGACTCGTACAGATTTGCCGCAGGTAACATACACACATATATATGTCATTTCTATCACACACACACACACACACACACACACACACACACAATTAATTGTGGCATTTGCTTCTGTATATTGGGAAACAATTCAAAGGGATGAACCATAATAATGAAATATTTCATGTGGGATGTAACGATTCATTTATTTTTAATAAAATGCAATTCAAATTTATGTTAAAAGATCAAAACAGTTTAAAAAAAAAGAAAAAGAGGGTCAGAAAGATATACACTAAATGGAAAATCATGGTCATCTTTGGAGAGCAATCAGGAATTGGAAATGAAGGCAGTGTTAATTCAAACATTCCATTAGCTGCAATGTTTCAGGTTTTTGGTCCCTCCATCCCCAAAGAGAAGGATTTTATGTTACTTCTGTTGCTGAATGCATTTACAATTAATTTAAAAATATTTTTAAAAATCAATCTTGGGGCCAACATAAGTGATTCTAAATAAAATTGTTATATTATGCTCCTCAACCTATATGTCACAGGAACTTTGGGGTCATTGAGATCAAAGGTATTAATCATTTCATCTTTCCTCTTGGTCAGTCTCATGACATCTGATGAAATCTTATTTTAGAGATTAGGTGAGAAGCTATTTCAGATTTTATCTGGAACAATGGGAGGTATACTGGTAAACGTATTATATTTTAGGGCTGAAATATCTTTCATTGTTCAGAAACCGAAGCCCAGGTGGCCATATCAGATCAAGTATTAAACATTGAACTAAGAGGGTTTTGTTATTTAATTACAAAAATAAAGTAAAACTTTAAAAAATGTTATAGTGTACTACTATTAACAAAATAGTATATTAGGGTATTTATAGAAACAGAACTAACTATGAGGAGATGATAGATATCTAAATATGTCTCTATCTATATTTGTTTAAAGGAATTGGCTCATATGATTGTCGAGTCTGAAATCTGCAGAGCTGGTTGGCCAGAAATTCAGATAAGAGCTGATGTTGCAGTCTTGAGTCCAAAATCTTCAGAGGAGGGCTACAGGCTGAAAACTCAGGCTGGGCTTCTATGTTGAAAATTGAGGAAGAGCAGCCTTTTTTTCAGGAAATCTGTTTGCTCTTAAGTTCTTCAACTGATTGGAGCAGGCCCATCCACATTATGGAGGTGATCTGTTTTACTTAAAGTCAAATGATTGTAAATTATAAATTTTAAGCACATCTACAAATATCTTTTTTGTTTTATTTTTGAGATGAAGTTCTGCTTTTGTTGCCCAGGCCGGAGTGCAGAGGCACAATCTTGGCTCACTGCAACCTCTGCCTCCTGGGTTGAAGTGATTCTCTTGCCTCAGCCTCCTGAGTAGTTGGGATTACAGATGCCTGCCAGCATGCCCAGCTCATTTTTTTTGTATTTTTAGTAGAGATGGGGTTTTACTATGTTGGCCAGGCTGGTCTTGAACTCCTGACCTCAGGTGATCCGCCCACCTCGTCCTCTGAAAGTGCTGGGAATACAGGCATGAGCCACTGTGCCCGGCCGCACATCTACCAATATCTTTACAGTGATATCCAGACTAGTGTTTGACTAAACAGCTGGACACCCTAGACTAGTCAAGTTGAGATAAAAATAACAGCATGAGCAGATTCCAATTTGAACTAAATTCTGTCTGCTCAAGAATATAAGTCCAGTGGTTGATATTTTTCCCATCTATTTCCAAAGAGCAGTGATTTTTAAAACTTAGGAGGACCGAAGTTTTAATTTGCTTTAAGACTCAGTTGACCAGTCATTTGAAGAAAATCTTTCAACAGTGCATTTGCAATGTATTTGGCCATTCTAATCACTAGTTTTGCTTAACACAAGGTGGCTTGTGAAGTGATTCTGAATTATTTCTTGGTGGTTGAAAGAAGGCCAACTATAATAAAACAATGCGAACAAATTAGTGAAGCTAAGCAGGAAACACACTGGCGAACTCATTGCCGTCATCTGGCATTTTCAATTTTGCTTCCAATTTAAAAATAGCTAACATGCACAATGTACTCTACTGTTCTACAGTGAAGATGGTCAGTAATGAGGTGTTTTCACAATTCAATGTAATCTCTCACTTCCATCTCTGAAATTTCATTTACAAATTAATCAAGTCATGCAAATGATTTCAGGATGACCCCTACCCCACAAGTCCATAGCCCTAATGAGTTGTGAGTTGGGCATGTAAGAATATCAATAAACGTGGAAACGGTGACTCCTGGCATTGTTGCTAATCTTTAATATTGCATTGATGCATCAATATACATCAATACTTGGTTGCTGACAGATTAACTGTGGGAAAGCTAGTGATTATTTTTAAGATTTAGGATTATCAGTATAATTAACAAAGGGGTATTAAGATTATTTAAAATAAGACAATTATATATCACCTAAAAATACTTAAAATTAGTCCCTTTCTATGCATGTGGAAAATTAGACTCAGCAAAGTTAAAAAATTTGCTCAAAGCAGCAGACTGACTCCAGGGCCTACAGATTCTGAAACACAGAAGGAATTAAAATGCTTGCTTGCTCTTACATTTTTTTACATAACGAAGGTTACTTATTCCTACCTTATCTACATTATCTTGCTTTTGTTTTTCCTTTCTCAATGTTAGTACTATTTTAAAGGTGAAAGTTCTTTCCCTAGTGAAAAGGCATTCGTTCCCAGCAAAGCCCATCAGGTTGGGCCATTTTCATTGTACTCTAACTACATGGCACTTTGTCTTTGGGAAGATCAAATTTAAATCTTCTCATTTTAACTGGTCTTTTTCTAAATCACCACTGGAATAGACTAGAAACCAGAAGGAGTGGCTCTGTGATGGGGGTGGTGGGGCTGGAGGCCAGGGACACAGTGAAGGGAGCAAAAGGCTCCCCAGGTAGGATTTCAAGTGCATTGATAAGTGTTTTGTTATAAGAAAAACAATTGGGAGTCCTCTTTTTCTCTCCTGTGATGCCTAAGCTGCTGTTGCTGCAGAAGCATTTTGACTACATAGTCACTCAGGTCAGGGTTGCACTGTGGTTTCCACTTTCATCCAGTTGTCAGGAAGACAAATCTGTATTTTGCAGTCATTGAGCTATGCTAGATATTTATGATTGCATGGCTCTGCCCTTGAATTGTACCCATAAACTGAAAAAGGTGCCGGGCTCATGCCTGTAATCCCAGCACTTTGGCAGGCCAAGGCGGGCGGATCACCGAGGTTGAGAGTTCGAGACCAGCCTGACCAACATGGAGAAAACCCATCTCTACTAAAAATATAAAATTAGCTGGGTGTGGGGGTGCATGCCTGTAATCCCAGTTACTTGGGAAGCTGAGGCAGGAGAATTCTTTGAACCGGGGAGGTGGAAGTTGCAGTGAGCTGAGATTGTGCCATTGCACTCCAGCCTGGGTGACAGAGGGAGACTCTGTCTCAAAAAAAAAAAAAATAATAAATAAAACCCAAACCAAATAAAGGTCATTGAGCTCATGGTTTTCTAATCCTTTTTGTGTGTGTGTGTAGCATAAAAACTCTTAAAATTCTTAATTGCAAGCCCGATAACAAACCAACAGGCTGGGCACAGTGGCTCACATCTGTAATCCCAGCACTTTGGGAGGCTGAGGCGGGTGGATAACCTGGTCAAGAGATGAGGCCATCCTGGCTAAATGGTGAAACCGGGTCTCTACTAAAAATATAAAAAATTAGCCAGGCGTCGTGGCACATGGCTGTAATCCCAGCTACTCGGAAGTCTGAGGCAGGAAAATCGCTAGAACCCAGGAGGCAGAGGTTGTGGTGAGCTGAGAACCCGCCATTACACTCCAGCCTGGGCAACGAGAGCAAAACTCCGTCTCAAACAAACAAACCAACAAACAGGAAAAGAGGTATTGCGCTAATGCTGCTCCTAGGATCTCTTCTTAGAGACTGATTGTTTCCTTGGAGGCTGGTATAAAAACTATTGTTATTGGTCTACCCTTTCATTTTATAAATTCATTTAACAAAAATATTTTGAGCAAATATTGTGTAGCCAGGAGTATATTATGTTTGAGAAAAACACTGGGCCTAAAATGAGTATAAATCCAGTCCCTAGCTTATCAGAGGAGACAGATAATTACGACACAGTAAATTCAATGACACAAAAGTACCCCTGTGATACTGTGAAAGTACGGAATGAGGGCTCCCTAATTCAGTCCAGGGACATTGTCTGAGCCTGAGTGTCTAAGACTGAGCAAATTAGCAAGGAAGCCTCTTAGCGTGGGTGTGGGGAAGAGTATAATCCACACTGAAGAATGGAGTGAGCAGCTAAGGGTATATTCTGGAAGATACCCCAGAACAAGTTGGAAGTGGTTTTATAGTAGACTGTGAAGTGGGAACTGGTGAAGAGGTGGACATAGAAGGCCCTGAGCCTTGTCTTGATTCTTGAGAAGACAGGTAGTTACTGAAGGCCTTTAAGGAGGGAAGCAACAAGGCCAAGTTGGAGTTTTAGATTAGCAGGAACCATACATTTAACGAGACCAATGAGATGCAGAAGAACCTGTCACGACAGTATAGAAACTCTAACAGACTATAATAGCAGAAGCAAGTTATCTTGAGGTTCCAGCGTCAGGTAAAGATGCCCAGTAAGACTAGATGGGCATCTTGAATTTGAAACCTTGGGGTTTCTAAATATACACTATAATCTCATATACAATAAAGGGGATTGTAGAAAAAAGGGATTTTGGAAAAGGCAATCTGATCTTTGGTCAATTCTTATTTTCTCAGTACTTTTCTGTACGATGAACATATGTTCATTTTATAACCAAGCAAAATGATGATTATTTTAGATTTATCTTTTAAACTATGCTCTCCTTCAATTTTCTTTTTTAACCAAACTGGACCATACCATATATAGAACTTTCTGCATTTTTCACTAAAACTTTGAGAACAATACTATGCAGCCACTCTAATCATGCTTTCAGAGTATTTAAAGACATATGTAAATATTGATCAGTCTTCTCACACTCAACATCATTATGTGGTTTTCTTGGATCTTGTGTGGATACAGTAAAAGAAAAATTTTGAGAATAAGCCAGTGTTCACAGTATGTCAAGTGCTCTCTTGAATGGAATAACTGCAGGCAGCCCAAATGCTCTCTCAACCACTAGTGGTGGTAGAACAAATGCAAAGCTGGTACTCAAAGTGACTCAGGACTGTGGCATTTTTCTGTACAGGCTTTTCTGATAGTGCCTAGGAATTATGCTTTTTGCTTAAAAACAGGTAAGTTGGGTGGTCTTTATTTGAACTTTATTGCCATAGCCAAATAGATCATAATCTGTGATTAATATCATCTAACAAATTGATAGCTGACCCTAATGAAACAGATTCTCAAAAGCTATCTTTTAAGCATTTGCTACTTTAGAGGAATTAAAATAACTCATTCAATATCATTGCTACAATATTGCATGACTCTCATTTTCAGTATGCTCAAATTATGTTTTATAAATTCTTTACTACAGTATTACCCGTGTATTCTGATCCATAAAAGTTCTGTAGTTACACTGGTAACATGTTAATGGCACATCTTACTAGCAACTTGCTGCACTTCTCAGTTATCAATAGAGGTTATGTGAAATACTTGGATAAGGACAGCCTGATTCAATATTGAGTTTTCTACAGAACAAAGTATCTCCCAGTGCTAATTCAGCAAATTACCTTAGAGCATGTGGGTAAAGTTAGGTGTAATGTTGGATTCTGCAGATCTACCTGCAGAAAGGTAAGACAGAATACTCTCAGGAAACATAAGCAGCCTTAGCACCAGTCAAGGTTTTAAAAACTGGATCTGTAACTGTATGGGTTCATTTCCTAATGCAGAGAAACTGGATAGTACACACAGTATAGATTTAATGTGGGAAATATTCCATCTTGGAAATGCTACCCAAACATAAAAATCTAGACTATCAAAATTTGCTGTTTTCCAAGACATGTATTAGAATTTTGCAAAGTTTCCTGAATTACACAAAATCAAATGAAGGGAATCAGACCAAAATTACCTAAGGCCATTTCAAGTACCTGACAAAGGCAGACAATATTAACTTGAAAAATTAGCATTTCTCACTTTCCTGATCATAACAATTACCTGAGGCATTCCCTACAAATAAAAATTCTGAGACTCACTCTCTTTAATTATGGCTTAGCAGGTGGTAGGTCTGGATTGAAGGCTAAGAATCTGTACCTTAAGCAATTCTAATAATCAGGCAAGTTTGGAAAATAGGGCTAAGCGGAAGTGTGTGTGTGTGGGACAACAGGAACAATACCAGCACTGCTCTGGTTCCCTCATTCAAACACTGCCTGACAAACTACCTGGGAACGACAAACATTCAACTGAAGTTGAGGAATTATCTACAGAACGCTGTTTATTTCAAGTCCAAAACACAAATTACTCATTTTTCGTAACAGACCACATAATTTTTACTGCATGTATATTTAGGGTTTCTCTAGTCACAAGTACAGTTTATTACTAGACTTTAGGCTCAAATGATTCATATATAATCAGTTTACTACAGAGGACATATACTTTTAACAAAATTTTTTGTTTAGAAAATGTTTTACATAAAAACACACAAAGCATTTACCAAAACACTCCACAACCAGTCTTCAGCAAAGATTTGGCTAAAGATAACTTCCTATAAAACACTCCAAGACCAAACAGAATGTAGGATTTCACTTTAGCTTATTGTTGCAGTTAAAAGTTACCCCTCGTTTGATGGCTTCTGCATAGATCTATAAAGCAGAAGCCTTTAACTGGCGACTTGTTAAATTTGTCTTTTTAAGTGAACTTGTCCCCAACCCAGAACCTAAGTAGTCATAATGAAATCAAATAACTGACATATGTGGGGCTTTTTCAACCTAAGAATAATTTAATGTCTATCAGTATAATATTTTAATGTCTTGTGTTCAATAACTACCACCTGGAGTGCTATAATCTAGTATAATCAGCTGGCATCAAAATATGAAGTAAAAGTATGTACATTTTAATATACCAATTCTTACCTGAATAATCTCAGATCTCCAGAGAATGTTCCGCAAAGTGGAATTTCTTCCTAAAGTTATGCTGAATGTGGTACAATGTGTACAACGTGGTTAACCAGTGTCAGCTTTTCATTTCCAAGATTTTCCTTATCTTGAATCAAATGCACAATCTTACAAGTGTATCATAATGCACTGGCTTACAGTATTTTATATAAAGTCCAACTCAAGCTTATTTTGGTTTATTGTACATGCTTTATTAAAACGGTACTTGTATTTACAGTATCTGCAGAAAGAGTCCCTTCCAAGGCGCTCTCACACATTCAGACACACCCACACAGACATCCACTCCACAGCCCCATGCACCCACACCAGTGAGATATGGAGGGTCAGACTCCTAAAATTAGGCAGCTGTAGGGGATAAGAACTGATTTGTTTTTCAATTTCTTTGAAAAGAGAAAAGCTCGGGGGAATGCATTTGGCCATTACAATGCTAATTAAGTTTGTGTATATTACATATATGGCAGTTAACACTGAATATTCCTTTTACATTCTATATATACAGAATGATATCAAGGTTTTGTGGTCAACAGAATATTCCAACTTCAGTCTTAATGCTGCTTGTAGTGACTTCTGAATTCATTATAGGGGCTTTCCCTAAAAATAATTCAAGTCTATGTTAAGTGAAATAAGGCACAATTAATATTGATTTGATTGAGGGGAAGGGAAGGAAAGAGAAGGGATAAAAACTGGTTTCAAATGATCTTTCTATTGGGGAACTAGCTCTGACTTAAATCCACTTGAAATTCCTTCTCTTAATTTCCAAAGATTTCTTAGAAATAAAGATATTTTTCTTTTCCCTGACAAAGCCAAAAAGAAAGTTTGGGAATTCACATTTTAATGTTTCAGTAGCCTGAACTACTCAAATTGTTGTGTATCCCCTCCACCTCACCTGCTCAGGTCTCCTCCCTCACCAATGGTAAAATAAAAACACAGTATGTGACACAGGAGTCCCTTGATGTTTCTTGAGGAGATTTGTACACTTGAGTATCAAATACATATCTGGTTGTCTTCAATATATTTTAACAAGAAAGAAAGAAAAAGGAAGGAAGGAAAAAAGGAAGGAAAGAAAAGAAAGAATCTTGTGGCTTTCTTGCTCTTTAAAAAAATCCCTGTCTCTTTCTTTTCAGGATGATGAAGCCCCACTAGACATTACAAACAACTGCAGCAAATGAATTGGCAGCATAAATAATGCCTAGTATTCAAATCTTCATAGTGAGATTCATTTATCTTGTACACAATTTGTTGAATGTTTATCGCAGCAGGTGAATCAAACCCAAAGATGCTGGACATTCTGTGAAAGGGAGTAAGAATTGCAGTTCTGAAGGCCCCTGACTTTGGTTGTTTACAAAGTTCAATCCTGTTTATTGTGATCCTTGGTATCTTCTTCATCTGTATATTCTGATGGTTCTTCCCCTGGTTTTAGGAGTCTGCCTACATAATCATATTTTTCTGAAAGATACATCAAAAGAAAATCAGTGGAGATCAAATCTGTTTCACTATTCCATTATACAGAGAAAAGGCATTTGTTTTAGAATCATATAGAATATGATAATGTTAGAATATTATCTAAATACGATCCTAAAATTGCTTCACCATGGCTGGTCTTTATACACATGTAAAGCTTGAACAAAAGAAAACAAGACTAGAGAACTAAATTAGCCAGGTCTGGTGGCATGCGCCTGTAATCCCAGCTACTTGGGAGGCTGAGGCAGTAGAATCGCTTGAACCCAGAAGGCAGAGGTTGCCGTGAGCCACAATTGTGCCATTGTACTCCAGCCTGGGCAACAGAGAGAGACTCTGTCTCAGAAGAAAAAAAAAAAAAAAAAAAAGAAAACAGGATTAGGGAACTTAATAAGGTGTGGGAATTCTTTGCAAGAGGGTGTTCTGTATCTGCGGCTCTTAGTTGGATACTGCAACAGAATCACTTGGATATGTTTTTAAATAATGAAAGTCCAGGTCCCATCTTAGTACCCAGCTCAGTCTCTTGGGTTAGACCTGGGGACATATACTTTAAAGCTGGTCTAACTTTAATATGCACTGAGTCTCAGAATAACTCTTTAACTCTTAATAGCCCATAATGTTATGATTAAAGACATTAGTTGGCAATGTAGGGAACTTCCAACAGTTATTTAAAATCTATAAATATATTGGATTTTGCAAACAAGCGAGGAAAAAAAAAATTAGGGCTAACGTTTTGGAGTAGAGAAGGCCATGAAAAAGGAAATGGTGACTTCCTTGGGGCTGAAGAAAGGGTGGAAGGGTGCACAAGATGGAGAATCAATGGTTGAGGAGACCCAATTGGGAAATATTCTTGGGGAGAAAATGTGACATATGCTAGCAGTACTCAAGAAAATGAGGAGGTAAAAATTTATTTGTTACTTGTTACACTATGTGCTTTGAGGTCTCAGGGTATGGACCCTGTCATACTACTGTTCTTTCCTCCATCAAACTCACTTCTTAGAGCTGTTATTTTGCTTGTTTGTATGTTATCAGGTGTTTTATTTGGAACACTGTAGGTAGAAAGTAATACATGTTTATTTGTTTCTTGATCAGAAAATGAAAACTAGGTTAAGTGAATTAAGCCTAGGTTAAGTGAATGAATTGACTGTCAAGAGGATTAGATAAGAGGACTGATTCATATGGTAGAACTAGTACAGGCGCCAAGCCAGAGTAGCTGTTCAAGGGATCCAGGGGTCAGATAAACAGCTGAGACAGTGTCACCCAAGTGGTAAAAACTGATGTTACGAGGGAATAACAAAGGGGAACGATATTTTTTATTTACATTTTCAGCACAAGACCTGTAAAATCATTTTGGAATAAATTATAGTATTGAAATCAGTAATCGATTGTTTTAAATATAAGCCTATATTTTAAAAAAACTAAATCTTAATGCACAAGCTTTAAAAAAATACAAGTATCACAATTTTTATGAGGCTTATAGTTTGTAAGTCAATTTTTAAATATGGATTTTCAAAATAATTATCACATGTAATAATCATATTTTTATTTAACTATTTTTTGCAATTTCTTTTTTTTAATTTTGGACAAGTCTCACTATGTTGCCCAGGGTAGTCCTTGAACTCCCAAGCTCAAGGGATCCCCATCAGCAGCTGGGACCACAGGTGAACACCACTCCACCCAGCTTCAGCTATCTTTAAAAATATTATCAAATAATGATGGCAATGAAAACAGATGATATCCTTAGGCTCTTAAGCACGTAAAATAGTATATATTTTCTTTGAACAAATATTTAATTTTCTAAAGAATCCAATAAAATGCAAGTACCTTTAAATTGCATTTCCCATTCTCGAACACTCTCCATTTGTACTGCATTCAAATCTGAGAGATCATCATATTCATCTCTAAGTGCATCTTTATCTAGGCAAAATGTTGCCAGTCCTCTGGAGGCATCCCTACCAGCAAATATTCCATATGGACCCGCTGGAAAAAAGAAAAAAAATATTTAGATCACCTAACAATAATTTAGAACGTCTCAAAGGAATCGCCCCCCTCCCCCCCAAAAAAAACCCCTCATGATTCACATTTGGAATTGAAATTAGTATCCTTAATTTTAAAACATGGGCAGATACTAGATAAAATAATGAGAAAAAAATTTCTTGGAAAGCTGCCTTTTGACCAAAGTAAAGCTGCCTTTTGACCAAAGTAAAGCTTTTCACTTAGATCTTAAAACCCTCAATTTCAATTACTTCAGATACCCCCAAACTTATATTCAAAATGGATTGTGAAGTAATGAGGGAGAAGAAGAAACTTAAGTGGTTAGGTTTAGAAGCCAGTTTGCTTGAAGGGAAATAATGTTTCCTGATTGCTGTTAATTAATAGTGGCATCAAAAAAAAAAAATCAACAGAACATCATTTACTACGTAAAGACTCAGCTGAACTGTGAATCTGTAACATTTTCTTTTTGCTATCCTTACGTAGGTTGTAATTCTATGAGAACAGGGACTACCATCTTTGTGGTCCCAGTGACTAGTTCAGTGCCAAACATGCATTTAATACATCTTTGCCAAATGGTTTAATAAAAAAAGATCCATATTCAAAATAAATCATCTATCATAACATGTATACAATTATCTATATAAACCAAGAAAGGTCATTAAGGAAAATAACAGCTCCAGAGAACTAGAACTTACTGCAACCTCCAGCTCCCTGGTTCAAGCAGTTCTCCTCCTGTCTCAGCCTCCTGAGTAGCTGGGATTACAGGCACGCACCACCATGCCCATATAATTTTTGTAGTTTTATATGGGGTTTCACCATGTTGACCAGGATGAATAATTAGCACTTTATCCAAGGAATCAGGTACCATTCTCTCTGAAGAGAAATGGCACGACTGATGTGTTAACAGAAGGAAACCATTCCCAAGGTCTGTCCTTGAGAGCAGCAATTCATTCACTGCTATATCCTCAATGCCTAGGACCGTGCCTGGCATAAAGTAGGAACATAATAATCTTCTTCCAAATGACTTAGCTGTAGTTCCAAATAAAAAGAAACTCAAGATTCTGACCTTTTAAACAGATTCACTTATGGTAAGCAAAGACACTAGTATGAACAACAGAGTGGTCAAAGGAAGGCTTATAAATAAAAGAACAAAGTATATCCTGTTAAGCAAACAAGCAGAAAAAAACTAAAAATTCCTTGATTTTTAAATGAGCGAAATGATTATATTCATATGTAAAAGTATTTAGGAAATTGAAAGTTATGTGTCAAAAAGTCTCTGCACCTTCTGAGAGTGGATATCAAAGTTTCACTTAAATAGACATCTAAGCATTTATGAGTTTTGAGTTGCTAACAGCACAGTACTAAAAATTCATTCTCTTTTGAAAAGTTTACTGCATGGAACTAGATAGAAGTAGCACTAGCAGGGCCGGGCGTGGTGGCTCACGCCTGTAATCTCAGCACTTTGGGAGGCCAAGGCCGGTGGATCACGAGGTCAAGAGATCGAGACCATCCTGGTCAACATGGTGAAACCCCGTCTCTACTAAAAATACAAAAAATTAGCTGGGCATGGTGGCGCATGCCTGTAATCCCAGCTATTCAGGAGGCTGAGGCAGGAGAACTGCCTGAAGCCAGGAGGTGGAGGCTGCAGTGAGCTGAGATCACGCCATTGCACTCCAGCCTGGGTAGCAAGAGCGAAACTCCGTCTCAAAAATAAATAAATAAATAAATAAAAATTAAAAAAAAGAAGTAGCACTAGCAATAAATTTTAAAAGTAGCATTAATAGGTATTGATACACAGTAACATGAAAATAAAGGTAACAGTTCCAGTAAAGTACATTTTTATTCTGCTTTTCTTATTTTTATTCCATTTTGCATATTGCTTAGTATCACATGACTTTCAACAATTATTTATCAATGAATGGATGTGTACCTGTAATTTATTTAATCAGTCTATTAACATGGGCCACCATTTTTTTACTTTCAAATGTGTCTTCTATATAAGATATGAAACACAATTTACCACCAGCCAATATTCGTAACATTCAAACTTTTCCCATCACTTCAACTGACAAGCAAAAGGGTATTAACCAGGCTGGTGTGGTGGCTCAAGCCTGTAATCCCAGCATTGTGGGAGGCCTACGCGGGTGGATCACTTGAAGTCAGGAGTTTGAGACCAGCCTGGCCAACATGGTGAAACCTTGTCTCTACTAAAATTACAAAAATTAGCTGGGCGTGGTGGTGCACACCTGTAATCCCAGCTACTTGGGAATCTGAGGCAGGAGAATTGCTTGAACCCAAAGATGGAGGTTGCAGTAAGCTGAGATCATGCCACCGCACTACAGCCTGGGCGACAGAGCAAGACTCCTTCTCAAAAAAAAAAAAGCAACCAAAAACAGGGTATTAACCAGTTATGTCTGTGTCTGTGTATATGTGTGTGTGCACGCAAAATTGTACATGCTTTGTGACAATGGGCGTTTCCAGGAGAACAAGGAGACAGAGAGACAGAGAACTAGAGTGATTTTTTAAAAAATTTCCTGAGAAACAATGACAAAAAAAACTTCAAACATTATATTTAGTCTTAATGCTGAATGGACCAATGCTTATAAACTTAAAAAAGCAAAAAACTGAAACACACAAAAGGAAAAATAAAAGTAATAAGGGCTGTAACAATCTACAAATGGAAAATGATAGTTTCAATTTTTAAAAGAATTTTCCAGCAACCTCACTTTCCTCTCTCAGAGTTTCCCAAAGTGGAAGGGACAGACTTTGCCTTCCCCACTTGGCAGATAAAAAAACAGGAGCAGAGACATTCAGTGTGATTTGCCTAAAATTACTGACAGAACCGGGAGTACTATTTCTACTTTCCTAAATCCTCCGAACAGTGCACCTTAAGAAAATACATAGAAGACTCACAAACACAAAGATGGAGTAACAACTATGAAAACGAGCATTTACTGTTTACAAAATTTCAAGGGAATGAAAATTTTAGAATACTTATTAAATCAAAATGGAAGATAATTAACATAAAAGCTGTACAACAAGCTTTTCTTAGCATTCTATTATAGTATTTATCTCCATAGCCTGCAAACATTAATCTACTTTGGGTACTTCTGAGTATAAACCATGAAACACATTTAAATGATAGAAAGGAGAGAAGATAAAATCATAAAAACAATAATCAGAAAACCTTCCATCATTGAGTATATTAATATATACCAGTACATTCTCTAGTAAATTTCTCTACCAGCTTCCCCAAGAAAGCTTTAACACTGAATGAATATAAAAACAAAACAAAATTTCATAAAATATGCTCTTTCTGGGGTACAGGGGGTGGGGAATGATTGACTTGGTAGGAGTGAATTCGAGTCAACAGTTAATAATCCAAGCCAAAGTCTAGACAAATGATGTTCTATTGGCTCGTGAATGGAAAAGAATAATTCAGTGATTAACATATTCCCCCACTCCCTAAACTATATTAAGCTGTCTTCTCCATATGTTTAGAATTTCCCTCAGGAAGCATTTAACTTCTGCAAAGGTCTTTCTATGCTCTTTCCTGTAAGATCATTGAACACATTTTTTTTTTTTTTTTTTTTTTTTTGAGACAGGGTCTTACTTTGTCAGCCAGGCTGGAGTACAGTGGCTCAATCATGGTTCAACCATAGCTCACTGTAGCCTCTACCTCCTGGGCTCAAGTGATCCTCCTGCCTTAACCTCCCAAATAGCTGGTCATGGGCCTGGCTAATTTATTTTTTGTAGAGACAAAGTCTCATTATGTTGGCCAGCTGGTCTTGAACTTCTGGCCTCAAGCAATCCTCCCACCTTTGCCTCCCAAAGTGCTAGAATTACAGGCCTAAGCAACCATGCCCAGCTCCTGTAAGGCCCTCAAGAATATAACACTAGGAACTAAAGTTGGAACTGGATAGGTTGCTCTGACGAAGGAGAATTTGAGGTCTACTGAAAGGATAGTTCCCTGCGTTCATAATACAACCACAAGTGTATATGAAAAGTCATCAATATTTTTCCATTCCACTACTCCCTGACATAACAAAACTAAATATTTACCAATTCTAATATTTTGATAACTGTACTTGGCTATTCATAATACTAAAACAATAGGGAACTACCCAAATAAAGCAAATTTGAAATGGTTTAAGTCTGCAGGCATGGTATAATTTATTTATTTACTTATTTTTATTATTATTTTGAGACGGAGCCTCGTTTTGTTGCCCAGGCTGGAGTGCAGTGATGTGATTTCAGCTCACTACAACCTCTACCTCCTGGGTTCAAGCAATTCTCCAGCCTCACTCAGCCTCCCAAGTAGCTGGGATTACTGGGTGTACCACCACGCCTGGCTTATTTTTTGTATTTTTGGTACAGAGGAGATTTCACCATGTTGGCCAGGCTGGTCTTGAACTCTTGACCTCAGGTGATCCACTACTCACCTTGACTTCCCACAGTGGTGGGATTACAGGCATGAGCCACTGTGCCTGGCCTAAAAAAGCTAGTTTATGTAAACTGATCTGGTTATTTTCTATTATTAAGGCTCATTTAGATACTAACAGTTCAGTAACAACTGAAAGAATTAAATTCTGTTGCTTTATCAAATATTAAAATATGCTGATCCAAAAATAGCGAGTGCCAATTTTAAGCGAATTCTTGCTACAAAAAATGAACAGCATTATTCAAAGCAGTTACTCTGAAACATAAAAAATATTCTGAAATATAAAATATTTAAGGACATCATTTTAAAGATAAATTTATTTCAAAGCTTTTTGTTAAATATACCAATATGATAGTATCCTAGTCAGAATTCAGATTTCATTTAGTTTTTTTTTTTGGGGGGGGGGTCAGAATCTCACTCTTGTCACCCAGGCTGGAGTGCAATGGTATAGTCTCAGCTCACTACAACCTCCACCTCCCTGGTTCAGGTGATTCTCCTGCCTCAGCCTCCCAAGTAGCTGGGACTACAGGTACATGCCACCACACTCGGCTAATTTTTGTATTTTTAGTAGAGACGGGGTTTCACTATCTTGGCCAGGCTGGTCTTGAACTTCTGACCTCATGAGCTGCCCACTTCGGCCTCCCAAAGTACTGGGATTACAGGTATGAGCCACTGTGCCCGGCCTCATTTAGTTTTCAAAGTCAACCCAACTTGTGGCTAAGATATTTTAAAGTTCAATAAACCTGTTACTGTATCCTAAAACTGCTTACTTTAATACAATCAGAATGAGGTGACATATTCTTGAAACGGTAACAACATATGCTCATTGTAAAATGTTTTAAATAATTTAATAAACAGAAAATGTCAGAATGAAGTAAATAAAATATGTAGTAACAGATAATTTTGTGATTATTAGGATGATTATATAGCTACCTTAGTGTATCTGAATGGATATTTTAGCTATTCTCACTGTTTAAAAACCATAGATTTCGCCGGGCGTGGTAGCTCATGCCTGTAATCCTAGCACTTTGGGAGGCTGAGGTGGGTGGATCACCTAAGGTCATCAGGAATTCAAGACCAGCCTGGCCATCATGGAGAAACCCCATCTTTGGGGGGAGGGGGGAAAAAGAAGAATTTTTTTTTTTTTGAAATTTAAATTAAACAAAACAAAACAAAACAAAACAAAAACCACAGATCTCAAGATGAACTTTAATTCACTGACGTTTATAAACAATGCAGTTTTCAGGCCTGTTTTCACAATAAACTTTTGTAATTATAAATTGATCTAATAATACTTAGTATTGGGTAATTTATTTCAAATAAGATTATAATGAACCTATTAACAAATGAAGCAAAAGGTAAAAGTGATTAACTGAACTAATAAATATTTCTTTATACTTAGGTCCAATAAGTCCCAAGACTTTTAGAGAGAATGTAGTATAGTAAAACTGAAAGAATACCCCTCAAGAAGACAGATTCTTGGGTTCTAGAGGATCCCCCCGACAAATAACAATGAGCAAGTCT
The DNA here is from genome assembly GCF_009761245.1 of Sapajus apella. NCBI lineage: Eukaryota > Metazoa > Chordata > Mammalia > Primates > Cebidae > Sapajus > Sapajus apella. Next base: position 10,670,155 of record NW_022436967.1, on the reverse strand, counting down.
CAATTTCTATAGTCCTTAGATCCCTCAAATATAAATTTGGGAAATTACTTTACCTGCCTAAAGTAAGCTGAGGCCGAACCAGATAATCTCTTGAATAGTAAGATTCCATAAGGGACTAAAAGTACAATCTTGCTTCTGAAATTTGAGATATTATCAAAAGCTCTCAACAACACCGTGGACTGAGCGCATGGGCCTTAACTCCAGGGTTTGCAGGTAGCTTGGGGGAAGGAAGACTGGAAGTGGGGCCTGAATTTATCCAACCCACATAGAATGAGAATTCCAAGGCAAAAACAATAATAATAATAATAATAATGATAATAAACTCAAATATCTATAGGGATTAATGAACACTAAAGACAATACTTCAAGTGTTGGGAAAAAGGGATTATTCCCCTTTTTGGGAAACATGTTGGGACAACTAGATAACCTTCTGTTAAAAAACAAAACCCCATCAAATTTGGACTCTAATTTCACATCTTAAAGCAAAATCAATTTCAAATGGAACTAAAAACCTGAAACTCTTCCTATGCAACAATTTTGCATGTTCTTCATATGTACCCCAAAACCTAAAATGCAATAAAATAAATAAATGGGGAAAAAAAAAAAAGAAAAAAGAAAAAAACAAAAAACCTGAAACTCCAGAAGTACCAAAGAAACTACAGATTTTAAAAAACATTTTAAAAGTGCATAAAGTCTTTAAATATAATACATAACTTAGCAGCCATAAAATAAATTTGAATACATACAACCAAAAATTTGTGTGGTTCAAAAAAAAAAAACCCCATAAATAAGTAAAAAGACCTCTCTGAAGGGCAGTTTGGAGACAAGTATCCAAATTAAAAATGTCCATACCCCAAGCCTCAGTAATTTTATTTCCAGGAATTTACTTTATAATCATAATTTTACACACGTGTAAAATGACATGTACATGAATATTGCAGCATCATGCAATAACAGGAGATTGAAAACAAATGTAACAGTGGACTGTTCAATTATGACTTATTCATATAACAGACTATTATGCATGTATTCAAAAGAATAAGATGGCTCTTTATACTGCTATGAAAGGCTCTTGTGATATTAAAATATTGTGAAGGGCATGTATAGGATACTATAATTGGTGTGGGGGTGGGGGAGGAAGATATCCACATGCCTGTACTTGCACCCAAAATAGCTCTGGAACAATATGTAGACTGGTCCTTTGCCTCTTTGGAAGGGAACAGGGTGGCTGGGAGTAGTAGTGGGAAGTAGACTTATTTTTCACTGTAGAGTATATCCTTTTGAATTTTCTATCTTGGGCACGTATTACCTAATTTAAAAATCATTGTTTTAAATTACGTGAGGCCCTATTTTGCAACATACCCAAACCACTTTACAGGACCACTTTTACAACCTAGGGCTCATGGAATTTTACATGAAATACTCCAAAATAAAAAAAAGTAACTACTGAAGATAGTAAGTTCACAATAAAAAATATAAACTACACGAAGAAACAAGCCATCATGGAGGAGTGAGCACATATAACAGATAGGAGAACTGGCATCCCAAGAATAAATAGAAGCAGATTAAAGAACTAAAGTAAACTTGCTTAAAATTATTAAGAAATGGTACAGGCCGGGCGCGGTGGCTCAAGCCTGTAATCCCAGCACTGTGGGAGGCCGAGGCGGGTGGATCACGAGGTCAAGAGATCGAGACCATCCTGGTCAACATGGTGAAACCCCGTCTCTACTAAAAATACAAAAAATTAGCTGGGCATGGTGGCGTGTGCCTGTAATCCCAGCGACTAGGAGGCTGAGGCAGGAGAAGCCTGAACCCGGGAGGCGGAGGTTGCGGTGAGCCGAGATCGCGCCATTGCACTCCAGCCTGGGTAACAAGAGCGAAACTTCGTCTCAAAAAAAAAAAAAAAAAAAAAAATGGTACATAAGATTAAGAGACATTAAGAACAGAATGAAACCCTAACGTATCTATTAAGAGTTCCAGAGGAAGGAACAGAGATAATGGAGGAGGCACCTGAAAAAGTTAATGGCAAATTTTCTGAAAAAAAGGACAACATATCCACATACTTGAGTAGAGTAGAGTTTGGTACATAGTAAATCACATCAAAGCTACACCTGAACAAATCCTAGTAAAAGAGCAGAACCCCAAACACAAAAGGATCTCAACTACAATCAAAGGGAACAAACAGATTATTAAAAGTAAAGTCAAACTACAAGCTGACTTCTCACCAAGTGGAAGACAGTGGCATAATGCTACTGAAGAGCTGAGGTAAAACAAGGTCAATCTACAATTTTTTTTTTTTTTTGAGACAGGGTCTCACTTTATCACCCAGGCTGGAGTGCAGTAGTGTGATAATGGCTCACTGATCTTCTGGAGTCAAGCAATCTTCCTAACTCAGCCTCTTGAGTAGCTGGGACCACAGGTGCACACCATTATGCCTGGCTAATGTTTTATATTTGTGTAGAGATGGGGTCTTGCCATATTGCCCAGGCCAGTCTTGAACTACCGGGCTCACGCAGTCCTCCTACCTTGGTCTCGCAAAGTGGCATGAGCCACTGTGCCTGGCCCAATCTACAATTTTACATTCTAAACCCAAACTATTATTCCTGAGTGAGGACAAATAAAATTTTTTTTCCTGCCAGTGAAAAGCTACAGGACACACCTCACTAAAATAAAAAGTGAACTCCAAACAAAGAAATGAGATGCAATAATCAACAGTGAATTAAAGAATGATAACTATGTTGGTAAATTTAAACAGGACTATTTTAAAAAGATGATAATTTTACCAATTTGGGGGTGAAGTTTGAAAAAAATGCAGTAGAACTAAAGTCTAATAGTGATACTGTGGAAAACAGGATGAAGGAGGAATCAGAGTTAAAGCTTTCCAATGAGGGCCTAAACATATGATGTAGGGGATACTACCATGTTTGTAGTCACAGCACTTTTGCATATTTATTAAGAAATAATCTGTCAAATGTCAGAAAAGTATCTTAAATAGGCAGCTTTCTCTAATTCACACTAAAATGATGTTTAACTAAAATTCTTGTATTGTTCAGAAGAATAGGATAGTCATCCAAAGCAAAAACCAACGGAAATCACCAAAAGGACAGAAATAGAATACGTCTAAATCAACAGAGGAGAGAAAGTGGAAGAAATAAAAAAATCAACCTGAGATGGAAGAATAGTAGGAAACGAGGCAAAGAAAAGTAAGGTAAAGAGAAATCATAAAAAAAGATGATAGAAACCTAAATATACCAGTAATCATGAAACATATACACTAATTAAAGGACATAGTACTAATATTAGATTTAATAAAAAAAATCCAGCTATATATCATTAGTGTGAGAAAAATAAAACAATACAGATTGACTAAAAATAAAGGGATAGAAAATTAAATGAAACACTGTATTAATACTAATCAGATAAAGGCTGAAGTCAAATCTGAAAATCAAGTGTTAAAGATGTTTCTAATATGATCAGTTCTAGATCTACTGTTAGATGGCTTTGCTCAGTATGGTAAGCATAATAATCATCTTGCTTCAGAACATTTTTGTTTTGAGACAGTCTTACTCTGTCACCCAGGTTGAAGTGCAATGGTGTCATCTCAGCTCACTGCAACCTCTGCTTCCCAAATTCAAGTGATTCTCCTGCCTTAGCATCCCAAGTAGCTGGGATTACAGTTATGTGCCACCATGATCTGCTGATTTTTGTATTTTTAGTAGAGACAAGGTTGTACCATGCTGTCCAGCCTAGTTTCAAACTCTTGACCTTATGATCTGCCCTCAACTGCCTCTCAAAGTGCTGGGATTACAGATGTGAGCCACCACGCCCAGCCCTGCTTCAGAACATTCTCATACCCAATCTTTGTATGGCTGGCTCTGTCACGTTTTTGCTTAAATGTCAAGCCCTTTTTCTCGACAATCTAATATTTTTTAAAAAAGGTAACCTTGCTTAGCCACTTAATCTAATAAAGTCCTTTGTCATCCTCTATTCCCATTCTATTAATTTTTATAGCATATTTAATTACAGGTAATTACATATTGAAATTCTTGTTTACTGCCTGTCTTCTATAATAGACTATTAACTCCATGAGGATAGGGACACATCTGTTTTGAAGACGCAGTTAACTCCATTTCTCATATCTTGGTTTTTTTTTGTTTGTTTTGTTTTTTGAGACAGTCTCGCTCTGTAGCCAGACTGGATGCAGTGGTGATCTTGGCTCTCTGCAACTTCCACCTCCCGGGTTCAAGCGATTCTCCTGCCTCAGCCGCCTGAGTAGCTGACACTACAGGTGCAAACCACCATGCCCAGCTAATTTTTATATTTTTAGTAGAGACAGGGTTTCACCAAGTCAGCCAGGATGTTCTCGATCTTTTGACCTCGTGATCCGCCAACTTCGGCCTCCCAAAGTGCTGGGATTACCAGCCACCGTGCCTGGCCCCTCTTTCTCAGTATTTAAAAATGGGCTGGAATCCTATTATTAAAGACCCTGAGACTGGATATAGGCTCCAAAAGAATACGGGAGATATACAGTCATATATGTCATGGGTGCACAGGGAAAGGAGTGGCCTATGTGAGAGTGCTGAAAAAAATGACTGAAAGAAGTTGAGTGGCTAATTCCAGATGTTATTAAATCCACTCCTTTCTTCTACCCCGAGTAACAGCTTCTGGTTTCAAGCTATCCTTTTATAATTTGTCTTAGTATTTAACACAAATACAATTCCCTCCAAGATTAAAAACAATGGGATGATGATTCCATTCTACTTGTTATAATGGAAATAAGAAGCAGAAATTGGAGCAGAATATAAAAATTCATCAGGAAACTTAGCTAATCCTTTTATCTCACTGGTAGGTAATAGATGCATATGGGCATTAGCTCAAACAACAAAGCCAGTTGGCTTCAAAGCAAGAAGCTGGGATAAGAGGTGGGTAGTGTCAACTTTAGGATATCCATGAAGAAGTAAAGATTGGGTCTGGTCTTTTTGTTGGAACTCTGCAAACAGAGTTTGCAATTCTGCAAACTAAAGTGTTAAGAGTGAACATATTGAAGATAAAGTTGAAAATGAAGTATTTGTCCTCCAAGGTACATGTGTTCTTTTCCCCAACCTCCTAAATATTAGGTATCTCATGGGGTTCTTCTTATGTGACTTTTTTCGTTCAGTGGAATTTAAAAGATAAGTCGGAAAAAACATAGCTTCAGTGTATGTCAAAGAATACTCTACCTGGAATAAGGGAGCAGCAGTATATCTAAGTTTCAAGAATGTGAGATAAACTATCAAAAACGTCACATTTTTTGCCATTCCAAAAATATAAAAGCACAGTTTTAGTGAAGTTCCATTGCAATATTAAATTGTTAAAAATTATACTAGCTATTTAAAATTATACTAGCTATTTAAGTCTTCAAAACTTATGATTCTGTAAACATGCGAAGCTGAATAGACCATGTTGTGATACAATGTGAAGGACTGAAGCTAGGTAAACCCGGATTTAATTTTTAGTGTTGCTACCTACTAGATATGTCGCTTTGGGCAAATCTCATAGGGCTATTTGCAATTTAGAGACACTAAGCTCATCAATGAAGCTTCCTCCTCCTTCTCCTTCTCCTCTGATCTTTACAATCAATGGTGTTTTCAATAACGCTCTGGGAAGACAGAAATACTCTGTAAGGCGCCTTGTTAGTGCTGTAGGTGGCATGCCAATCTCACAATCTGAAAAAATACAAAGTGTACTGTCCAAAATGGTAGCCATGGTGGGGCTGAGCATTTTATATGTGGCTAGTGTTACTAAGGAACTCAATTTTTAATTGTATCTAATTTTAATTAATTTACATTTAATTAGCCACTTGTGGCCACTATTTTGGGCAGCATAACATAAAGCCATGAAAGCATGTTTTTTTTTTTCTTTTTTGAGACCGAGTCTTGCTCTGTCGCCTAGGCTGGAGTTCAGTGGCGTGATCTCGGTTCACTGCAACCTCTGCCTCCCGGCTTCAAGCGATTCTCCTGCATCAGCCTCCTGAGTAGCTGGGATTATAGGCACCTGACATCATACCCGGCTAATTTTTTTTGTATTTTCATAGAGACGGGGTTTCACCACCTTGGCCAGGGTGGTCTCGAACTCCTGACCTCAGGTGACCCACCCGCCTCCACCTCCCAGAGTGCTGAGATTACAGGTGTGAGCCACTACACCCAGCAGAAAACATGTTTTTATGAGGGTTTAAATCCTTGGATTTATGGGAACCAGGGAGGGTATGAAGAAAAACAACAGCCCACCGAGGTGGCTCACACCTGTACTCCCAGCACTCTGGGAGGTGGAGGCGGGTGGGCCACCTGAGGTCAGGAGTTCGAGACCAGCCTGGCCAACATGATGAAACCCCATCTCTACTAAAAATATAAAAATTAGCCAGGCGTGGTGGCATGTGTCTGTAATCCCAGCTACTCTGGAGAGGCTGCGGCAGGAGAATCACTTGAACCCAGGAGGTGGAGGGTGCAGTGGGTAGAGACTGCACCACTGTACTCCAGCCTGGGCAACAGAGTGAGACTTCGTTAAAACAACAACAACAAAAAACAACAAAAATAACAGGAAGATTCTCTACAAGTTGTTCTTGTTGAGTTAGAAAAATAAAAGATTCTCTACAAGTTTATCACAGAATGCAGTTCACTAGAAATGGTATAGATCAGCTTTGTGGTAACATATGCCTGGATTTACCAGATATATGTGTGATCCAAGCCAATTTACCTAAAATACCTAAACCCCAGACTCCCCACGTAGAACAGGAATACTTACCAACTTTACAGAGGAATTATGAAGATAAAAAGTTAATGGATCTGATATAGTAGATGCTTAACAAATCTGGTTTTCTTTCCCCTCCCAAATTCACTGCTTTTTACATGACCAAACTTTCCTCATATGATGGCCAAGTGCCTGACCTGTTACTAAATCTAATATTGACAAATATAGCTAATGCCAACTGTTTGCCAAAATGCGTTTTCGCCACCAAACTATCTTGTGAATATTTAATTTTTAAGAGCCTGAATTCTAAAAATGTGTGATTAAAAATAAGCGTATGTTCAGCTTTATGGAAAAGTTTCACAAAACAAAATTTAATCCTAAAACTACTACAGTATTGTGAAATGAGAGTGGATATTGGCTAGGCATAGAAACTAACAATTACTGCTTCTGAATTATTCTGCTACAAAACTGCTTAATTTATTTGAGGATGAAAATAAAAATTAAAAGCAAAACTGAACTTGTATCTGTTTTATAGTCAGAAATCTGGCTTTAAGATTTTTTGAAAAGTACTACTTGTTACATTTTCCATTAATATGAAATAACATGTTATAAGCCCATAAAATGATCTTTAAGGTTCCTTTCAATAATAAAATATTCAAATATCTGTCAGGTTGTTGAGCAACTGTAGAATAACTGGATATCACTTTTAGGCTGTTAATCAGAACCTAGTAACTGGCAGAAACTAACCTAAAACTGACTTCTCCATGGTAATCTCAGGAGCCTCCCTCAATGCACATACCATACAAAAGCAATCTACCACCTATGACTCTTATACATTTTTTTTTTTTTTTGATACAGAGTCTCAGGATGTCGCCCAAGCTGGAGTGCAATGGCACGATCTTGGCTCACTGCAACCCCCATCTCCTGGGTTCAACCAATTCTCCCTGCCTTTGCCTTCTGAGTAGCTGGGATTACAGGCACCCACCACCAGGCCTGGCTAATTCTTTTGTATTTTTAGTACAGACGGGGTTTCGCCATGTTGGACAGGCTGGTTTCGAACGACTGACCTCTGGTGATCCGCCTGCCTCGGCCTCCTAAAGTGCTGGGATTACAGGTGTAAGCCACTGTGCCCGGCTTTAATTTTTAATTTCTATCACAGAACAAACATTTGCCAGTGGAGACTGCCAAACTGTTTCTATGACTGTCTCTCCTAGCTATTTTCAGATACTGACAAGGCATAATGTGTGAGGACTAATAAGATTCTTTGTACTAATATACTTTGTTTTCTTCAGTGGCAGTTCAGACAGAGGGTACAAAAGCTGATCTTTTAGCTGGTTCAAGTCTGTATTAAAAATTTAAACCTGTACAGGATTTCTAATCACTTAACACATTTTCCAATGGGGAAGAAGCTTGTACTAGGTATAAAATGCTGTGTAAATCCTTGATTTAAAAAAGAATTTACTTAATTTGGCCTGTTTAAATATTGTACTTTGGCCCTAGTCTCTTGTCCCACTTGTGCTTAAGTAAACAAAAATGTATTAACCATTTCAGCTGATGTAAGTAGGCAGGCATCTTGTGTTCACATTTATATAATCAGAAGCAAAAACTTTGTAAGCTATGTATTTACTTGGTTGGACTGAATGTGTATATATATACAGAAGTACAGACAACTAAGAAATAAATTACGTAATTCACACAAAAAATCTCCTATTTCTTATCCCTATTCCAATGAACAAACTACAAACCAAAGCACTTCTAAACTATCTTCCAACTACCAAGAACTGAAACCAGAAGTATATATTTGTATGTGTCAATAAATCTCATAAATTCACAGATTAAATGAAGGACAAAACCAGCTTATTTCCAGACTGCCAACCCTATGATTTTAAGGCTTGCATGTACTCTCTCCAATAACAGGTCACTTTAGGTCTCTAATTTAATTATTTATTCTTATTGTAGTCACTTTTTTTTAAAGCTTAGTATGTTGCTCAACTGCATGATATACCAACAGGTTCCATGAGTCTGAAGTTTATTAGCATAAGCCAAAATGTATGCTACAACCACACTGTAAAAGAAGGGCTTCTAAATCAACTACCCTACACACAGTTCTCTGAAAACAAAGTTCTAAAAATCTTTAACTTGCATCGTACATGGGGGGTATGAATCTATAGCTCTTCTAAGTTTTTTCTTCCCAGTTCTGCTAAGTGAAAACAAAAGTCATTATCAACGTGTACTTGAAAAGACGAAAAAAAAAGAAACTAGAGACACGCCTGCTGGGTATAAGAGCTCCACCCCCAAAACTCAGGGCGAATATCCTTACCAGTCCTATAATAAGATCTGCATTCTGGTCTGTCCTCATCCGACATACCATGTTAATCATGGAAAGCATCAGCTAAAACTGGTTTAAAAAAGAGTCCGAGGTATTGCTCATACGCCCCGACTTCAGAGACTGGAGGGTTGGGATTTTACATGACCCTAAACGTGGCCTTACGGAGAGTAATAGAGAGAGGGAAAAAGGAGATCAGTGGCAAAAAAAAAAAAAAAAAGAGAAAGGAAAAGAAAGCTGTGAATTACAGAGCCTAAAACTTTAGTTTAGGTCCCAACTTCAGAAATCTCCCTTCCCTTCCCTGCTGCCCCACCCATCCCAGGAATCGGTTGACTCAAGAAAGGTTTAGGGACAGCGTTGACCGGTGACAACTATAGCGATTTTAAAAAATCCAGCAAAAAAAAAAAAAAAAAAAGAATGCGGGGGGGAAAGGGGGGGAAAAAGGATGAACGTTGAGAGCTGGTCGCTGGGGCGCCACCAGGGACCCCTGGTTTCGGGGCAAGAGCTGGAGGTGTACGCAACTCGGGGGAGGTGTGTGTGTGTAGGGGCGGGCCGGGCCTTCTCAGGTGCGGCGGCCGAGGCGCGTGGGTCCAGGCGACGAGAAGGCTGGGCAAACTAACCCGGTGCCCAGAGGCCTCCCCGTCCGAAGGGGGTTGTGCTTGAGCTGCAGGGGGTCCTTCCCCTCCCCTTCCAACTCCTCACCCGGGCCGTAGAACTTGCTGCCTTTGGTCACGTCGAAGACTTTCCCATTGACCGCCAGCAGGATGCGCGGGTTGCGGGACCCGTCGTACTGGCGCAGCTGCTCCAAGCTGAAGTCCCGCTTCTTCATGCGAGGCAGAGAGGCGGCGGGGCTCTCCTCGCCCGACCCGGCCCCGGCTCCCAGACCCCGCCGCCCCCAGCGCACCCACAGCCGGTAGGCCCCCAGCAGCACCAGCGCCACCAGCGCCACGTTCAGCAGCATCTCCCCGCCCCCCGTCAGAAGAGCCAACGCCGCCGCCGCCCAGCCGCCCCCTTCCGCTGCCGCTCCCGCGCCGCCCGGGCTCTCGCTGCTGCCGTCGCTGCTGCTCTCGCTGCCACTCCCCAGGGTGCCTAGCTTCACGTCCCCATCACCCGCCGCCATCACTGCCCGCCAGCGCCTTCCTCCTCCTCCCCGCCCCCTGCCCTCCCCAACACCACGGCCGGCCCCGCCCATCTGGGGGGCCTCCCAGCCAATAACATGAGGAGGAGGGGCGGGGTCAGGTCGGATCCTGATTGGGTGTTGACGGGGTAACGTTGTCTTGGATCTCTCCGGTCCCCGCCTTCGGTCGCAGGCCGCGCTCGCGTGCAACGCCCCGCCTACCTCGCACCACACTTCCCTGCTCTCGCTCCAAGCCTCCCCTAGGTGAAGTAGAAGAAGGGGCGGGTCTGAAGAAAAGCTATGACGGCCGCGCGCGCACGCTCATGGGCGGGGCGAGACCACAGCGCGTGCGCGAGCTCCTGAGCGCCACGCGCTCTCTTCTCCGTAACCCCTGCGGGAGGTACGCCCCGCCCAGTCTCCTGTGTCTGCGCGTGCGCCCGGAATCGCTTTCCCTCCCAGGCTTGATTTCGCGTGTGCAATCTCTTGCCGTCTTGCGCTGGCCCCTCCCGGGAGCTTCACGAGCGCCTTGGCGGGACGCCTGGCGAAGGGCGCGGGCAGGTGGTTTGTGGGAGGCTGGGGCACAGTTGAACTGCAAGGCGCAAACCGATGAGGGGTATCTGCTTTTCCCCAGTGCGCCGTCGCTCGTGTCGGGAAACCGGCAGCGTGGGCGGGCAGACCAGGAAACGGCGAGAAGTTTTGGCGACGAGCTGGAGTCTTCCTGGAACAGAGAGAAAGCGCGGAGCCCGCAGCGGGCTTCTCTGGCATCGGCAGTCTACGTGCTGCTCACGCTGGCTCGCTGCTCTTGTGGAATTTTAAAGGATTTAGACGAAGGGTCTCGTTATTTCTTGAATCATAATTTCTGCCGCCATAGGGAAGTGGACAGGTTGAGGTGGTCTTTCTATTTATCATTCACTCTTATTTTCAGCTTTTGTTTTATGTACTTGGGAAGTCTTTAACCTCTCACGTCTTTAAAATTCCGGTGTGAAAGTGACCCCTGAAGCCTCATGCACTCAACTCGTTTGACGTGTTCTCTCTTGCCCTTGTCTGTTGTCTTGAGTCTCATAGCATATGTTTGAAACTTTCACTGTCGGTTTTGGAGGAGCCACTGTGGATATTGACGGGGCAAGTGACAGGATCGTCAGGCTTGTAGAGAGATTATATAGCAACCAGGTGTCTGAAAGATTCGAGGCAGGGGAAAGAGTGGGAAAGCAGTTCGTAGGCTAGGGTATTTGTGCGTGAGGTGACACGCAAAGCTAGTGGAGGCATTAGAGCAGGGGTTAGCAAACATTTTTTGTAAAGAGCCAGATTATATTTTAAGTCTGTCTAAAATACTCAACTCTACCTTGTAATAAGAAAGCAGCCATAGACAATGAATGAGTGTGGCTGTGTTCCAATAAAACTTTATGGACGTCGAAATGTTAGTGTAATTTCAGGTATCATGAAATATTATTTTGATTTAAAAAATCATTTAAATATGTAAAAACTTTTTTTTTTTTGGCCTTGGAGGTGTGTAAAAACAACTTGTAAGCCATATTGCTGAGCCCTGCATTAGAGGTACTTGAAGAGTGACACAATTGGTGATAAGTGACCATATATTCTATCCTTCAATATGGAACACTTTTGGAAGTAAACAGGGCATTAATAATTATAGCCAGAGAAGAGGAATTATTAAATCAATTTATATCAGGCAAACCTAAGTGAATGGTCCCTAAGGTTAAGGGTTAGGAGAAGTCAAAATTGCTTTAGGACTTGGTAACAGAAAATGGGAGGTGCCAGTGTTGGAAGTAGGAAGATAAAGAAGAAACTGGTTTTGAGGAGAAGATAGCTATAGCAGTCCCAAGAGCCATATACAATTGGGACAGCATTAATAGGAAGAAAGAAAGCACCCAGAACCAGGCCACTCCTTATATCTTATTGACCAGAACTGGGCTATTAGCTATCCCTAAAGCAGTAACAGACAAGGAGTATGGGACATCCATGATTACCTAGTGTTTATCTATCTGGCTTTTCCAGTTCTTATGCAGGACCGTGTTGGGCGTTGCTGGACATTCAGCATCTCTGGTTCCTTCCAACTAAATATCAGTAGCACATCTCAGGCAGTGTGACACCGTAAAGCAGCCCATTTCCTCTCCTCCCCCCAGAGGTGTGATGCTTGTTGAGAACCACTGGCTTAGGCTCTCAGGATTTACTTTGGGGCTGAATTATGTGTGTGTAGATTTCTTTTCCAATTGGTTTGGAGGGAAGAGAGGAATTGGACAGTATTAAAGTTATGTTGTCACGGAAGTGGGGTGGAGAATGTTAGCTAACCAACATTGGCTGCCACGGAAGTAAAAAGTTTTCCTTTATACCCTTGCTAAAATAAATCTCCCGACTTCTTCACAGTTGAAGGCTTCCCAAAACCGGAGCTTTTTTGGATTCTCATTGTTTGCCCCTTGAACTGGGCTAGTTGGGAGTTCTTATTTTCCACTCTAAGTAACAATCTCTTGTCCCAGTAGGATACTCCTGCTTTGAATACCTCAATAACTTTGCAATTGGTGACTTGTCATCAGTTTTCTCCTACTTCATTCCTATACAAAGGGACTAGACCTGTGTTCTGATTTCCCTTGCTGAGACACCAATCTCCAGGGGTGCTCTGTAATGTAAAGAGAACATTTCAGAAAGTTCAATTGGCACTCAAGGGCCTCCATAAGTCCCTGAATGGCTTCCCTGCCTTCCCCTTCTGCAGCAAACAATTCCTTGGATACTCTCTATTAAATGATACATTTCCCCTGATGATACCTAGTCCCTTGCCCCGTTTATGCTATGTGCATTTTCCACTCTAGGACTTGGCTCATGCTGTTTCCTCACTGAGAGTACCCTTCTCATTTCCAGCCACACAGTTTCCATTAACTTCCCATTCTTTCGCTTAATTCTACCTCCACCCAAGGCCTCTAACTGTATCAGCCCACATTAACCTGTCTTCTTTGAATTTCTATGTATTCCTTGCCTATGCCATCCATTTTGGCCTTTTATTTTATGTTCTTGACTTTTCTGTTACTGAAACTGTCCTTTGGATCCCAAGATTTCCCCTTATCCTCTGTGAAGGCTCTTTTTTTGGACTTCTTTCTACCCTCCTTTTTCTCTTTATATACCTACCTTGCCTAAAGGACATCTACAAGAATCCATCATCTAGATTATTTTCACCTATTAGCGTTTTTTCCGACACTTCATCTATTTACTGATTTACCTGTAATCTCGCCTGACTTTTCTCTGGAAGATTTTAGTACTAGCCACCAAATATTTTTGTTTCTTTTTCCACACACATAGTAGATTTAGATTTCCCTACTCCATTTACCTCAAGAGGGCCAATAAAATGTGATTGGAAATGACTTGTGTCATTTACAAACAAAAGCTTTAAGATCCTGTAAACATCTCTTTGTTTCTGCCACAGTGATTAAATATTTTAATTATCTATTGTCCCATGACAAAGCACCTTAAATCTTAATGGTTTAAAACAGTCACCAGTTTAGGTTTTGTGGGTTGACTAGGCTCATGGGCAGTTGTCTGATCTTACTTAGGGTCTGTCTTGTGGTTCCAGCCGGGTATTGTCTGGGGCTAGAGTATTTGGAGACTCAGCTGGGTTGCTAGAATGGCTGAGCCTTTCTATTTACCAGAAAGGAGTCTCTGTTCCAAAGATTCCCTGATTCACATTGCGTCTTCAGTAGAGTAGCCTGACTTCTTGCATGGTGGCTTAGGATTCTCAAGTGCAGAAAAGCAAAAACTTCCAGGTTTTATAAGTCTCATGCCTGGAAATGACATATTGTATTGGTAAAAGTGGTCACAGGGGAAGCTCAGTTTTAAGGGGAGAAGAAATAAACACTTTGATAGGGGCGGAGGAAGAGTGACAAAGAATCTGGCCATCTTTATTACAAAAATTTTTGTCAACCACAGAGTTCCAGGAAAATGTGGCCATCTTTATTACTCTAATGATGTTTCAAATTGTGTAGGCTTCTATCAGTCAGGGTCTCAGAGAAAGGAAAAAGTGGAAAAGAGCTCCCAGTTAACACACATAAATATATGAATAAGAAGCACATCTCTGCTATTCTAAGTCACTGAACTATTTGGAGTTGTTTGGTATCAACTTTTGCATACTAACATAAAAACTGGTACTGGAAATAGGGTGGTTTTATAACAAAAATCTAAAATATGAGTCACTGATGTATATAATAATTGTGTTAGAAATATTTGTGGTTGGTTGGTAGGCAGTGTCCAGCTCTGACTTACTTATACATTTCCCAGTGAATCTAGCTCAGAAGTTTGCACCATGATATTCAATAAATAATTCTTAAATAAGAGAGATTGTTGTATTTTTTTTCTATTTTAGGGAATAGAGAATTTTTTTTTCCATATCACACATTTCTTGAAACGTAGAAGGGGTGCCATGAATCTGTTATTTGATGCTCTGTTCCAGTGCCACCAGTGAGTTTCCTGATGTGTAAGTTTGGCTCATGGGCAGCCCACCTTCTTACTTCCCCTTTCTCTCGGGAGCCATCCTGTTCATGGAAAGTGTGTTTTCTCCTCTGCTACCTCATACAAGTTTCATAGGAGTCTGCTCCTGCCAAGGGAGGCTTGGAGTAAGCTGAACAGCATCAGCTCCTTGGGGGAAGGGAAATTTCAGGTTTGGGAGCTAAGTTCACTTCCAGGGAGTGACAAAGCCTGTTGTTTGAACTTTAATTTACAGAGTGAAAGAGTTCAATGTTGGCCATTAATGATTTTGGACTTTAACATGAAGTTGATACTGATTACTTTGGGCCATAATTTAGAAGGACAGAGTGATTTAATCTCTAAACTTTTAATTTCTCTCTGGAAAATTAATATTGAGAGAGGGTCAAAATCAAATTGAAGATATCTTGTTGGTTCTTAAAGTATTTGATCATATTTTAGAAATTCTGATAACGCTGGACAAGCTGACAGGACATAGTTTGAGATGGCAGTAGAACACATTGTGACTTACAGCCTTGGGTACAGAATAGCATTGGAACTGATTTAACTGATATGTTGTTCTGACCCATTCAGAGCGTTTTGGGGACAGAATCTACAGTTTACCAGTGGCCCCAGAATGTCCTACAAAAGAGGTGAAATCAGTATTGGAGAAGTGGTCTTATGAAGATGGGAGCAGGACTACTCCAATTGACTGCCGACTTCTCACCCAATGGAATAACCACATCCCAACCTGATCTCAGTGGATAAGCCCATAGGGTTAAGGTAATGGTTTTCATACTCTTGCTGACACACCCTGAAATAGTTTTTAAGTTGACATGTAAAATATTTTGACCTGAGTTGCAAAACATGTAATTTTTTATGTAATATAAATGTAAATATTTTAAAATAGTGTTATGCCACTTAAAATGCAATCTAAATGAGATCTAAATCCATACAAAAGGAATACTCACCATCATTTATTTTCACAGAAATTTTACATTATACCTTTTCCTATTTGAATTTATATTTTCATTCTACTTCCCTAACAGAATTTTAATATATTTTGTGCCCAAATGTATTTTATTGCTTACTCTATTATTCTTTCCACAATAAAAAGTTGTTTATAGTCTGGGTACAGCGGCTCACGCCTGTAATCCCAGCACTTTGGGAGGCCAAGGTGGGTGGATAACCTGAGGTCAGGAGTTCAAGACCAGCCTGACCAACATTGTGAAACTCCGTCTCTACTAATAATACAAAAATTAGCTGGACATGGTGGTGCATGCCTGTAATCCCAGCTACTCGGGAGGCTGAGGCAGGAGTATTGCTTGAATCTGGGAAACAGGTTGCAGTGAGCTGAAATCATGCCATTGCACTCCAGCCTGGGTGACAAGAGTGAGACTTTGTCTCAAAAAAAAAAAAAAAGTTAATAATTAAAAAAAATTCCTTATAACTATAAGGTTCTAAGCGTCAAAAATTTCGTTTGAATTATCATTGCATTTATTGTTAGTACATAATGATCATACCTACATTATAAATTTTTACAAATAATTACTAAAGAGAACTAAAGTTTTACTGGAAGTATAGCTCTTAACGAAGTGAATGGAGTGTGCTTCTCCTCAATTAGTTCATGTATTTATAGGTAAATGTAACTTTTTGCTAGGCAACAAAATGGGAAAATATGTTGGGAGATAATTAGGTGCAGGGCTTACAAAGGCGAATAAATGATTTCTGTTAAATGTGTTATTTATAATAGAAAACAATATATGTAATAAATCTAAGTCTATAACATAAATTGTAGGAATGAATAATGAGGTGAGAAATGTTTAACAAATAACACTGAGCAGACATATTTGGGTAAAAAAATGAATATAGATTTACTGTGTTCAATAATCTTTTGGCAAAAAGTAATTAGAATATTTTCTCCTAAGGTCTGAATATCTGTTCAAGAAAATAAGAATCATTAACTTTTTAGTTATATATGTTCCTTTTTCATGTAACATTGATCTGTTGAAAGGAAATTTGGAATTTTTTTATATCCTTTTCCTTGAAATCATTTGGAATGTGCAACTGAGACACAGGAGAAGGAGATTTTGCATCAAGTGCTCTCATTACAGAGCAGGTGTACCTTATAGCTAATTGGTATTTCCCAGAATGATTTTCACAAATCTTGCATATCCTAATTCCGGGATGTATATGTGGAGCATGTAACCTGGCTCTGAGTTTGTTATCTGGATGAAATAGGGTACAACCTCCTTTAGTATTTTTCTTTGCTCTCTCAGCCACATTCTTTGACATCATCAGGAAATGGAAGAGGAAATGTCATTAGACAAAAATTAGCACAACCCCTGCCTTTGCCCCAGTGTGTCTACACTCAGAACACGTCAACACAGACCAAAATACCCAATTTCTAGCACCATGCTTTTCTCTTAACAGAAATATAGATAAGGAAAGTCAGGGAATCCTCATGTAGGTTTATTATACCCTTATTCAATCAAATATTGATTTCAAGACAGTATTTCGAAGTGTTCCTTTGTATAATGCCTTAGAATTTTTTTTGTACGCCAGAGCAATTTGGTATAGAAGGATCTGGGATGGGTAAGAAGATGCCTGTCTTTTATAAGTGTGAAAAAATGATTTTTTAAAATTTGTCACTGACTTGAAGCTTAAAAAATGATTTTTAAAGGGAGTTGTAAAAATAGAATTGATGTGACATCTCAACCTCAGTTATGTTTCAGGCAGCTCAATTTTGGGAAAGAATAGGGGAAAGTTCAATAAATGGAATAGATTTCCTTAAAATTTTCTATGCTTGTATTCTCCTCAGAAAGTACTCATGGAATCCCAGGGTAGACGTGCGCCAGTTTGAAGACTTCTAAGTTAAGAGAATAAAATTGAGTGGGGAAATGTGATACAGTTACAGGGTTTCCTGTTAACACTCCTGGCCTCTTGGGTCACCCCTTCCTCTTCTCTATGAAGTAAGATACTTGATGGTGAGAAGCTCTGTGAGAAACCTTGGCCCCTTTCGCCAGTCTTACTCTTGGGCCAGGCTTCTCTCAGGAATCATGCCTTCTGGCCTATTTCTTCGTGCTGTAGATTTTGCAGGGATGGACCTATGTAGTGAGGGGAGGGGAGGATTGCAGTTGCCCTGCACTGCCAGCCAGCACCTCAGTGTAAGCCTGCCTCACTCATCCCACAGTTTGATGTTGGGAGGCCCCTTGTTACCACACAGTCTCCAGCATCAGCTGTATCAGTAGGTGTGGTAGTTTTTAGCTGTCTAGTCTTTTGTGTTAGATTGAATTATGTACAAGTCTATGAAACATATACAAAATATTGACTAGCTTTACTTTGTTATGATTACTGAGTGAAAGTTCTCCAGTAGAACAACTGACATTTTGCAGCATGCAGGTGCAGGAATTTCTGATATGAAGAAGCGAAAGATCATAACTTTGATTCTTTATTTTCTCTTCTCTCCAATATCCAATCCAGTCTCTCAGCTGGCTTATACCTTGGTGGGAAAGAGGAGTGTGGTTTATTCCCAAGCCCTAAATACTGTCAGTCCTTAACAGTACTGTGCGTATTAACACAATAAATACTGTGAATTTTCCTAAGTTCTTTTTGGCCGTGAGGATATGTTCAATTCTACTTTTCCCCTCTAATAATATTTCGTATACATTTTATAGATTTGTACATAGTAATAAGTGTATTTTCAAAATGTTATTTTCTAAGAGCCTATTACTGGGCAATATATATAAAGCATGGAAAGAATTAAGTTCAGGAGATAGAAAATTGCTCTACAGCCTTAAACATTTAGTTCTTTGAGATTCACTATTGCTAGAGTTTCACAGAAGATGAATGAACACATTAAGGGTTGATTCTAAGGAAGTCACTTGCCATTCTGTTTCTTCCTGTGCTGTAAGTGACCTGGCTTGCTAAGCCTTGGTTTAACATTAATAAAACAATGATATGAAACACAGCCATCATATGAGAAAATAAGACTAAAAAGCAAAATAAACAAGTGATTACTGTGATAGAAGCTCTGCGCCTATAGATCTCTAATAGTTCACAGAAATGGTGCTTATTAAAGGGGGTTCAAATCAATGTTGTTTTATAAGTGCTTGAGTCTTTTGAAAACGAGCTGCTTTTCAGATTGCAAAAAAACAAAAAACCTCAGAAGCTAAAAGCCTTACTTTAATGCAAAATAAACTGCTTTTGAATCCTCTATAATAAATTGGCACACATAATTCGAGTATTGTGATGCAGAAGCAGAAATTTTGACTAGCTTTACATTGTGGTTACTGAATGAAAGATCTCCAGTAGAACAACTGACTTTTAGCAGCTTGCAGGTATAGAAATTTCTGATGAAACCAAGAGATCAAAACTTTGATTCTTCTTTTTCTCTTCTTTTCAATATCTAATCTATCAAGTTCCATTGGCACTCCAAGATATTATCCCAAATCTGACTGACCACCTACCATGTCTACAGCTACTATCCTTAGTGCAAGCCATCAGCAGCTCTCATCTGAACCATGACAACAGCTTCTTGATTGGCGTCTTGGTTTCCACTCTTGCCTTCTCAGAATTCATTCTCTGTTATTAGCCATTTAACAATATAAATCAGACTCTATCACTTCCCTTCCTGTATTTCACTGATATCTTTGGCTTGCAATTAAAATAAAATCCAACTCCTTATCATGGCCTATATGATTTATTCTATACCTTCCCTTTGATTGCTCTCAAATCACCTTCCTTACTCATTATGATCCAGTCATACTGATTTTCTATCTTTGCTTGAATACTCCACCCTCATTCCTACCTTAGAGATTTTGCATTTGCTCTTCCTTCTAGGTCTGGAATTCTCTACCCCATTTATCATGGCTGACTTGTTCTCTTCACTCAAGTCTCAGCTCAAATATCCTCTCCTTTGAGAAGTCTTATCCTGACCACCTGTTTAAAGGGCTCTCATCTTCTCTCCTCCAACTTTAATTCTTCTCTATCCTGCTTAATTTTCTTCATACCATTTAGCACTACCTGAAATTATCTTATTTTTTACATGTTTATTGTCTGTCAGCCCCTAGTAGAGTGTGATTTCATGGTGGTAGAGCTTGTCTGTCTTGTTTACTGCTCTATCCTCAAAGCTTAGAACAAATGTTGGCATTTGGTGGGGATTACTAAATATTTGCTGAATAAATCAAGGTCCTGATGTACCCAGAAAAGGCCTTTCAAGGGGTTTTTATTATACAAATTTTTCATTGCTTAGAGTTGTGACCCTTCGTTTTGAATGCTAAGAAATCTGCTTTTGCCAGCACGTGGAAATTTTTTTTCTCCAGGAAAGAACTTTTGTGAACTGAGTTATAAGATTGACATATAAAATCCCTATGCCAATTTATTAGTTTCTAGTGAGCAATATAACTGTCACATGGACTCAGGCTTGCACTGACATGATGTGTTGAAAAATTTCTGCCTATGGGCTGACATATATAGGACAGTGAATTAAATCAGAAAGTTTTTTGAAAAACATTGAATTCTAGAAAGGGAAATTAGATAGCTCATATATTTAAAAGCATTCATTTATTTCACAAATATTTCAAGATGTCTGTCTTCTATGTTCTGTGCTAGGTATTGAGGAGTCAACAGGGAATCATATCAAGTACTGGTCCTTAAAGATTTGGAGTCTAGGGTGAGGCTGGCTGACAATTATAATTCAATTTATAAAACAATTTTTTAAGGGTAATTTTAGGGTGATATGGGAGAATCTAGATGGGGAACTGAGCCTTGGGGGACTGAAGTGAGCTCTGAGGAGTTAGTGCGCAGCATTAGGAGGAAGGACACTGTGTGCAGAAGCTGGACCAGAACAGAGGTCTGGACCCGGAGAGGGCAGAATTTTCTAAGAAACACAGGTAGCTGAGCGTGGCGGCAGTGAAGAGCTGGAAGGTGAGGTGAGAAGGCTGCAGATAAGGCTCATGGACTTTATCCCTATGCAGAGTAAAGAGGAGCCACTGAAAGTTTTGTTTCAACAGAGAGGTGGAATCTGTTTTTCAGGTTGCCAGAGCACAGCTGATACTTTCCATTCCATCCTAAGAACTTTCCCCGAATATCTGGCTAAGATCTATGCTCTTTTCCTTGAACACATGACCCTTCCTTTATACATACTCTCCAGCCTTATATCCTACTGCTGTGCATCACATGCTCTATGCTCCAGATGCACCAAACTTCTCAGTTTCCAGATTCACTCCCTGTCTTTAATTATGCCTTTGTGTCCCCTGCACTTGTGAAGCATGCTCATCTACCCCACTTCCAAAAAATGTTTCTGAATAATTTTTCCCAAAGACAAAAGTAAGACATGTTCTTTGTAACAAGCTGAGGAACACAGAGATGTGGAAAAAAAAGTTAAAACTTTCTCCTTTCCTCTCACCACCAATGCTGCACACATACACATACAGAGTCCACTGTATAAAACAATTTTTTTAAAACCTAAATAGATTCATGCCATTTTGTGCTGTCTCTCCATCTCTCAACAAATCTCCTGGACATCACTAGCACCTGCTGGATGCCAGACCCTGTGCTTCACCTCATTTACCCTACAACTAGCATGGCACTATTGTCCCCAGTGGGTAGACAAGGAACTGACATGTGATGAGTTTGCCCAAAGTTGCACAACTAGTGATTGTGGGAGCAGCAACTTGAACTTGGGCAATCTGGCTTTTGAGTCCAAAGTGGTACCACTGCCTTTTACTATCTCCCAAATTAGTGCTATTTTTGTTCTTTTTAATAACGTCACAATATTCATA
Source organism: Sapajus apella (assembly GCF_009761245.1). Lineage (NCBI taxonomy): Eukaryota > Metazoa > Chordata > Mammalia > Primates > Cebidae > Sapajus > Sapajus apella. The sequence continues at coordinate 10,648,740 of NW_022436967.1, read as the reverse complement.
TGGATGTCTGGAATTTATTCACTTATTTATCTTGTTGATGATGTCGAGGTTGTTTTTTGCCACTGCATAAAATGCCTCAATATGCAGTTCTCCAAAGTGGGATTTGAGATCAAAGAACATACTTATTTTTATTAGGCATGGCCAAATTATATTCCAAGGATTATGTAACCCAAGCAACATAGAGCTGTGTCTGTTTCCTTATATTCCTACCAGCCCTGGGTGATGCTGATCCTTTTTTTTTTTTTTCCTGGCCGTATGATTAGTAAAAGCAATACATCTCTATTTTGATTTGCATGTTTTCTGACTACAGGTGAGGTTGCGAATTTTTCTGCATGTTTTTGGGATGTTTGCATGTCCTGTTTCATGATTTGCCTATTAATTTCCTCTCCTGTCTATTTTTTCTGTTGGGTTGTTTGTCCTTGATCATTTTTGGGGGTGGATGTGGTATGTGTGTATGTGGAGGGATGCTTATAATATAATCAATAATATTAACCCTTTTTCTGACATAGTTTCAAGTATTTTCTCCTTGTCTATATTCATTCAGCTTTTGAATTTGTTATGCAATCTTTTACCTTATAGAAGTGTTTGCTTTTTATGTGGTCAAACTGGTTAGTCTTTTCCTTTTGGCTTTCCTTGAATTCACAGGTGTTAGGTATCTCTGTTTATTAAGGATTGGGATACTTGGCCAAGACTCTCCCTGGAGGTGCTTGATTAGCTTTGATAACTTATGTCTCAGACTCTTTTATCTTTGTTTCTACCTCCTAACTCATTCTGAGAGATCTTCTTTCTTGGAATTTGTTATCACATTCAACTAGACTAAAGCAAAGCCTGTCTGGCCTGGGAGTCATTTGTCATTGTAAAAGTGTATTTGTGTGTCTTTTCTCTGAGTCACTGTGTTTTAATTTTCTGTTTCTCTCTCCTTGTTTTAAGGAGTAATAATCATGCTCCTTCTATTTTGTTTTTGAGCTATCTTCAGCCTTTGAGTCCTTAAATTTTTGGAGATAGTTGAGAAGGAATGCCGTTTATACAAGGCCTATGGATAGTGATGATGATTGGTTTTGAGGCTGTGGATTGAGAGTGAGCTCATCTCTGTCTTTGATTATAACTGTATAATCCTGGGAAGTTGTAATAGGCCTCTGGGCCCTTTTCCATAAAATAATAATACTGCTCTGAAGCTACTTTTCGACAGTGCAGAAGAGGACTCTAAAAGTTAATTTAGATGTTTCATCCTTTTTGGTCACATTTCAAGAATATTTTAATTTCAAGACTTGTGCTCAAGCCTTCACAAATTACCTTGGTACCCCTCTTTTCATTCACTGTCAGCCCATAAAAGAAGGATAAAATTTGTTTGCCTTAATGACTGATATATTTTATAGAGTCTCTGGAATGAACTGCCAGTTTCATTATTGAGAAGAGAAATATTTCAGCTCTTAGTGGAAGTTAAATTTGGGGTCATTTTACACAAACCATGGCTTTGGTCCAAGGAACTGAGATAGATCATGTGAGTTGGGAGTGGACAAGGGAAAGAGTCTGGCCTGCATTTTGGTAGACTTTTATAAACTTAAATCTTTATGTTTAATTAAGAAATAATAATTGTATATATTTTTGGAGTACAATATATATGCATTATGGCATGATTATACCAAGTGAATTAACCTATACCTAACGTCACATACTTACCATTGTTTTCTATTGAGAACATTTGAAATCTATTCTTTTGACAAATTTGAAATATAAAATACATTGCTATGACTATGGTTAATAATACATAGTAATAATGCTCTTGTATAATAAATTTAAAAAATTTTTCCTCTTGTCTAACCTTGTATATCTTTTGTCCAACATCTCCTCAACCACTCCCTAGACTCCCTGCCTCTGGTAACCACCATTCTACCCTCTACTTCTATAAGTTCAGCTTTTTAATATTCCACATACAAGTAAGATTATTCAGTATTTGTCTTTCTACGTCTGGCTTATTTCACCTATCATAATGTCCTCCAAGTTCATCCTTTTTGTCTCAAATGGTACAATTTTCTTTTTAAAGGCTGAATAATATTTCATTCTGTATATATCCCGTATATTCTTTTGGATTTGTCCACTTTCTTTTGTCCATTGATGGACACTTAGGTTGATTTCATAACTTGGGTATTGCGAACACTGCAGCAGTGAACATGGGAGTGCAGATATCTCTTTGACATACTGATTTGAATTCTTGTGGATATATGCCTAGAAGTGGAATTGCAGGATCATATGGTAATTCTGTATTTAGTTTTTTGAGGAACCTCCATATTGTTCTCCATAATGGCTGCATTAGTGGATTTCAGAATGCACACAGAATTTATTCCAGGTTCATTAACAGGCTCATAGAAAATGAAGCGAGAAGGGACCTAAAGTTATCACCCAGGTGTCCCCCATGCCCTCAGGATGGTGAATGATGAAATCAACCAGTGAAGGCAGTTTGTTGAATTGCTCAGTTAATAATACTCTTAGATGGTAGCTAATATTTGGGGATTTGGGGGTAAGTACTAGGATTGAGAAGCTAATTGGAGAAGTGGATCTCAGGAGGACTCATGGCTGACTCAATGATCTGGTTCATTCTTTGCCTCCCACATCCATGAGATTCGAAGCAGCATGGCCCGGCCTCTTAGCTCTGGATCTATTAGATAAGAGGAAGATGACTATACCAACTCCTTGCTTAAAAGTCTTTGTCTCTCATCCTCAGGTCTTGAAAGTTTTAGACTGTATGCAGAAATTAAAATCAATTAGTATATTTAAATGCTATGTGCAAGACATTGTATGGGATGGGTTGTGTGTTTTGTGTGTGTGTGTGTGTGTGTGTGAGTGAGAAAGAGAGAGGAGAGAGAGAGAAGGAGAACAGAGTACTGTATTAGGTAAGGCAGAGTTCTTGCTTCCAAGGAGCAGAGGTTGCTAACTGAAATGCCTAGGAGGCCAGGCAGATTCAGTCACATGGTTTTGCATGTGTAAGAAAAACAACAGAGTAAGCCAGATAAATGACATCAGATTCTTACTTGTGTCAATGACAATAGGAGGTGGTGGGGGCTATGGCAAATGGGAGTTGCACACCTTATGTAAAGGGAGCAGTCCATACATAGATCTGGCATAGTGGTTCTCCAAGTATGGGTCACCTGGACCCGCAGTATCAGAATCACCTGGAAACCTGTTAGAAATGGAAGATTTTCAGCTCCATCCCAGCCCACTGAGTCAGAAACTCTAAAAGTGGGGGTCTTACAGTCTCTGCTTTAATACGCTTTGGTGATTTGAAAACCACTATTGTAGCATAGTGTTGCCTTGTAGCAATTTAGATCCAGTGTTGCTAGACCTTTTGATTTTTCAAGAGAAGCTATAAAGCTAAATTCTTACGGAAATCTACTGATTTTTAAATATATGTTGAAGTTGTACAGGACATATGTAATTTTGGGGAGCATAAGGGATGGGAAGAGGTACCTTGTGCAGGCCAAACTACAGGCTAAAGAAAGCGCATCTGTTAGCCTTCTGGCCTGTAGGTCTCCAGTATCAACTTAGAATAATCAAATATCTGCTTCATTGTTGGACTAGAGCAATGATTTTCAGAGAAAGAGACAGAGAGAAAGAGAGAGAACAGAGGGAGAGAGGAGAGGGAGAGTAGACTGAGAGAGTAGACTGTAAGTTAAAAGGGGGCTTGTAAAGGCTGCACGGAATCTGATCCTTCCAGAGCATCCCTCAGGTATGTTAATAAGGAAGAAGAGAAGCCCCTGCTACAGCTCTTGAGCACTGTGGATTATAAACTGTGTTCACATCTGTTCTTTCATCAGATGCTCATAACGTTGTGCAACAGGTGTGAAAGACGTTGAAATAGGCTGAGAAGAGGGTAAGTGTTTTGCCTAAGTTCACACAGCTTGTGAGGCTTAAATCTGAGATTAGATACCTAATTCTATACTTTCTAAACTAGAGTTGCCTTCTCAAATGTAGTTATGTGTGTTTATGTGTGTTTGTGTATCCAAACACCACTAATTCCTGAAAGGATCTGGTGTGGCTCACTGGTGACTGGTTTCTGCCCTGTTCCTTATGACAGTCTCAGCAGGTCCCCTCTTGGGTGATATGCTGCCTCAAGCCCCAGATCTTCTTCCTTTTTTCTTCTGTGAACTCCTCAATACCAGTTGCCCCTCTTGGAACCTTTCTCCCATACCACCTCTGCTCCTGGACTCTGACTACTCGGGATCCCAGGTTTCCCTGTCCTGGCCTGTCTTGCCACCCACTGAGCCTCACAGGGACACTCTGGTTCTAGAGCTGTCCCATGTATGGGTGATATGTGACCCAGGCATCAGCCATCTGCAACTAGACTGAGTGCCCTGACTCATTTTCCATAGGCTGCTGAGCTACCATCAGAGTAGTTGCTTTCTGACATGTGGCAAATTTGGGTAATAAATGATGTATGTTATTAGGAGAAATAGAATATAGGATTCTTCAAGTATTTTACCTCATTTAGCTTAAAGTGCAACAAACACATATCCAGATAGCACTACCAGAAAAATTTTAGTAGTTTGAAATGCCTGGGGCTTGTTAAATACGATTTTGATGAATTCTGCAATGTGCTGGGTATGGGGTGAGCATTGTGACAGTTTTAGATACAGTCTTTTGGAGGTGCTGTTTCTTCCATGTCTGTAAAATACTAAGTGCTGGGGAGGGATGATGGGGGAGAACTGATGGTTGCTGAGTATCCAGGTGTTTACAACAGGACCCTGAGTGTGCAGCGAGTCAGAAACTGTTCAGTCTTCTCTTTCCTCATCCTTACCCCAAACCATCCCTGTGAACTGTCTGTGTGTTGAGGTGGGTGCTGCTAGGGGTGGGAGAGAGAGATGTAGTGACTATGGGAAAGGTCTAGGATGCAGAAATGTCTTGGTACAGCACTGCTGTGGATATTGGTAGGAGGAAATAGAGAAGGTGCCTTTTGCAAGGACCTCACGTTGCCCAGGGTTGGCTTCTATTACAGTTTTTTTTTTTTTAATCAGAGAATAACAGATCACCAGTGGGAAGGGTGTGTTTCAGCCTTATCTTGGATGCTTCCTTACTTTATTTGACTTAATTCAGAAACTATGCAATAGTTTTGTGTGTGACTTATGCCATTTCCTTTCCATGTAATGAGTTTTATTTAAAGACCTCATAGCCTTTTTTTTTTTTTTTTTTTTGCTTTTTTTCCTATGGTAAGAGTCATCAAATGAGAATAGTAAACAGTTTTGGGGCGTTTTTACTTGACAAAACTGTTCTCTTGAGCCAGACCTCTTTCTTTCTGTCTCTGAAATACTTAGTGACAGGAGAACCAGACTTTTATAGGAGAAATGTGAATTTTCGTGCATTGTCACAAAGTGGTTTATAAATAATTTAAAAGCAGAAATTATTTAAATTATTTTTAAATAAATTAAAATAAATAATAAGAAATATTGAAATATTGGACTCTATCTAACTTTGTTCAGCAGAAATTCTGAGTACCAAGGATTTCTCAGCTTATTTGAAAATATGTAGGAAGATATTTAAAATTTCCCTCAGTGACCACATAGAATGTCATTTCTCTACTTCAACATCAGAGCTGCTGGGTACAAAGTGAAGGCTGAAGGTAGCCTGAAATAATAATAATAACAGCTTATTTATATTGTTTTATACCAAACCTGTTCAGATACATTTGTGTGTATGCATTGTATGTGTACATGTATTATCTATATCTATCTATATATATATATATACATACACACATACACATATATACATGCCACATGTATATATGAATATACGTACCACATATATATGGATATACATGTATATACACAACACACACTGGGATATACACTACACATGTATATATATGGATCTACATGTACACATACATATATAAATATACCTTTAATCCTCATGATATATGGATCAGGTAATATTGTCACCATTTTACACTTGAGGAAACTGAGGCATAATGACATTAAGCAACTCTTCTAAGCTTACACAACTAGAAACTGATCATTTGCATCCAGGAAGTCTATACCATATCAGTTCCCTTGACATACTATTGCAGGACTGAGGCTGGTTCTGTTGTGTGGGACATTGCTGCTATCACTCACCAATCTGCCTAGACCACAGTAGCTGACATTTACTGAGCACTTACAATGTGCCAGGTAATATGGAAAGTACTTTATATATATCATCTTACCGAATCCTCCCAACAGCCTTATGAAGTAGGGGCTATTTTACCTCTGTTTTACATTTTGAGGAAACTGAGACCTGAAGAAGTTAAATGCTAGAAGTTACCTGCTCAAGATAAATGCTAGTAGGTATAGGCCCAAGATTTACCACTATGCTCTTCTGCTCTCTTGCTCAGGAGCTGGGCTTCTAACTTTGTGCTCCTAGTAAGGACTCTGCTAGTGTACATTTTCTCTATATCATGACTTTTGCTAGTAGCCTTCTGAAGTCAGGAGTTAAGGGTGCTTTCAAGAGGAGAAAGCAATGATTACTAAATGGGAGCTCTCAAATATTCATTATGGTTGGTTACATTTTGGCCTTCACTCTTAGTCAACAATTACCGTTTGATTCCACTTTGTTTAATATATGACATTTATTTTTCTTTTATTTATTCATTTGGCCACTGTTGATTACTTGAATATTTTAGCTGCCTACTGTAGTCAAAGAGCTCTAGCAGAATTACTTGAAAATAGAATCAATTCATCTAAATTAACCATCAATATTATGTTGTAAAAGGGATAATTGTAGTAATGCCAATTATATAAAATGAAAGTATAAACATATAATAATAGATTCAACATGAGAATAATAGGTATTTAATTCTGGCATCTTCTCTAGATGTCTCTGGTTTCAACACTCTGTAAGCTCCTACTCTCTATTAGCCACTCTGGGAGGTGCTGGGATTATAAAGATAAATAAGCCATGAACCTTGTCTTCAAGGGATATGCAGTCCCTTTTGGGAGACAATTGATAAAGAGCTATGAGAACACTAAGGGCAGATGTAACCCAGAGCAGAGGAGGTGGGATGGAGATGCTGGTCAGGAAGGCTACTTGGAGGAGGTGATCCCAGGGCATTTAGTATATCACACTGGTGGGAGGAGGAAGGCTTGGTAGCTCAGCACACACACTCTGGAGTCAGGGGTGTTCAAATCCTGGCTCTCCTGCTTGCAGCTGAGTTTGTTTACCCTGGTGTTGCAGTTTCTCAGCTCCATTATACCCCCTCTTTTTTTTCTTTTGAGATGAAATTTTGCCTTTGTTACCCAGGCTGGAGTGCAGTGGTGTGATCTCGGCTCACTGCAACCTCCGCCTCTTGGGTTCAAGTGATTCTCCTGTCTCAGCCTCCAAAGTAGCTGGGGTTACAGGCGCTTGCCACCACGCCTGGCTGATTTTTGTATTTTTAGTAGAGACAGGGTTTTACCATGTTGGCCAGATTGGTCTTGAACTCCTGACCTCAGGTAATCAGCCCACCTCAGCCTCCCAAAGTGCTGGGATTACAGGCATGAGCCACCGGACCTGGCCCATTATACTCTTATGGAACCACTGTTGTATATGCAATCTGTTCTTTACCAAGAACATTATGTTACAGCACACAACTGTAGAAGGAAATACAACCAGGGGAAAGGGTATTTGGGCTAAGGTGTCATGATGTCATGGAAGAATTTTACCCGTTGATGTTCAGAGCCTCTCATGAAAAACTGAAGGATATATTCTACATGAGTGTTTGGAGCAATCTGATGGACTCTTGGAAAAGTAAATTATAAAATTAAAACATATTTTGGGCCGGGCGCAGTGGCTCAAGCCTGTAATCCCAGCACTTTGGGAGGCCGAGGCGGGTGGATCACGAGGTCAAGAGATCGAGACCATCCTGGTCAACACGGTGAAACCCCGTCTCTACTAAAAATACAAAAAATTAGCTGGGCATGGTGGCCTGTAATCCCAGCTACTCAGGAGGCTGAGGCAGGAGAATTGCCTGAACCCAGGAGGCGGAGGTTGCGGTGAACCGAGATCGCGCCATTGCACTCTAGCCTGGGTAACAAGAGTGAAACTCCGTCTCAAAAAAAAAAAAAAAAAACAAAACATATTTTGTTATTACTTTTTTCAGTAAAGTGTAAAACTGGTCATCCTCAACATGAAAGAGAATGCTAAACTTTAAGCCAAAATATAAAAAGAGGGATTTCTGGTTGTTTTTGATTTAATTTTTTGGTGAAAATATTAGTTTGAAAATTGTCATTTAAGGTCCCTGCCATTCTTTGGAAAGTCAAGTGAGAAAAGAAAGAAAAAGTCATCTGAACATTAGTCTGAATTCCAAACCTCATCATAAACTGGGAGAAAGGTGAAAGTTCTGCTTTTCCCGTTGGCCTGGACTCGAACATCTGCCTTTCTCTTGCAGTTATATCTCCATTAGCAAATGCTCTGGAAGCAAAGATACTTTAGTCAGCTGTGGTCAAACACGAAAATGCTCATGAGGTATGAAAAGCAGGATAGCCTGAGCTCAGCCAGGAATGCCTGAGAACACCCTTAGTCTGTCTGTCTGCCTGGGTGCCTGACTGCCTGCACTCAGCTACAGAGCCTTGGGGCTGCAGGTCCTTGTGGTTTCTCTTGGGGGCTTTTATCTTTTCCTTTTCTCTCGCTTAGCCAGGATTCCCCTCACCGTCACCGAGTTGGTCTTAGCCCCTCCCTCTGATATCAGCCATTCCCATTCCACTTTCAGGAGCCTGGCATCTCTTTGTGATCATCCTCTCAGTCCCACCATTAGGCACTTGCTCAACCCTCTCCCTCTATCAAAGCATGAAAGGACCATGAGGCCCAGATGCAGTGTTTCCAATGTACATTTCTATTTCCTCCAGAGAGCCTTTCTCTCCTGGAGTGCCTGGGACTAACCACAATGCCTTTTCTGGAGGCTTCAGCCCCAGCCTCAGGCAGTGAAAAAGACCACAGCCTACCTGTACCTAGGAAATTCCTGGGCTGCTGGCCTCTTCCACCCTGTTCTTATTTCCTAACCCTCTCAACCCTAACTTCTCCCTTCTCTTTACCTCAGAGGCTTCTGTGGCATATTTTAAGTTTTCCAGAATGCCCAGTGCCATTTTAGTTGACATTGAACTGTGGTTTCGTACTGTATGAAGTGCTTTTTCCAAAATTGGGACATGATTCTCAATGCCTCTCATATTGTTTCCATGTTTGAAAATGAAGTTTATGACAGAGGAATATATGGATGGAATATAATATCTTCATGAATAGAAGCATTAGTAAACTGGCTCCGTTGTCATTAAGAAATACTTTCATTTGCTTTTTGACAAAATAGTCATGAGTGAATAGCAAGTGATATATTAACAACTGCTGATTTCTTATTTATTACACTCATTCATGTTAAAATAACAATATAGAAAATAAATATAGAAAAACTTCACTTATAATCCTATTGCTCTATATAATTACTGTTTTTATTTTCCTATGTTTTCTTTCAGGCCTAGGCCATGTATTAGGAAGTTGCTGAATGGCACTCCTAATACAGCTCCTTGGTAAAGGAATTCTTGTGAAAAGTTGCGTTCCATTTGTGTGTTGTACTTCAAACTAGCTGTGGGCACTATCCACATTTTAACTTGCTGTGTTAACCAGTGTTAGTTTATTATCTCGGAACTCTGGCTGCACCATTACAGTATCAGCATTCATTTATTTTTGGCAGTGGCGGGGCCATGACTTTACCACGAGCATATCAAGGGATATCACAATAAGCTGCATGACACTAGATCTTTTTTTTTTCTTGAGACAGAGTCTTGCTCTGTCGTCTAGGCTGGAGTGCAGTGGCGTGATCTTGGCTCACTGCAACCTCTGCCTTCCAGGTTCAAGCGGTTCTTCTGCCTCAGCCTCCTGAGTAGTTGGGATTACAGGTGTGTGCCACCACATCTGGCTTTTTGTTGTTGTTGTTGTATTTTTAGTAGAGATGGGGTTTAGCCATGTTGGCCAGGCTGGTCTTGAACTCCTGGCCTCAAGTGATCTGCCTGCCTCAGCCTCAAAAAGTCCTGGGATTACAGGCATGAGTCACCATGCCTGGCTAACACTAGATCTTAATTGCATATTTCCAAAAGGTTAGTGAGTTTATGGATATTAATAGGCCTTCATATTATAAGAGCTGAATTCCCACTTTATCGGGGATTCTTATATTCTGTTGACATCATGGAAATTTCTCAGCTCAAAACAGGCAATGGATTGGACCTAAAGTTGTACTCTATGCTCTGAACAAGGTAGTAATGCTACTTCCAAGCTCAGGAAAGAAATGACTCCCTCTGGCCTCTCTGCCTTTCTAGTTTTCTTCCTGAAATTATAGATGTCTTATCTTGGTATTTACAGCATTTTCCTGATTACAAAAATAATCTGAAGTGCTGGTGAAAACCACAATTTCCTGGGCCCTTTCTAGACCTATTGAATCAGAATTCTGAGGAATGGCTTGGTTTAAACAGGTACCTTGGGTGATTTTTACAGTCTAGGCAGATTTGAAAACAGTTGTTTATTTGAAGGCAATTCATAGCTACCAGCTCACACATGTGCATAACACACTTTTGAGGAAAGGTGGCCAGCCATTCTATCCTCAGGAGACAACAGTTGTGTAGGCCTTGGCCTTATTCTACCCTAAATACGGCATGGCCATGGCTATATAAACATAGGACAGGGCGGCAGGCCAATGTGGGAAGATAGTCTCTATCAGTGTCATTATACATAATACTGTCACAGCCTTCACTTTGTAATTGGGAATTCTGTTCCTTATGTGAATTATAATTTGTACATCATGATGATGATGTATGTGTGCGTGTATAATTTTTGTTATGCTTTTTTTCTTTTTTGTTTACACACCCTCCTTTGGGAAAAAGTTAAACTTTTCTTCATGTGATCACTGGGTTTTAAATTCAGTTTACCAAAAAACTGCTCTCTATCAGTCACTATGGTACTAATTTGAAAGATAAGCAGATTTTATGCAACTCTAGGTCATGGCCAAGATCTGGAGTGATATTTCCTGAAGTAGGCTAGTCCCATAGTTGTGAAATGATGGGGTTTGTTTTGGATGTATGCTTCCTCGCTGGATTTCCTACTCGCCCAGATTGACCTGGGTCCTCCTGCTCTCCACCAGCAGCCCACCCTCTTTATTTACCTCTCCACCCTTCCCAGTAGGGCCCCATTCTCCCAAATCACTCTTCCTTCCCTCATAAGTTAGTCTCTTGAGTCAAAAGATAAAATAAGAACAATAAACCCAACTCTCCTTCTCTAGATTTGATGCTCTTAGCTGGTAGAAAAGGATGGATGAAACAAAACTCATGCCATAGTGGGAATGACTGATGGATCTTACTGCATTAGCAAATGGTCCCAAGGACATTTACATCTTAAGACATGTTTGTTAAACTAAAGGAATAAGTCTCAAATATAGCACATCAGACAGTTTTAAAGGAGAGTGAGGTGAAACATGGGGCAGAGGGATCTTTAAATCACACAGGGGCCGTAGTTCACTGCTCCCCAAGGCCAGCTGTTGCTCTTGGAAATGTGTTGATGGTGCATTCAGCCAAGAAGGCCAGGGAAACACTTGGGTCTGGTTAAAGGGCGAGCTCCGGACTTTCACCCTGCCCTTCGCCTCTCTCATCTCCAACAGGGCACTGCATGGGTGTGCTCTCTGCACTGTGGGTTGTTATGGGAGCAAACAGATCATCTGCCAGAGCAGGGGCCACCCCAGCAGAGGGAGCGTCTGTCCCCGAGCAGTGCAGAAACGGTGCAGATCTGGAGTCGGGGTCCTTGACTTTTCATTATTGAAGGCTGACTTGTGGACTAACTGGCTGTCAGGTATAGCCCTTTCACGTAGGCAGAATCAAGAACCTTTGGCACAGGCTCTTATCACTGTGTATAAAGGTAAAAGATTGATTAGGCTCAAGTGGAAGAAAACGTGGTACTTTATTCTTTTTCAGTTGAAAGTTTAGTCTCTGTGTCTTTCTGTGTCAAGAAAATAGTAAAACACAAATTAACCAGGCAAGTTTTTTCCCCTCCTTGATTAAAGGATTCTGGTTTTTTTTTTTTTTTTGAGACAAAGTCTCACTCTGTTACCTAGGCTGGAGTGCAGTGGTGTGACCTTGGCTTACTGCAACCTCCGCCTCTCAGGTTCAAGCGATTCTCCTGCCTCAGCCTCCTTGATTAAAGGATTTTTAATTAAGAAAGGAAAATCTATTATAGAATAAGTGCTAAATGAAAATAAAGCAAGCACATTGAAACCTCATTCATAAGTTAGAAACAAAGCTCAGCTATTCATCACAGTGTTTAGCCATGTTATGCTCTCAGTGTCCTTGGGTCCCTAGGTATCATGACTGCTTAATGATTTTCAGCGGTGGGACAAAACTATGGATACAGGGCTGGACATGGCTTTCTTGAATTTTATTATTCATCCCTCACCCACCCACTAAATATTTCGCATTATAAATAAAAATTTGAAATATAGTAATATAACTTGATGAGCCTGACTTTCCTCATCTGCAAGGTGTGTATCAGATGATATCAAAGAACACTTTGGTCTCAAAATCAATGACTATTCCAAGAGAAGAGATCTGTTTTCCTTAGTGCATTTATATTTCGTGTTGTTCTTTGAGTAAGTTTCTTGATTCAGGATATGTGTTTAAATTACTTATTCTTCAAATGAATTGGAAGAAGTAAGTATAGATATTTTATTATAAAATTGCTAAAAGTTTATCAGTAATAACTGATACTTACTGGGTGCCAAGCTCTGTTCTGTTTTATATGTACCATATCTAGTTGGCACAACAACCTCCTGAGTGGTTGCCATTTTTGTTGTTGTTTTTAGTTTGGGAACTAAAGCATAGGGAGTTTGGATGACTTCAGGGTTCTACACTGGTTGATGGTTTTACTAGGTTCTGGATCTGGGCAGAATTACTCCTCAGTCTTTATGACTAAAGAGTTGCAGAGGCTAAAGCTAAGGCTAAGAGCCACAGAGCCATAATGCCTCTCCAGCAATAACAAAAAAAACCTAGAAGAATTTACTGCAAGCAGGTAAAACAGGTTTCCTCTAGGATTACGGGAAGGGGGCCAGGGAAAACTTTGGCCTTATCTATATCATTTGAATTTCTTTTAATGATTATACTGTATTCATGTGTTACTTAATAGAATATATTAGACTATAGAATAATATAATAGAAACTTCTAAAGTTAAAATTGCCAAAGTCCTAAATCAAAGTAATAATTCCCGTAAAATCATTGCTACTTAAAAAAATTTGTCAGTGAGACTCTTGAAGCTGGTAGGGAGCTAGAAAACCGTTTATCATAATCTCCTTGTTTTTCAGATGAGGAAACTGAGGATAAATGATTTGTTTAAACTCACAGAACTAGTTAGTGATAGAACAGGTCTGCTGCTGCCCAACTTTGTGTGCTTCTACTGCACTTTTTAAGATATACCTTCGAGCAAGACTTAAAGATCTTTTTTTTTTTTTTTTTGAGACAGAGTTTTGCTCTTGTTCCGCAGGCTGGAGTGCAATGGCGCGATCTCGGCTCACCGCAACCTCTGCCTCCTGGGTCCAGGCAATTCTCCTGCCTCAGCCTCCTGAGTAGCTGGGATTACAGGCACACGCCACCATGCCCAGCTAATTTTTGTATTTTTAGTAGAGACGGGGTTTCACCATGTTGACCAGGATGGTCTCGATCTCTTGACCGCGTGATTCACCCGCCTCGGCCTCCCACAGTGCTGGGATTACAGGCGTGAGCCACCGCGCCCGGCTACTTAAAGATCTTAAGTGAAAAGTCTGAGAGTTTCAGTAAAGGCATGTATGCATATAACCAACTCTAGAGCCAATATACAGATCATTTCCATTGCTCCTGAGTGTTCTCTTGTGCTAGGCATCTCTTTGATAACTTTGCCCTGCTCATTAATATGGTAAGAATTCAAGTGCTCACATTTCCTATGTATTCATACATTTTATAGTTCCCAACAGAGACACCTTAGTGTGTCTGTGTATTGTCTTAAAGACAGAAACAGGGTTTTCACAAAGTCCCATGCTCTTCTTCTTATCCTTTACAAACCAGTTCCTAATTACTGAAATTGCTAATTGCTGTTCCTTGTTTACAAACATTAACTCAAGTTGGTCTTTAACCTGTCATAATTATCATTACATATAAAATTATTCTTTAGTCATTGAATGCTCAAAGCTCCCCAGACACATTTGTAATCAGAGTACATGTCCTTTTTTTTTTTTTTTTTTTTAACTGAGCAGTTTCTATATTAAAATCTTGGAAGCTCTAAGAATAAGACATATGGCCAGGCACAATGGCTCACTCCTGTAATCCCAGCACTTTGAGATGCCAAGGCAGGTGGATCACCTGAGGTCAGGAGTTTGAGACCAGCCTGGCCAACATGGTGAAACCCCATCTCTACTAAAAATACAAAAATTAGCCAGGCGTGGTGGCACTTGCCTGTAATCCCAGCTGCTATGGGGGCTGAGGCAGGAGGATGATTTGAAATTTGAACCTAGGAGGTGGAGCTTGCAGTGAGCTGAGATCGTGCCACTGCACTCCAGTCTGGGCAACAGAGTGAGACTCCGTCTAAAAAAAAAAAAAAAAGAATAAAACATATTTACTAAAACTAGTGCATCTGAACATGGGCAGATTTGATCTGCTGTGCTTTGTTTTAACTGGGTAAAGCTTTCCAGCTGAGTTGGTGATAGTCTTCTGGCAATCATCTGTCAGCCCTGCCCCTGAGCATCTTCCTCTTTCCCTGTTTGGTTGGCTCCTTGGGCTTGGTGAATGGTGAGAGTGTGTGTGTGTGTGTGTGTGTGTGTGTCTGAGAGAGAGAGAGAGAGAAAAAAGAGACAGAGAAAGAGAGAGACAGAGAGAGAGAGTGCACGCACTGCTGTTTGGCAGTGGTACCAATGTACTGGTGATTAATTTTTGAGACTAACTTTATATTCACAAACATGGAAGATGTCCTCTGGCATGAGTGGATGGATCTTAATCCATGTAATTTTAACATCTAAAACAGAGTACAGTCCTCGTTTTAGATCTTGTTCTGTAAAATTATTCCAAAATCCCTAGGAAATAGTCCTAAAAGATATAAAGTAATTTTTATGAATATATTCATAGCAGTGGCATTATAATTGTGAAAACTGGAAATAATGGAAATGTTCAATAGTGGAAGATGCTGAAATGGTAGAGAACCATATAGTTACTAAATGGTATTGATATGTGACCAAGTGGATACATGGAAATATTTAAATTAAATAAGGTAATACTAAGTGAAAAACAATATTTTAAAATTTGAAGTACCATATAAATAGTGATTTACAGCCATGTAAAAATATTTATATTTTAATAGAACTTGGTTATGAAACTTTCCTAAGTGAAAGTAGTTTTGACTTTAATGCTTTCTAGGGTCTTTGTTCTAAAAGCAAAAAGATTTTATTTCGTAATAACTTCAAACTACAGAAAATCTACAAGAATGATGTCAAGAATTTCCCCTGACCCCATGTACCCTTTACTCATATTCACTGATTTTTAACACTTTGCCATAGTTGTTTTATTGTCATTTTCTCTTTCAATGTACACATATTATTTTTTATGAATAATTTGAGAGTAAATGGCATACATTACACATGTTTACAGTAATTTTTTTTTTTTAAGACAGGGTCTTGCTCTGTCTCCCAGACTGGAGCGCAGTGGTGGGATCTCAGCTCACTGCAACCTCTGTCTCCCAGGCTCAAGCCATCCTTCCACTTCAGCCTCCCAAGTAGCTTGAACCACAGGTGCATACCATGACCACCATGCCCACTAATTTTTGTATTTTTTTTAGAGATAGGATTTTGCCATGTTGCCCAGGCTGGTCTTGAACTCCTAGGCTCAAGTGATCCACCTGCCTCACCCTCCAGAAGTGCTGGGATTATAGGTCTAAGCCACCACACCTAGCCAACACCAATTCTTTAGTGTCTTTCCCAAAAACAAGGGTATTTTCTTATGTAACCACAGTACAATTATTAAATTCAGGACATTTGTATGGGTACAATACTAAAGAAAATCTCTACAATCCAATATTATCCTTTCTAGCATTTTCTTCCTCCAGCTCAGAATGCAGTCCAAGATGATGCCATTGTATTTATAGTCATGCTATCTCTTTAGTTTGGATGAATTCAACTTTTTTTTTTTTTTTGGTCTTTTATGACACTGATATATTTGAAGAACATGGGCCAGTTATTTTATTTTATTTTTTAAATTACTATTTTTAAGACAGTCTTCCTCCGTCACCCAGGTTGGAGTGCCATGTTGCGACCAGGACTCACTGCAGCCTCAACTTCCTGAGCTCAAGTGATCCTCCTGCCTCAGCCTCCCTAGTAGCTGGGGTGCCACCATGACTGGATGATTTTTAAATTTTCTGTGGAGACAGGGTCTCTCTATGTTGCTCAGGCTGTTCTCAAGCTTCTGGCTTAAGCGATCCTCCTGCCTCAGCTTCCCAAAGTGTTTGGATTACAGACGTGAGCCACCACACCAGGTTCGTTATTTTATATTTCTCAGTTTTGGTTTGTGTGATGTTTTCTTTTGAGTTTCAGGTAATACACATCTGGCTAGAAAACTACAAAAGGAATGTTAGGCCTTTTTCAGGGTCACATGCTGGCCAGCTGCATTTCATTGGCTGTGTTAATATTGATTATTTAATTATGGTGTCTAGTTTCTCCACAGTACAGTTACTATTTTTCCCCTTACAATTGATGAGAAATCTGAAGAGAGATGCATTAAAAGCACATAAACACCATGCTTCTCATCCCACTCTCTCCCCTATACCTAGCATCTATCTTGACTCCTTTTAAAAGCTACATTTTGTAAGACTTATTTACATGTACCCTAGGTAAACAGGAAAACTTGGGTGATTTTGCTGAGGTTGTCCCTGTGCCTGTAATGCTCCCATTCAAGCCTGTCTAGTTTGTGCCACTATTTAATCCTATCTCAAAGTACCATCTGCTTCCCTGCCCTTAACTAAATTTAATGTCTTCCTCTGCAATCTCTAGGAGCACTTTGTACTTTTCTTGGGGCACATATTAGCTTCTACTTTGTGCTTGTAACTATTTGTGTACTTCTTTTATCCTAGTCACCAGACTAGGATAGCATGATGCCTTGAGGGCAGGAACTGTGTCTTAATCATTTTTGCATCCTCTGCAGAGCCCAGAAGAGGCTTTCAGTGGGAGGCGCCTGATCAGTTTTCACGAAATGCATGTTTATACTCCAACTACTTACCACTTCTGATGTGCTAGTTGAATACCCAATTGTGTATTTCAAGAACTCAATTTCATCTGCTTAACATCTCTATATCTCCTATTTAACAACATGTTGCTATTTTGCCTGTCAATTAGGAAATCCTTCAGTGTCTGTCATTTCTGTATTCTTAGCTCAGGTGTTAAGAAAAGTGTTGTTGAGTGAAGAAGTTACTTCCTTACTGTGAGGATTTGTATTTGTATTTCTGTCTGAGTTTCTTACAAGGGCACTGGGCCAGCTGTTTATTGCTTTGACAAGAAGGTATGATGAGGTCTGCTCTTCCTCTGGGGCGTTTTTCTAACACTAATTAAGATAACTTAGTATGTATATTGATAGGAGAGTGTATCCTTACCCAAAGATTCCCCTGTGTACAAGCTTTAGAATCTGAAAGTATAACCTGCCAAAATTACAGGAGTTAGGAGCCAAGGTTATTAATTTGCTCAGATAATATTAGTTTGTCCTGCCAAGACATGTAAGAACAAGCATTAATTTAGTTTGTAAGGTTAATGCACGATTGGAAGAACCAAAATTCTAAGTAGGTCAGTCAAATCTTATGGTACAACTGACTTGCAATGTTGGAAAAACATGTCCAGACAGATGACACTGGGATGCTTGTTACTTTATATAGAAAATGTACAAAACACATAAAACCTTTTTCTAAATTGTGTAATTTTTTATAAGCTTTTGAGATTGATGAAGCTGTGTCATTCTACACAGTGGGGCTTTCCTTTAGAATAGGAGCTGATCTGTTTTTTTTTTTTTTTAAATACATTTTAAAATTTTAGAATAGCTTTAGATTTCTGGAAAAGCTGCAAAGACAGTTCAGAGAACTCCCATATACCCTCACTGCTTGCCCCTATGTTGTCATTCCACATTGCTGTGTACATCTGTGGCAAGTTAGAAACTAACATCCATACATTATTATTATTAATAACTAAAATTAATACTTCATTCCAATTTCACCCGTTTTTCTTCAGCGTCCTTTTTTTTTTGTTGTTGTTGTTGTTGTTGTTCCAGGATCCCATGCAGGACATCACATTATATTTAGTCATCATGTGCAATGTTTAGAATGGTTGCCCCCTCCAAAACTCATGTTGAAATTTAATTGCCATTGGGATGGTATTGGGAGGTGGGGCCTTTAAGAGGTGTTTAGGTCACCAGGGCTCTGCTCTTATGAGTGGACCAATGATGTTATTGCAGGAATGGGCTTGCCTCCTCTTGTTCTCTATTGCCCTCTCTTTGTCCTTTTGCCATGTGGCACCTTCCACCATGTTATCATATGGCAAGAAGGCCCTCACCAGATGCTAGCTAGCACCTTGATATTTTACTTCCCACCTCCAGAATTGTGAGTCAATACATTTTTGTTCATTATAAATTATCTAGTCTAGGATATTCTGTGATGGCAGCACAAATGGACTAAGACATCATGTCTCTGTAACCCCTTCTGGTCTATGACAGTTTCTCAAACTTTTCTTGTCTTTGATGATTTTGGCAGCTTTGAGAAGTACTGATCAGGTTTTCTGTAGAATGTTCCTCACTTTGGGCTTCTTCAGTGTTTCTCATGGCTAGATGGAAGTCATGGAATTTTGAGAGGAGGGTGCCCTACACCACGTAATATTAAGGTTATATACTGTCATGTCATATTAAGGTTACATACTATCCACATGATATATCATATTGATGTTAGCTTTGATCACTTGGGAAAGATAGTCAGGGTTTTATAACAATAATGTTATTGTTGTATTGTTACAACAATAACGCCATTCATAGGGAAAATATACTCATGGGGCATACATACAAAGTTACTTTTTCCTCCCTTTCCATACTCTGCTCTTTGGAAGCAAGTCACTATGCCCACCAGAATACGCTAAAATGGGTAAGTAGGTGGGAAGACAAGTTCTGCCTCTTGGAGAGTATCTACATAAATTATTGGAATTGTTTTGTATTGGAGATTTGTCCCTTCTCCTATTTATTTATTCAACCATTTATTTACATTAGAATAGACTTCTGGATATATATTATGCTTTGGGTTTTAACCCAATATTATGTTACTTATTTTCTTGCTCATATTGTTCCAGCTTTGACCATTGAGGCCTCTTTCAATTTTCCTTTGTGTCTCTTTGATGTGCCCCATTGTTTTATTTTTTGAGCACTTCTTGGCTTTCTAATACTATAATTCAAGATGCTCCAGGCTTATCTTATATATTTTCTGCTCCAGTGCTAGAATCAGCTATTTCTTCAAGGATCCCTGGTTCATTTTATAGAAGAATGGTATTAGAAACCAAGATCTGTTTCATATTTTGATAATACGATAATAAATTTTGGAAATGAAAATGAGAGATATGGAGAGGTAGAAAGCATTGACTTTGCTGACTGTTACTGACTTTGAACCACAACTCTGCCATGAATGGGATAGCCAACCATCCCAGTTTGCCTGGGATTAAGAGGTTTCCAGGGATGATGAGATTTTCAGTCATCAAACAAGGATGAATTGGCCACCCTTGTCATAGAATTGGTTATGTGTCTTGGCTGCAGGGTTCAAAAATCAAATAAAGCTACCTCAGCTAAAATGGAAATTCAATGACTGATTTAACTGGAAAATCTAAAGATATAGGGGTTAAGGCCAAGCTGGAATCACAGGTCAAATAATGTAATTAGGTCTCCCACTGACTCCATAGTTCAGTTCCATTTTTCTCTCTGTGTTGGTTTCTTCTTGGACTGTGCATGTGCTGGGAAAATTGTGGGTTTTCTTTAATGGAGGAACAGTTGTCCTCATCCCCTAGACAGGAATCAAAACTAAAATACCTAGAGGGGCAAGGCTTTCAGTGTAAGTAAATGAGTAAAGCAGGCTGCTTGGAAGACAACAGGGAGTGATGGGAACATTAAGGCGAAGCTCTAGTCATTGGTGCTATGCAGGAATGCAGGTTCACCTATTGCCAGTTACGCCAATTTTCCATTGAAGCCAGAATGTGAAACGTTGATTTTTAAATTTTGGCAACTGATTCAATTAAGCAATGATAACTCCATTCATAGAGAAAATATACTCATGGGGCATACAGCTTGTGGGTAAGGCTGTTTCATGGCTGCCTCAGGACATACTTGGGCACATATGTACAGAAAGTGGTTCACTAAATGTGCTTGGATACATTTACTGTTTTTGAAAATTGACCCCATTTAAGTTAATAATCACTAAATTTGTCAAGTGTTTGCTATGTGCCAGGCATGGTACTGAGAGTTGACACATTTCTTTCTTTTCTTACAAAAGCCCTGTGAAAGAGTTATTATTATCATCATTATAACCTTTCTACAGATGAAGAAACTGAGAACAGAGAAGTCATGTATGCTTCCTCTATTTCATACAGCTGGAGTGACCAAGGATAGGATTTGAACCCCAGCAGTCTGACTGTAGTACTCAGATTCTTCATCCCTTTGCTTCAGATGGCCGCAGATGCAGATACATGTCTTAGAGTTAGAGAAAGTCATGGATAAAAGGAACCTGAGAGATCACCTTGTACGTTAGCCTCCTTATTTTACAGATAGAGAAATTAAGGCCAAAAGCAAGGAGTAACTTTGACAAGTTCTCATAGCCTGTTAGTGGGTAAGCTGGAATAAGTCCAAAGCCCTTTTGCTGCACTATGAAGCTTCTGGGACTTGCTAACTACAAAAACTGAAAGTCCTTGGTGGGTTTGCCAAAGCATTCTCAAGTGTTGACAAATTATTCCTGCCATGCTATTTCTGGGTTGATATAGTTTTCGTCTTTCGTAAATCATACTCTTCAAGGGGGAAATATTTTCTTGTCTTTTTAACCAGCAAAGAAGATTAAACAATTATTTTTCTCTAAATTGATCATTTCCATAAGCACAGCCATCACTATGGTTTGAGAGAGAGGCCGAAGGGGTGGGAAGATACTTCACAACCATATATCTTCCTTCCTTCCGTCCTTCCCTCCTTTCCTCCTTTCTTCCTTCTTTCTTTCCTTCCTTCTGTCTTTCTTTTATTTTGTCTTTCTTTCTCCCCTCCCACCCTTCTTCCCATCCCTCTTTCCTTCCTTCCTTCCCTCATTCCCTCCCTTCCTCCTTCCTTTCTTTCTTCTTGTCTCACTGTTACTCAGGCTGACTGCAGTGGTGTGAACATAGCTTACTGCATCCTCAACCTCCAGGGCTTAAGTGATCCTCCCACCTTAGCCTCCTGAGTAGCTGGGACTACAGGCATGTGCCACCATGCTTAAATAATTTTTGATTTTTTGTAGAGATGGGGTCTCACTATGTGGCCCAGGCTGGTCTTGAACTCCTGGTGGCAAGTCATCCTCTTACCTCAGCCTCCTAAAATATTGGGATACAGTCATGAGCTACCATGCCCAGCAAAATATCTTTTTTCTAAAGCCTCGTTTTTTGTTTTTTTTTTTTTTTGCTAATTCCTAAGAGAATTGGCAAAAAAGAAACCTTGAAAGCTGCATTTTGTCTACATAGACAAATGGTCATAATGAGCAGTTTCAAAAACACCAAATTCCAATGTGTGATTTCTTAAAGATATATACACGTGAATTTAACAGAGTTTCACTCTTGTCACCTGGGCTGGAGTACAATGGCGCGGCCTCGGCTTACTGCAACCTCCACCTCCCTGGCTCAAGCGATTTTCCTGCTTCAGCCTCCTGAGTAGCTGGGATTACAGGCATGTACCACCATCCCTGGCTAATTTTGTATTTCTAGTAGAGATAGGTTTCATCATGTTGGCCAGACTGGTCTCGAACTCCTGACCTCAGGTGATTTGCGTGCCTCAGCCTCCCAAAGTGCTGGGATTACAGGTGTGAGCCACTGTGCCCAGCCTTACAGATAGCTTTTTATGTGTAGATAGTTTTTCCATGTCCTTTGGAGATACAAAAATTAATAAGACATGATCACTGTCTACACAAAGCTTACTACATTGTAGAGAACGCAAATGTCTAAGTTTTTAATTACAATAGAATAAAATGAGAGCCATACACAAAAAATTGAGTAACTTTTGAAAACAACAACAACAATCAAATCCAACTCAAAGTATTTGAATCCTCTCAGTTTTTGGGGAAGACTTCCCAAGATTTGAGCTGGACTTTGAAGTCTGGACAGATTTCAGTAGCTGTGATTGGGAATGAAAGCTCAATACACAAAAGGAAGCACATAAGCAGAGATAGAAAGATGAGAAACACAGAATGTGTTTAGAAAACACGTAGCAACAAGTTTGGTCATGTTGTAGAGAGACTGCCAGGGTGAAGAGTCTGCTCTACTCAGTAAGCATTAGGGATCTATTATAGGGTTTTGAACAGGTAACTGACATGATCAGAGATGTTCTTAGGAAAGTGATTGCAGGATTGAGGTGGAAGGGGACTGAAGATGAACAGACCACTAAAGAGACTACTTTGGGGCTCTTTATGAAAGCCAGTGCTGGTCTGGACAAGCGGTCTGGCAGTGGGAGTGGGAAGGCCATTGAAGGACATTGTGGAAGTAGTCTTTGGGACATGCAAGGAAGATAAGACAAAAATAATTAAAGGTGATTTCTGTAGTTTGGACACTCAATAGCTAGAAGAATGGTACCATTATTATAGAAACAGAGAAGAAAGGGAGAAGAACTGGCTTGGGATAGAAGGTTGGGGAGTTTCAAATTCTTGAGATTAAGGAGCCAACTGGTTATGAAGGGACACAGGTACATTTGGGTCTGGGTTTTTGGTGTAAGTGTAGCTTACAGTTTTAGGTTTGGGATTTATCTGCATGAGAAGCAGGGATATAGGGTAACTGTTTATTATATACCTGTTATTTTCTGGTCCCTGGTTAAGTTTCTTTGTATATTGTGGCATCTGACCACAGAACAGTGCCATAAAACTGAGTGAGACCCAGAGATGTTGACTGGTTTGCTTGTGTTTTCACAGTTCATTCATCTTATTACCTATTGAGGATTTACTATGTGTCAGACTCTGTTCTAGTCAATGGCAAAACTTAGGCCAAGTCTGTCTTCAAACCTGAAGTCTTACTGTATGAGGAAATGAGAGAGAGATTAGATCTAGAAGGGAAGAAATATGGGGTAAAAAGAAGATGAGGATGCAATGTTAGAAAATACCAAGCTTTAGAGAAGGGAAGAAGAAAAAGGCCTAGAAGAAAACATAGGTGCAAGTAGATGGAAGAAGGGAATGAGGATGGCGTCATGTCTCAGAAGAGGAAAAAGAGCTAGAACTGGAAGGAAGAAACATTTATCCAGCCAACAGTGTCCAATGTTGGCAGAAAGATCGAGGACATGAGAAATGAGCAAAAGTCTCTCAGTCTGGTGGTAAGTTGGTTACATGAATTCTGACAAAGTAAGGAATAAAGTAGTATCAGCATAGTAGTCTGTATAGAAGCCAGATTTCATGGAAATAAGGAATAAGTGGCTAAAGAAATGGAGGCAATGGGAAGAGATAGTTTGATAAACAAGGGGAAAGAAGGACAGCTATTAATAAAGTAGGAAGGGAAGGAGACCAAGGGGTGGGGGACTCTAGAGAGATTGTGAATTGTCTGACCATTGGACCAGGCTGGATAGAGAGGCAATTCAAGCAGAAGTTAGATAGATTATGGGATTGTGGGCTGTTATGAAGATCAAAAGGCAGTAGGGGGTGAAAGGATGGGAAAGTTGGGGAGATAGCAGGTTTTAGTCTTAAGGGGTAAGCTGAATTTCAGTTTGAGGTGTTAGAAATGGGGCAGTGTGGATGATGAAGAAAGCTAAAATTTGGCCGTATTAAATGGAAGCAGAGATAGAATGATGATGGAATTTTTCTGGTTAGAAGAGGAGGAAGGTCAGTATCCTGACTGAATCATCAATAGGCATGGACTTCCCAAAGATTAAGTGGGGATTGTGGGGAACTGAGTGCAGAGGAAGATCCAAAGATGTTGGTAGAGAGGACTGGGTGGGGAAGAAGACAGAGAGCCTGATTCCAAAGCAACTGGGGAGGATTCTTCAGGTCTACGTACAACTTGGAAGAGTGATGGCAGATAGTGAAGAAATTAGATGGCCTTCCCCTGAACAGTCTGTGTGAGAGGTGTGTGAAGAAAGCATATAGAATACTTACATTAGAAAGAGATCTATAGGACACGTTCAAAAAGGATTAGGTGACATAGATGGTCGATAGCTAGAGTATATTTGGATGGAATTGCTGACGGAATTGCTGGTGCAAGTAGAAAGGAGAGAAGGATGGATGGCAGAAACAGATTTTTTTTATTTTTTTATTTTTTATTTTTTTTGAGACAGAGTTTTGCTCTTGTTGCCGAGGCTGGAGTGCAATGGCATGATCTTGGCTCACTGTAGTCTCCACCTCCGGGGTTCAAGCGATTCTCTCATCTCAGCTTCCTGAGTAGCTGATATTATAGGCCCCCGCCACCACGCCTGGCTAATTTTTGTATTTTGGTAGAGATGGGGTTTCACCATGTTGGTCAGGCTGGTCTTGACCTCCGGATCTCAAGTGATCCACCCTCCTTGGCCTCCCAAAGTGCTGGGATTACAGGCATTAGCCACTGTGCCCAGCCAGCAGAAACAGATTTGAGAGGAGTACGGAGGGGATGGGAAGCTCTGAAAAAGTCTAATTGGAATACTGGCTGGATGATAGGTTTGTGTGTGCTCTAAAATGGTTCTAAACCTAACTACCATAAGCAAATAGAGCTCAAGTGTGTCATACCACATAAATATTTTGGAATACAGAATGGAGCTATTGTACAACAATGTCTGGAATGCTTAGTTTGGATCGACTAATCAAGGAACAATTAACCTGAAAAGGTCAGGGAGATTTTTTTTTTTTTTAATGGAACAAGTGTCATTATACATCAATATTGTTTTTAAAGTTATGGTAGCTATATAAATAATTCTGTGCCCTGGAGAAATAATTCTCACTTTTTTGGGGGTAATTTAACATTCTTTGAAATGCTGTAGAATTTAACAAATTTTCCATTTTGCTTGGATAACTGCCATACTAGCTTTAAAAGGTGCAGAATAGCCGTGTGTGTGTGTGTGTGTGTGTGTGTGTGTGTGTGTGTGTGTGTGTGTGTATGTATGTGTGGTGTTTAATAAGAATACAATTTAGATTTGGAAACAGTTTCCTTAAAATATCTCATTTTCTTCAGAATTTCAGAACCCTCCTATGGTTAATAGTGAACAGAGTGGTACTCTCAGAGTCGATTCCACATAGGATCTGGCATTGGATGCCTTGCACATAAGACCAGCCTTACTGCATATTCATAGAATGACTTGGTCAAGCGATGTAACCTTTACTTCAGTTTCTTCATGTGTAAAATGGGAATGAAAACTTCCTCCTAGAGGTCGCATATGACAATAAAGTGAGGTAAGGTTTTGAACTCATCACTGCAGAGGGCAGGATCTTGGGAGCTTACAGTTATGATGATTCTCCACACTGGAGAATTCATAGTACATCAAAATTTGAGAACCTATGGTCTAGTCTATGTTTACTTTTTCAGCTGAGTCTCTAGAACAAACAAAGAACAAAACCACAGTGCTTATTTAAAGGGAAAGTAGAGGAAGCCTTATGGGACACCCAGGGGGTAAACTTAAAATGGGAATTCTAACTGAGGGCTCCTTAGGTAGTTGTGTTTGAGACTCTGATCCTGACTCCCTTCCTGAGCTGCCATAATCCACCCATGGAGCCTTACCATGAGAGACAATGCCAATTTCTCCTCATTGTTATGAGATTAACCCTAATGTAAGAACCTCATTTTCCAGACAGGATCAGAATTTAGCTTATATTTAAAGAGGTCTTTGGACTAGATCTCTGATTTTTGCATCCAAACAGATACTTTGAGCTTGAGTTTTTAAAGATCAGTTCTGATTGAGAGCTTAGGAAGACATAGGCCTTTCCTCATTCAAACCTACATTTGTTTGGGAGCTATAATAATTTTTTGGATGTAGTTGGGGAATTGGGAAATTAGCTTTAGTTTTACTGATTATGTTTCTAAATAAGATTTTCCTTTTCATAAGATCATATAATTGAATTATTCCAAAGAATATCTAGACATTTTACCAGCCGTTAAAGGGATACCCAAATCTGTCCTCTTCCCTTCTTTCCACTCTCCTCCCCTCTCTTCCTTTTCTCTTCTCTCATTTATTTACTATTTGTCTATCCATCTGTGTGTCTTATCTCAATCAATCATCTATGAGTTGTGTCTGTGTCTACTTTGTTTTGTTTTGATGGTATGGCAGCAAAGGATGATAAGGGAGCGGTAATTGTCTGAAGTCTCAAATATCACTGGAGTTTGTTTGAAGTATTGCATGAAGGCAGTTCAATCATACCTAGCTTGTTTCATTTGTTGAAATATGGAGGCAGCAAACCACATTGCTATGTGTGTACCTTTGCAACAATCCTGCATGATCTGCACATGTAACCCAGAACCTAAAGTATAATTAAAAAAAAAAAAAGAAATAAGAAATAGTGATCAAAGAAGAAGAGGAGTTTTCTGGGACTGAAAGAGGCAAAATTCCGGGTAGTGAAATTTGAAAAACGGAGGAAAGGTAAGACTGTACTTCCAGATGACAAAAACAAAAAACAATTAAACTCCTTTTCTCTTTCCAGAGGGAGAGACTAATGGCCCCAACTCCTCATGTGGTGTCATTTCCAGTTACCACAAAACTTTCTGCCCTGAGACCCACTGTGGCCCTTCTGTCTGCACCTCTCACCTGGGGAAGGGACCAGTGGCCCCACTGGTGCTCAGGCTTTGACAGTACTGCAATGAAAGGACAGATCAGGGTCTGGAGGTCCCAACAGCAAGTTGGGCTTCTAAAGAGAGAACTCCTCCCCAGCTGGCACTGCTCACTGAACAGCTTACAACTTATGATGAGCTGTTTTTCTAGGAGACTCTCTTCCATTCCTCAGGCCCAAACACTTCTGTGAGACATAGGACTAAACAATGACCCACACCTCCTAGCTAAACACTCTGGATAACACTGGTTACTCAACTTCCTCTAGCCTTCCAGGACAGCCCCTAACACACCCCACATCGAGTAACCTCAGCGCTAGAAGTCCACACCTCCCAGATCATTATCACATCCCTCGTCTCAACACTACTTTTTATGTTCCCCAATCTGTGTTTATGCTTCTCTGCAATCTCAAACTCTTCCACTGCCCTCTAGAAGTCCTGGTTCTCCATTACCAAACTTTCCTACATCCCAAGACAGCTGCCTGAACATTTGCTTCCCCTTCTTCTAAATGATACATGGCTGTTTCATGTGGAAACTTCTTTCCTAGAAGCAGTTTCCTCCCAAATGGAAGACGTCTTATCTTTCTGACAGAGGTGTTTGAGCCAGAGTGACTCCATCATGAGCAGGGGCTGGATAAAATGAGGTTGAGACCCACTGGACCACATTCCCTGGAGGCTAGGCATTCGTAGTCACAGGATGAGATAAGAGGTTGGCAGGACTGGTATCACAAGATCCAGGACATAAAGACCTTGCAGATAAAACAGGTCACCATACAGAAGCCTGCCAAAACCCACCAAAACCAAGATGGCAATGAAAGTGACCTCACGCCATCCTCACTGCCCATTATATGCTAATTTAATACATTAGCCTACTAAAAGACACTCCCACCAGTGCCATGACAGTTTATAAATGCCATGGCAACAGCTAGAAGTTATCTTACGTAGTCTAAAAAGAGGAGGAACCCTTTTTGGAATTATTCTGGGAATTGTCTGCCCCTTTCCCAGAAAACACCTGAATAATCTACCCCTCGTTTAGCATATAATCAAGAAGTAACCATAAAAAGAGCCAACCAGTAGACCTTGGAGCTCCTGTGTCTATGGAGCAGCCATTCTTTTGTTTCTTTACTTCTCTCATTAACTTGCTTTCACTTTATTCTATGGACTCACCCTGAATTTCTTCTTGCAAAATGTCCAAGAACCCTCTCTCTCTCTCTGTTTTTTTTTTTGAAATGGAGTCTCACTCTGTTGCCAGGCTGGAGTACAGAGGTGAGATCTCAGCTGACTGGAATCTCCAAATCCCGGCTTCAAGTGATTCTCCTGCCTCAGCCTCCCAAGTATCTGGGATTACAGGTGCGTGCCACCACACTCAGCTAATTTTTGTATTTTTAGTAGAGACAGGGTTTCACCATGTTGGCCAGGATGGTCTCTATCTCCTGACCTCGTTATCTGCCTGCATGGGCCTCCCAAAGTGCTGGGATCAGAGACGTGAGCCATTGCACCTGGCCCAAGAACCCTCTCTTGGGGTCTGGATCAGGACTCGTTTCTGATAACACTTCAATCCCTCATTTGCCTGTAGGTAGAGTACTTTTTTTCTTCCTATTGATCCTTCCAAACTATCTGCCCTTCTTTTGACTTTGAAAACTCTAAGTCTGTTGAGCTCGTGTCTTCAGACTTTACTACCTAATCTCTCTCCTAATAGTTGTCATCTTTCAGAATCTCCTGCTGTCTCTCATCATTCTTTAATGACATTATCATCTGGTTTATTGTATTTGTTTTCTTCATTATTCCTACAGTCCTATTGATTTGGTGTCCTTGTTGATTATCCACCCAATACCCTGGTCTCTCAATTTCTTGAATTTCTCTACTCCAAATATTTCCTTCACTCCAATGCAACCAGCCATTGCCATTCTTACAGCCACACCATAGAAATTGTTAGTAGTCAATACCAATAGCCTTTGACATCTCTGGACAGCAAGTACTATCCTGCCGTCTGGTGATCACATTTTGAGCCTCGATCTCACTTCTACCTGTTCTCTTGGAACTGCTCTTTGACCCTATAGGGACGTTGAATTCACTGACCCTACTGATTGTATTTTTAAATTTCCCTCACCTTCATATTATTTATCTTTTTGCTAAGCTAGTTCCCATGGTCTGGCACTTGAGCCACATTCTTGCAGAAAACCTGAACTTCCTTGTTTTTCTTTCTTTCCATTGAACACATCTGAAAAAACCCACCCCTTGTAAAACCCGATTATCCTCCTAGGCTGTGACTATACCTGAGAAACTAATGTTATTAGAGAAAATTCATACAACCATGATGACTGGACTTCCCTAAAGTTTTCTCCTGTAAATCCCAAATGGAATCCAATGTTGCTAGATGATGCTGTTCCACTTCCCTAGTACATTCACCCTCCTACACTCTAGGACAGCCTTTCTTCTAAAACCTCCATTCTTTCATCCTGTTCACTCTCAGCCAATAACCTTGGCCAAGGAAATGTAACTAACTTAGAATTACCTCGTCTTCCCATCACTAAACCTGCCAACCTACTTGCATTTGTACCCTCCACATATTTTATATTTCCTTTTGTAACACTGGAAGTAGTGTTTCTGCTTCTAATGTCCATCCCCTTTGTTGGCATCTTAGATCATATCACATCCATATTTGTTTACTCAAGGACCTCAATGCTGGAATTATCCCCTTTCTTCTTAATTATTGTTTTTTTTCTTGTGGAATTATTCCTAACAGTATGCAAACATGTTTTATTATTAATTGTCCCTTGAATCCCATGATTTGAGGGAGCCTAAAAACAAAATAAAATAAAATAAAAATATACCTCCCTTGCTTCACATCATCCTATCCAGTTTATCAATAGCATCTAATATAGTGGTCAATTTTCTGTCTGAGAAACTTCAGCTTCTCACTAGCGTCTGACACAGTTGATCTGTAGTTCCTTCTTTTTTTCATGTTTAATGATGTTTATTGTTTGCTTCACAAATGAGACATGTTAGTCAATAATTCTGAAGTTATGATTATTAATAGATAATGAAAGCCTATTCAAAATTCACTTTTACTCTTTAATGATGTAGCTTTTCACTTGGAAATGTCTCTGAGATCTCTTAATAATTCATACGTGGAGATAATTGAATATATGACATGTTTTGAAGGGTAACTTCTAATTGAGTAGATATATATCTCCTTTTTTGAAACCCTTTCTTCTCTAAGCCATCACGTTTCCCTCCAGATTTTATCTGATTTTCCTCTGGCTTCCCTTTTCAGACCTTAGCTTGTTCTGGAAAGGGAAACCAGTGAGGTAGGAATAAAGTCTTTACTCCACTTCTGTGTTGGAATATCCCTGCATTGGGAGCACAGACTCTGGAGACAAATTGCTTGGGCTTAAATTCTGATTCTGTCACTTCCTAGCTGTGTGACCTTAAGAAATTTATTGTATTATTTCCCTTTTTGAAAAATGAGGAAAAATCATAGTACCAGTTTTCTAGAGATGTGGTAAAGATTAAATGAGCTTGGCCAGGTGCAGTGGCTCACGTTTAATCCCCAGCACTTGGGAGGCTGAGGCAGGAGAATTGCTTGAGCCCAGGAGTTCAAGAATAGCCTGAGCAACCTGGCAAGTCTCCATCTCTACAAAAAATTAAAAAGCTGGGTGTGGTGGCTTGCAACTTTGGTCCCAGCTACTCAGGAGACTGAGGCAGGAGGATCACTTGAGCCCAGAAGTTCGAGGCTGCAGTGAGCCATGAGCATACCACTGCCTTCCAGCCTGGGCAACAGAGTAAGACTATCTAAAAAAAAGTTAGTAAATGTAGACCATCTTAGTGTCTGGTTATAGTAATGGATATACTAATGGTAGCTATTATTATTTCCTAAGCTTTTAAATTTGGTGCTGAAATGGAAGGGGACTTGCTTTTTGGGTTATGCTGGAAAATGCCAGTTAATGACTGCTAGTGGTCCTTTTCCCCACCATGTGGAAAAAGTCTGCATGAGAGGAGACTGAAGCTAACACATAAATGGAGTTAAGAAAAAGGGAGTAGTATAACAGTCAACATTCTTGGTTATGAACAACAGAATCCATTCCAAATAGTCCAAAAAATAAGCAAAAGTAAATTTATTAAAAGATATTAGTAACTCTAGGAATTTCCAGAATTGCTGGAAAACAGGCTTGATAGCTTATTGCCATGAACATTGAAGCTAAGAACATTGGCTGATCTCACTGAAAAATTATGCTGCCAGAAGCATCATTCCTACTACCTATTGCCACTTGATATGACCTCAATCCTGAACCTGAAGCCATAATCTGTGTCACTGTTGCCCCAAAAGATCTAGATTCCTTGACCACTGTTCTTGTCAGAAAATCAATCTCAAATGTGGGGCCATCACTGATTGTAACTCCCCTCCACATTCAAGTCTCCTGTAGTTATATCTGTTTGGCAATGCCTAGATCATACACCTTTACTGTGAATGCAGAGAAATCCAGTAAAGGTAATTTTTTTATATTCTACTTTTAGAAGAAAGGATTTATAACGTGGAAAACTGTAAAAATATAAAAATGGTTTTCAGCAGCTATAAATAATGTATTTCCAATATAGATTCATGTAGCAGAGAGGGTGACCTGTTGACTTCATATGAAATCCTTGGATTCAGCTGGACCTAAGGCTGCTCTTTGGGCCTTCATGTTTTACGAAACAATAAGTTTCTTCCTTTAGTTGAGCTAGTTTGAGTTAGTGTTTTGTCAATTCTATTTAGTGTTCTTATTTATATAGCTTCTTAGCCTTTCTGATCCAAGGTTCGTTACTGCAATATCCCCATAATTGGTCTCTTGCCTCCCACACCCACTGTTCTATCCCTTCTCTTCTCTGGAGTCAGGTAATTTTTCATAAATACAGATGTGTTTATGTCATTCTTACCCTAAATGGCTTTCTGTTGCTTTTTGTTAACAACCAAGGTGCCAACATAATGTGTGATCTCTATAGCTGGGCCTTACTCACTTTTTCAGGCTTACCTTTCTGCTGATTTTTTCTGCTCCAGTCTTGGTGGCCTTCATTTTGTTCCTTGAACATATCAGCTTTTCATCTTTTCAAGGCCTTCAGACAGGCTGTTTCTTGCCCCTAGAGACCTCCTTCCACTCTGTCATTCTCCCTTACTCTCCCACTGCTCAGTCCCCAGCAGTTTCCTCTTCATCTTCTGTCTGTCTTTCAACTTTGATGTTACTTCATGAATTTCATTAGAATGGGAGCTCTTTGGAGCCAGAAAATTTGTCTATTTTGTTTACTGTTGTATCCCCACTGCCTAGAAAAGTGAATGTTGAATGAATGAATGAGGGAGGAAGGGTTTTACCCTCCCAATCTGTGAGATTTCCTTTTGTTTTCACAGCATGCCCAAAGCCCATAATTTTTGTTTAAATTGGCATTCACATCAAAGCACAAACTGCTATACTTAGGATGTTTGTCCCCCAAACCTTGAAATTTGATCTACAGTGTTGGAGGTGGGGGCAGATTTGTCATGAATGGCTTGGTGTCATCCTCACAGTAACGAGTGAATTCTCTCTCTATTACTTCCCATGAGAGCTGGTTGTTAAAAAGAGCCTGGGATCTCCCTCCCTGCTCTGTTTTGCTGCTTCTGTTACCACGTGATCGCTGCACACACTGGCTCCCCTTTGACTTCCACCGTGAGTGGAAGCAGCCTGAAGCTTTCACCAGATGCCCAGTCTTTCAGCCAGCAGAACCATGAGCCAAACAAATATTTTTTTCTTTATAAATTACTGTCTCAGGTTTTCCTTTATAGCAATGCAAATGGACTAAGACACTATCAACAGAGTGAAAAAGCAACCCATGGAATGGGAGAAAATAGTTACAAATCTTATATCTGATAAGGAATTAATATCCAGAGTATATAAAGAACTTCTAAAACTCAACAATAACAACAAAAATCCAATTTAGGAATGGGGAAAGGACTTAAATAGACATTTCTGCAAAGAATGTATACAAATCTCCAATAAGCGTGTTAATAAGATGCTCAACACCGCTAATCATTTGAGAAATGAAAATCAAAATCACAGTGAGATACCAGTGGCTATTATTCAAAACAGACAAACAAAAAACCAGAAAATAACAAGTGTTGATGAGGATATAGAGAAATTAGAGCACTAGGGCATTACTGGCAGACATGTAAAATTATGCACCCTCTTTGAAAAACTATACAGTGATTTCTTAAAAAATTAAATAGACTTACCATATGATCTAGCAATTCCACTTCTGGGTATACTCAAAACATTTGAAAGCAGGGACTCAAACAGATATTGGTACAACCATGTTGACAGCAGCATTATTCATGATAGCCAAAAGGTGGAAAGAACCTAAGTGCCCATCAATGGATGAATGGGTAAACAAGATGTGATATTTACATATAACAGAATTATTCAACCTTAAAAAGCAAAGACATTTTGACACTTGCCACAACCTGGATGAACCTTGAAGACATTATGCTAAGTGATATAAGCCAGAAGCGAAAGGACAAATATTGTATGATTTCACTTGTATGAGGTATCTGGCAAAATCAAATTCATAAAGACAAAAGGTAAAATGGTCAAAAGAGGTGGGGGCAGAGGGAAAAGGAGGATTATTGTTTATTGGGTACAGAATTTCGGTTTGACAGGATGAAAAAGGTTCTGGAGCTGGATGTTGGTGATGGTTGCACAACAATGTGAATGTGTTTAATGCCACTGAACTGCACACCTAAAAATGTTTTAAAATGGTACATTTTTGTTATGTATATTTTACAACAATGAAAAGCATAAAATTAATAAAACAATAAAAATGTAAAATCTGTATTTTCTGCTAAATGTAAGTTTAATGGGGGCAGGAACCTTGTCTTTTTCACTGCTGTATCCCAGCATCTAGCATAATGCGCAGGGCATCGTAGGATCATTTGTTGAAACTGAATGAATGAGTATATGAGGACTGCCCGAAGTTGGGGGAGAAACCAGGTTTCCATTCAGGGACTATTGGACAAAAGCCAATGTAGCATTTTGTGGCATAACTACTGGCTGTTCTCAGAAGTCACTAAGCCAAATCACAACTTCTCAGCATCTTAGTTTCCATGTCTCTCAAATTTGGTGGATAGCCTTTGACCAGCCTTTTGGTGAGATTCTTGAGAGAACTGAATGTTGTACTCTGTAGGGGATCCTCTAGTACATGGAGTTACTCAGCTGCCTTTTGCATGTGTCCCAGTCCTGGGCTCTTCCCTGAGGTGATGTCCTTGCTGTCAGTCACCATCACCCCTCCTCTATGTCAGATCTTCCCTACCTGATGCGTCTCAGCTGCTGCCATTCTTTCTCCTACCTGGGAGGCACTGGAGCTGCATTGTGCTTTAAAAGGATGGACCATAAAGCCTTTGTTAAGTTGCCCGTACATCCTTTATGTCTCTCCATATATCAGATTGTAAGCCCCCAGAGGAGCAGAGCCAAGTTGTTAACTCACATTCACGGTTCTAAATTCAGTGCGGTGAGCAGATCGGGTTTATTCTCATGACGATGATGAAGAGGAATTGGAAGACTTTTCTTCCATTATATTGAATGCAGCTACTGAATTTTATAGGGTCCTCTTAGAATTTTCTGGACGGTTTCCTTTTTTTCACTTGAATACCTTATTCCCCTGGAGTGAAATGCATAGAGATAGAGAGGTAAATGGTCTGAAAACAAATGTACTGTAATACATTCACTTTGGCTACAAAAATAAAACAACCCAAACCTAGTTTTTCTTGCAGTCTTTAAATCCAGATGGTAGTAAAATTTGACATTTCAATTCTGTTTGTGAAATTCATTTTGTTTTTAAATTGGGAAGAACTATAGAGCTAAAAATTGTCTGAAGCACTGGGAAAGCCTGGTGAGACCTCTTTAGGAGTGTTATTAATAAGAACTTGGTATTTTAAAGTGAATTTGGAGGCACTGTAGATAGAGACTATCAACAACTGCAATAGATTTGAATAATGACCCTGATCCCAAGAAGCCCATCCCTATTCCATACCTAATATGAAAGAGACAGAGGATTGGCCTGGAGAATGCAAGGAAAAAAGAAATCGGACGAAAATAGAGACTGTTTTGGTAGCCAAATTTAGTTAATATTTTTTTAAAGAACCAATTCCCTAGTGAGCTTGGAGCTGAAAATTTAGCATTAGAATTCCACTTTTAGTTGGCACGTAACTATTTACATTAACTGTATAGTAAAATATTTATAGTTCTCATTCCATAAGGTAGGTTATCATTTGCAACAAGTCTGTCTTTATAAAATTCTGAAATTAACAATCATGTAAGGACTTTTTACAAATAAATGTCTGTACTGTAATGATTCAGCTTAATTAAACTTAAGATTTAGGGGCCCAGAGTGGTCAAAATCAGGTAAGATGCCCCCCTTACAGAATAGTTTGTTGTCTAGCCTTATTTCCTACTGTGTCTGTTCTCTCTACATTCCTGGAGAAAAGCATAGAAATAAATCAGTATCTATGTTGTAAACAGTGTATCAGTTAAGTTTCTTTTGGCTGAAAGTGAAGAAAGCTCAACCCAATGGAATTAATCAAAAAGGGATTTTATAGGCATTTGTAACTTGTCCGATGAGGAGCCTGGCTTACCTGTTGCTTGACACAAGTGCCCAGAAACATTTCCAGGACCAGGTCTTACCTCAATTTCTCTCTTCAACACATGTTGGCCTTATTCTTAGATAAAGTCTCCCCTCATGGTTGTAAGAAAGCTGCAGCCTCCCTAGACTTCACACTCCCAAGACTTCAAGTCTGTTGAGGAAGAGAGGACATCTCACCCTCAGCAAATAAATTTCATAATGACAGAAAATAAAATAGGCCCTGCGTTTGGTTCTCAGTGGCCTGAATTAGGACATGTGGCCATCCTTGAATCAATTACTTTGTGTAAGTGGATTGAATCAGCAGATTAACTTAGTCCAGTCATGGCTCACACTGGATTTAAGAGTGGAACAAGCCATCTAAATCACGTGGCCCAAGATTGGTGGAAAAATGGTTCCGTTAAGAAGAATTATGATATATAGGGACTAAAACAACAGATACCAGCAATAAAGTTGTATTTAATAAAAGTACTCAAGATTTTTATAGAATATTTACAAATACTGACTTTATTATTTGCTAGGATATGCAAAAATGCATAAAAAGTCTTCTCTTTTTGGTTTCTTATGAGAAACCACCTAATTCTTAGAGTTGATACATTGTGAGTGTTATGCTTCCTGACTCTCATGTATTTAATTATGAGGGTCTGAGTATACCTGACTGCTTTGATATATTGTAGAAAAATATGTTAATGAGCTATTTTCTGCACACCTTTTTCTTGGGAAATGTACATTCTTTGGATATGGAGAGAAGAAATTTCTTCAGATTCTCTTTCCTTTTGCTAACCACATTCTATATTTAGACCAAAAGGAGAAAGAGTTATTTCTGGCACTGGGCTGAAGAAAATTCTTCTGTGTGTGAGTATTGCTACCATATACATAAACTGTGTATTTGTGTGTACAATGACAGTTACAGCTTCCTTCACTGGCTCTGGTACAGGTTCTTATTCTCTGATTCTTTCTCTATTTCTTTACATGTCTCTTCTTCCTCTCCATAATGTATAATATATATGTGTGTGCATGTATATGTACATGTATGTGTGCATGTGTATGTATACACAGTTGATATTTAAAAAGTATTTAACAAATAAAATTACATTAGTCTACCAGTCAAAGTGGATGTCAGCCATAAACAACCAGTACCACTGTAGAGGAATATAGGGGCTGAATATAAGCCTATATGGGCCTTGTATCATGGGAACAAAAAAATTATTAACAAGTGAATTTCCAAAGATTCCTGCCCCAACTTTCGCAATGAAGATGGGAAGGGGAGTGGGGAACAGAGAGCACAAGAAGCAAGTGAACTGTCCTTGAGAAAAAAGGAGTAAAAGAGAAAAACATCCATTGTTAGGACACTGCATATCAGTGGATGTAATATGATGGGAGAAAATCTGTTTAATTAGAGAGGAGGCCGGGCACGGTGACTCAAGCCTGTAATCCTAGCACTTTGGGAGGCTGAGGCGGGTGGATCACGAGGTCAAGAGATCGAGACCATCCTCTTCAACACGGTGAAACCCCGTCTCTACTAAAAATACAAAAAATTAGCTGGGCATGGTGGCACGTGCCTGTAATCCCAGCTACTCAGGAGGCTGAGGCAGGAGAATTGCCTGAACCCAGGAGGCGGAGATTGCGGTGGGCCGAGATCGCGCCATTGCACTCCAGCCTGGGTAACAAGAGCGAAACTCCGTCCCAAAGAAAAAAAAAAAAAAAAAAAAAGGAGGAATTAGAGGTGAGGAACAAGAAACAAGAGGAGGAAGAAATGGTGAGAAAATTGCATGGATGAGAGAGTTTCTTGGGGTTGGAAAAAGAGTTTCAGATAGATTGAGAATGAAGTGGCAGGATGAGAAATTTTAGTGTGTTTCTCTGGATTATGTGTTTGGTTTCTCTTTCAGTGTTCTTTGAGAAGCACAAGAATATTGCTCTAATATTTCCCTGCAACT
This sequence comes from Sapajus apella, assembly GCF_009761245.1. Taxonomy (NCBI): domain Eukaryota; kingdom Metazoa; phylum Chordata; class Mammalia; order Primates; family Cebidae; genus Sapajus; species Sapajus apella. Next base: position 10,611,185 of record NW_022436967.1, on the reverse strand, counting down.
AGATGAGTTGGGTCTACAGGTTTATAAAGAATTAATACACCAAAAAGAGACATCTTAGAGCGTTTGGTAATTCTGTTTCTCTGCCTGTCATTTCTGCTGAAGGGGTGGGACATGGTGGCCATGTTTTGTGCTTGCCTACTCCCGCCTTGTGATGACTTACTGAACTAGGGAAGGGTTCCTGGCTCAAGAATTGGCCTTAAGTTGGCCAGTGACTATGATGTGATCTGGTGAAAAAAAAAAAAAAAAAAGAAAGAACACACTGGTCCACTCAGCTTTCTCCTTTGGGGAGTTTGTACCATGAATACCAGTGCATTAATTCAGTTGTTAAACTATGGTTAGTTACAAGTACCTAATGTCCATCAACGCTCTCCAGGGTACTGCTAATCACTGGGAAAGAAGGGCAATTTTAAATACATAAATAAGGCAATTTCAGGTGATGAAAAGTGCTCTGAAATAATTAAAGTGGAGATTTCGCAGAATGTTTTTGGGACAGTGAGCTACTTTAGCTAGGGTGGCCAGAGAGGGCTTCTCAGGTGGCGGTTGAACAGACTTTAATAAGGTAAAGAGTCAGAATAACCTGTGCCAGGCAGAAGGTACAGCAAGGTTAGGGGCTCTGAAGTGGGAACAAGTTTGGCATATTTGCCTGGAGAGTGAGTGGCAAAGGGGGAGGTGGGTGGCGGCATGACTGTGGGAAGGAAGCCAACAGCTGATGTTCCAGAGTTATGAGGGCCCTGGTCAGTAGTTTGGATTTTATTCTAAGTGCACTGAGAAGCCATGGAGGGTTTGAAGCAGGGCAACAATGTGGTCCGTGAATAATGAAGACATTTACTGAGAGAGGAACACGTCTAGGGGAGAAATCAGGAAGGAAAAAGTTTACAGTGGGAGCTGCCACTGAGAGCTCTGATGGGAAATATATGTGTACACCAAGACTGTGAAGAAGCAGAAACCACACTTCAGATGAAGAAGCAGAGATTCCAAGCTAGAGAGGATAGGGGGAAGGAGCCAGCCAGGAGGAGGAGAATAGCAGAACTAGGTTCTGAGTGAGAGAGTGGGATAGAGAGAGTGCTCAATATTTGAGCTGTTTCTGTGGTGGCTTCCTAGTCCCCCTGAGAGCGGTATGTATCACAGTTCCTCTGAGATCCTCCTTTCCCTTATTGCTCCATTGATTTTTTTGGTAAAACAGCCTTCCCCTTTAAAAGCTACCTTGAGGGACTTTCTTACTAGAAACTAAAGCTAGCTAACTAAAATGAATGGGATCATACTAAACATAGCCTTTTGTAACCTGTGTTATCTTATCATGATGGAACAGATGTCTTTCATGTCAGTAGATGATAGAACTACTTTTGTGGCACATGGTATTTATGTTGGACACTTCTTGCACTCACACTTCACATCTTCCCAGTTTTACCGCGGCCATTGCACAGGTGTTACCTTACATATACCTGCTTCAGCTGCACCATGTATTTGTCAGTTTCTGCCCTGGGGCTTCTCACACCCCACATGGGAAACCTGTGGGGATCCATTTAACACTTGAGTTTGTGCAGACTCGGAAGTGTGAGGGTGTTAATCCTCATGGGAAAACCCTTGACCAATGGGAGATGGGAACCTGTGGCTAAATGCTCCCCAGTTCTCTCTCTTAGGCTGACAATTAAAAGAGGCACATTTTACATGGTTTCTTAGAGCCCCTCATTTGAATCAAGCTTTGGTTTCCCATACTTTCTAGTTTGATAAGGCACCTTAATAGTAGATTTTCCTTCTTTCCTGTTGCATTCCTCCTAGTTCCCCACTACTTTTCCTTAGGTTCACCCTCCACAATAAACTATTTCCATGCAAGTTCCTGACCTCTGCTTTCTAGCTGGAACCTAGGCTAACACAGAATGGCATTGCCTGAATTCATCCCAATATATTAATTGTTTCATTATTGATGGACATTTAGATTATTTCCTTTTTTCATTGTTATAACATTCTTGTTACAGAATGTGGCACATTCTATAACATTCTTATTATAGTATGTCATACATTATGCACACATTTTTATGTATTTCCTTGTATCTTTATTTCATTACAAAGAATTACTATAAATGAAATTGCAGTCTATTACTGATCAACAGCAGGAATGCACATTTTTTTAAACAAAGACCAGATCTTGCTCTGTCACCCGGGCTTGAGTGCAGTGGCACCATTATAGCTCACTGCAGCCTCGATCTCCTAGGCTTAAGTGATCTCCCACCTCAGCCTCCTGAGTAGCTGGGACTATAGGTACACACCACCACATCCAGCTACTTTTAAATTTTTTTGTAGAAAAGGGGCTTCCCTTTGTTGCCCAGACTGGTCTTGAACTCCTGGGCTCAAGTGATTGTCCCACCTCAGCCTCTCAAAGTGCTGGGATTATAGGCATGAGCCATTGCACACAGCCCCATGCATATGCATCTTAATGGCTTTTGATACATGCTAGAATCAAAACATTTGTATTTAATAGTTTCACATGTTTGTGGGAAAAATTAGCCACTAAAGGGAGGATATTGTCTGTAAAAATTATCTTAAATGACTGATTATATGTTGAGGGCTGGGTACATTCTATAACTATAAGCCAGTAACTCAGTTGTGACTAAGGTAGAGAGACTTACTTCACTTGGTTCAAATCAAACTTATCACTGAGTTCTTTGGGCTTGCCTTTGAGTCTTTTTAACACTATGGAGTAGGAAGTGGTGAGAGATGAAAAATTAATATAAGAGAGTCACTTTATGTATTTTAAGATGATTGCACTGGCGATATCACTGCTCTAGAAAGTTTGCAAGCACATGAAGACCTCTAATCTCTAATGCTTAAGCTTACTACAAGAACATTTTTCTTAAGAGAGAAAAAGGGGCACCAACAACTTAGAATTCTGTATATCAGTATCACTAAAAAACGTTGCCCTAGGACTCCGTTTCTCAAGCTGTCAAAATTGACCCAAGGTAATCCTCCTAAATTCTATGTCCTTAGTGAAGTTGTATCTCACCTTCACTTTTACTATAGTGAAAATAAAGTGGAAGTTATCAAGTAAGCAGAGAAAATTGTGTAATAACTTTTGATACCATATCATATTAAATGTGTTCTTATGATTGTATTGCCTTGATTAACTTACATTTTAGAAAGCTTTATGTTTCACAGTACACAGGTAGGTGGCTTATAGTTGATAATGTTTGGTGATTGTGGTTTCCATAAAGGGTTACTCAGTTGATGCTTGCTTAGAAGTGTTGCTATTTCTACAGTAAATAAGATTCTACTTACATTGTTTTGGCTTACAGCAATTTTCCCACTTTTTTTTTTTTTTGGAGAAGGAGTCTTGCTCTGTTGCCAGACTACAGTGCAGTGACACAATCTCGGCTCACTGCAACCTCCACCTCCTGGGTTCCAGTGATTTTCCTGACTTAGCCTCCCAGGTAGCTGAGACTACAGGCATGCACTACCACGCCCAGCTAATTTTTGTATTTTTTTAGTAGAGATGGGTTTTCACCATGTTGGTCAGGATGATATTGATTTCTCGATCTCGTGATCTGCCCACCCCGGCCCTCTGAAATGCTGGGTTTACAGATGTGAGCCACCGTGCGCAGCTGTATTCATTTCTATTAACTTTTGAGATAGGGTCTCACTCTGTCCCCTAGGCTGAAGTGTGGTGGCATGATCTTGGCTTACTGCAACTTCCACATCCTGGGTTTAAGTGATTCTCCCCATCAGCCTCCCGAATAGCTGGGATTACAGGTGTGCGTCAACATGCCCAGCTAATTTTTGTATTTTTAATAGAGACAAGGTTTCATCATGTTGCCCAGGCTGGTGTTGAACTCTTAGGCTCAAGCGGTCCACCCACCTCTGCTTCCCAAAGAATTTTCCCATTATCTTGACATGCAATAAAAATGTTGGGCATTAGCCCCTTGGTCAAGAGTAAAACTCTTTATGATAACATTGTTTCTATGGGAAAATTAAAGTCTATTTATGTTATATTGATTTGAAATAACTTTTACAGAAACTTAACTCACATAAAGGAAAAATTGCTTGTCTTATAGGTCTTTCCTTTGTGTAAACTTACAGGGTATGTGGTCACAAACATTAATGCAGTTTAAAATTGCTTCTAAGTAGTATACCTTTTGATGAAGTTTGTACAGAAGAGGTGGATTCAGAACTTGGAGGCTGGGACATGCCAGTCTGGGGAGTTTGAGGTGGGCTGTGTGGAGCCATATGAAGCTTTTGAGAATTTAAGTAACCAGAATAAATCAGAATTTTTGAAACTATAATTGGGTCATTGAACGAAGACAGGGAGATGTGTTAGAAAACTGGTTTAGGCATGAGATAATGAAGGCCTGAGCTAATGTGCTGGCTTTGGAAGCAAACATAAAGGGGGACAGGGATAAAGGCAATATCTGAAAGGATATAGGATGCTGAATAAAAATGGGGCAGGGAGAGAAATGGTCAGAAGGACTGCAATTTTGTGTTTGAGGGAGTAAGGGTAGGGATTTGGCTTTTCTTTTCTTTTTTTTTTTTGAGACAGAGTTTTGCTCTTGTCACCCAGGCTGGAGTGCAGTGGTGCAATGTTGTCTCACTGCAACCTCTGCCTCCCAGGTTCAAGCAGTTCTCTAGCCTCAGCCTCCCGAGTAACTGGGATTACAGGTGCCCACCATCATACCCATCTAATTTTTGTATTTTTATCAGAGATGGGGTTTCACCATGTTGGACAGGCTGGTCTTGAACTCCTGACCTCAAGTGATCCACCCCCCTTGGCCTCCCAAAAGGCTGGGATTATAGGCGTGTGCCACCGTGCTTGGCCTGGCTTTTCTATCACTATATCTACAGGTCTAAAACAGTGCTTGGCACATAGGAAGTACTCAGTAAATATTCGCTGACAGGATGCAGGGCATTTATATCATCAAAAATGAAATAAAGTTACCCATATGACACTCTCAAATTGATTCCTCAATATTTGTGTATCACCCACGTGACACTCAGTGTGAATATTTACCAACCATATTGTGTGGCTTTTTCTCTCACCAGCAGGCCCAATTTGGCAGACTGATCTTGTAGGATGGTAGCCCTTCATCTTCCTCTTGCAGTGAATTTTAGCCTCCCTAAAGGGGATGTTTACATCCCCTTTACAACTCCTCCTTTATCTTTGGAACAAGAATGTCATTTGCTGGTAGATCTTGCTACTCGTTTCCTTTGTAAAGGCATGAAGAGCAATGTGTTGCGTTAATATTTGCTTGCTTTGTGTGGTGTATGGGAACTGGAAGGAAAGGGTTTACTTGCAAGGAGGAAGCCTAAGGGGCCAGGGCTTATGCCCCAGAAATCCTTCATCAAATAAGGATTTACAGAATACAATGACAGTAAAGAAGGGTAGAATCCCTGTCCTTGGGAAATTTAAGTAGAGGAGGCCAAAATGGTATGGTGAAAAGAGTCTAAACAGGAAATAAATAAAACTCAGGTGACATTGAGCAACTTACAGTTTCCTTGGGTTTTATTTCCTTCATATGTTAAAAAAGAGAGATTATTGGGCTAAATAATCTCTAAGACTCTTTCAAGCCTTAAAGCCTATAATTCTTTTTCTGACCTTAAATACATTGATCAGCTATCATTTATTTTTCACAATCTCTTCTGTCTAGCTTCCTTCTGAATACTTAGCCTGTGTGTCATGTTCCCGCCAGCACTGTCTTTAAACCCCAACCAATATTCTGACTGTGTTCATAGCTTATTGTCATGGCAGCAGGTCCTCCTCATTTATTCAGACTTGATAACTTAGCCTGTTTAAGTTAGGCAAAACATTTGTTGTGTTTGGAACAGCTCGTTTGGTAAGATTGTAAAAGGTGCCCCAGAATTTACTAGGATCTGCCTCAGTCACATCAGCTTGTCTGCCCTTAATGTCTGTGACCCACATATTTATATTCCCACTCTATTTCCTCTGGGTCACAACATTCCACTTAGGACTTGGTGGCTGTGGTTGGCCTTATCAACTCTAGTTTATCACCTGGAATTATTTTTCTTGCCTAATGCCACACGGATCCATAGTCCTATCATAATAAGCATTAAAGAGTAAGCACATGTCTTGTTAGGTGGCATCTCTTCTTGCTGTTAAGGAAGGCCTGAACTTGCTCTCATATTCTTTGTTCAACAGATTTGTTACCAGACTATTGCCTATTCTGTTTTTAAAAAACGATTACAGGGAGGCCGAGGCGGGTGGATCACGAGGTCAACAGATCGAGACCATCCTGGTCAACATGGTGAAACCCCGTCTCTACTAAAAATACAAAAAATGAGCTGGGCATGGTGGCGCGTGCCTGTAATCCCAGCTACTCAGGAGGCTGAGGCAGGAGAATTGCCTGAACCCAGGAGGCGGAGGTTGAGGTGAGCCGAGATCGCGCCATTGCACTCCAGCCTGGGTAACATGAGTGAAACTCCGTCTCAAAAAAAAAAAACAAACAAACAAAAAAAAAAAACGATTACAGCATTTTTCCTCTCTGAGAAAATTCCTTGATAAATACATACAGGACCGTTGACATCAGATTCCTATGTGTTTACCAAATTTGAGAAGTGGAGCTTAACGAGGAGGGCATGGTTTTAAGCTGACAGTGTAGTACTGGCTATAAAATGCAGGGGAAGGCTGGGAATGGTGGCTCATGCCTGTAATCCCAGCACTTTGGGAGGCTAAGGTGGGTGGATAGCTAGAGCCCAGGAGCTTGAGACCAGCCTAGGCAACCTAGGAAGAAACTATCTCGATAAAAAAAAAATAAATAAAATACAGGTGAAGACCAAACTAGAAAGCAGGGCCTGAGCAGAACTTCTAAACTTTGTTTATAAATTCAGTAGTATTGAGTCTCTAAAAGAAAACACTGTCTTTGAGAATAACATATAATTGTTTAGTGATACCATATACCCAAAGGGAAGTACTACTCCGTTTTTCATTGTTGTTGTTTCAAATGCTTGGCTTACTGTCTGGAATTAGTAGCTATCTCATCTGGATATTTATAGAATTCTAGTGGGAGCTGCTAATGAACCCTTCATTCAAATCCAAGGCTAACCAAGACTTTCAATTTCAGAGCTTTTTTCCTAGGAGAACTGATTTAGAAACTTGGAAAATGCATTTCTTTACAAACATGGCATGAACTTTCATAATATATGGACAAAAACAAGTCTCATTAAGGCTGAATGCCTTAAAGGGTGACTACTTGGGTAACTCTATAGTCGAGATGGAACCCACCCAGGCCAAGTGCCTGTGACTGGGGTAGATTTAACTACTGTCTCATCTCATTCAAGTTCACATGTTGCTCAGGGCTTCCATTTCATGACCCATTGCTCCTTTGGGTGTCATGACTTACGAGTTTCTTGGGAAGTCCTCAAGAGGCAGTTTATTTGGGATTCAGTAAGCTTTTGAGGATGAGTAGATAGATGTCCATCTGTTAGATGCTGCAAGGGTGATGTGTAGGTTTTTGTCAATGGTGGACCACCACTCTATAGCTCCTTAGCATGGCTGATATGTGGTTTTCATTAGAATAGTGCTGGGTGGTTGATGAGTATTGGCTCAGCTTCCACACAATTCTCTGGTATTAGTTATCATGTACTTCTTCCATGTCTATCCCTCTTCTTTACCAGCAAAGTCACCCACTACCACCATTTTTCTTTTAATCACAGCTCAAGTGATCCTCAGTTAATTGGGAGATGGAAAGGGGATAATTTGCCTCTCTCTCTTCTGTTTCCAAACTATTATTATGATATAAACTCCATGCCCTGCTTATTTCTTTCTTGCTGTAGCTGTTCTAATTCTCTGTAAGGCAATGTGGGTGCCTCAGATTGAGTAGGATAGGGTCACTCCAAGGAAGTGCAGTACATTTTTTTAAAAACCACAAAGATTAGGTAGGGCGTGGTGGCTCATGCCTGTAATCCAAGCACTTTGGAGGCCAAGGTGGGTGGATCACCCAAGGTTGGGAGTTAAAGACTAGCCTGACCAACATGGTGAAACCCTGTCTTTTAAAAAAAAAAACAAAAAAAACACAAAGATTAATATTTCAAGATACGACTTTACTATATATCTCAATACAATAATTCTTGGAAGGGATTCCTTGACTTGGAATTTTATAAGGATGTCAAAAGTAATTGTTGAAACCGTCAAATGTAGATTGTCAAAAGAGGCCCTCCTTTAGTGAATGATTAAAACCTATGTCTTAAAAAAAAAAAAAAAAAAAAAACAAAGAGGCCCTCTTTTGTAGAGGCCTTTCAGGGGTTCTTACATCCCTAAGAAGTTGAGGAGAAACCATAATTTGTGTGGCTTAGAGAAGAGATTAGGTAAGTATCCTGTTCCTCTTGTTACATGTGGTCCAGAGAATCCTCTTCTAGACACTGAGTCCTTTATTGCTAACTCCTGTCTGATATGGCTTTGATTTGTTACCTTGCCTAAATCTCTCCAGAATTGGAGGAAGGGCTTGGTGGGAGGTGATTGGATCATGGGGGGTAGATTTCCCCCTTGCTGTTCTTGTGATAGGGAGTTATGATATTTGATGGGTTAAAAATGTGTGGCACAATATGTGTGGCACTTCCCTCTTCATCCTCTCTCTCTCCTGCCACCATGTGAAGAAGGTCCTTGCTTCCCCTTTGCCTTTTGCCATGATTGTAAGTGTCCTGAGTCCTACCAGTCATGTTTCCTGTTAAGCCGCTGGAATTGTGAATCAATTAAACCTCTTTTTTTTTTTTTCTATAAATTACCAAGTCTAAGGTAGTTCTTTATAGCAGTGTGAAAATGGACTAGTACACTGCCTTTATTCGTGCATTGGCTTAAGTTTGGCAGTAAGCCCAGAGCCTTTATCAGCTGATTTCTCTGGGATGTTTCACCTCTTTGTAATGCTCTGCCAGAGCTGGCAATGGATATGCGACACGGTTGTCTTTCTAACGGGCTCAGTATCAGTGTCTGTGTCCTCCTTAGCAGATGAGTTCTTTTTGAGGGGTCAGACCGTTTTGTTCCACTGTGGTCATGAGAGAGAAGTTTTAGAGGTTTTTCAGTCACTGTCTCGCCTTTTTCCCCCGATGCATATTCTACTTATGTATGTCTCACCGTTCTTGAAGTCCCCCTTGTGGTCAGTAACATAAGACACTGGCGTCGAGTGGTGCCATCTCAGCTCCCTGCACCCTCCACCTCCCGGGTTCAAGTGATCTCGTGCCTCAGCCTCCTGAGTAACTGGGATTATAGGCCCGTGCCACCATGTCTGGCTAATTTTTGTATATTTAGTAGAGATGGGCTTTCACCATGGACAGTGGGTACCATGTAGTGCTCTGGTTGTGAGTAGTTCATACTTCACATTCTCACTGCACTTGGGAGCTTGGTTTATATTATGTCAACTCATATGTGTTTAGCTCTTATATTACATTATAATTGCTCTTAGATAGTTTGATGGACATTTTGCATACCCAGTCAGATGATAAACTACACAAAGGCAGGGATACCTTCCATTAACTTTGAGTCATCCATAGTGCCTGGTACAGGGTTCTATAGATCAAACATTTCTATTCTTAGTGATAACAGCCTGACATGAAGCATTTACTCATTCTTCTTATTGGTTGAAGAGCTAGGACATGAATAAAGCAGAGCTTAGGAGTTTTGGAGAATGTGATTACCAACTCAAATATCTAGCAAGATGTTTCTTAGCAATTGTCTGGATGACAACATGATGATCCTGATTTATTACTGGTTTGCTTTAAATACCACTTAGGAGATAATAGCAATAAATTATCTGTACTTACTATTGACTGGCTGCCTATTCATCTCTTCATTCCTCCTGGATAATGTTATTGGCATTCACAAAAATTACAATATGTAAAACATGCATGGTCTCTATTTTATTCATACGATCCATTAGGCCAAGAAACTTGCCTTAATAGTGTTCATATTTCCAGTGCCTAGACTAGTGCCTAACTTATTATAAGCACTCAGAAAAAATTTTTTCGGATGACTCTTCATCCTTATACATAATGCTAAGTAGGGCTACAGGCCACTAGTTCTTTGAGGTGCTGAGAGTGTGCTGGTTTTCAAAATAGAATATTAGTTTTTCTCAGACTTCTGAGAGTTTGTAGTCTTCTAGGTACTCTATATATTTGACCATAAATAATCTGTAATCATTATGAAATTCAAACTTATGAAATTCACCAAATGTCTTCTAAATTATTTTTTTGAGACAGAGTCTTTCACTCTGTCATCCAGGCTGGAGTACAGTGGTGTGATCTTGGCCTACTGCAACCTCTGGCTCTTGAGCTCAAGCAATTCTCATGCCTCAGCCTCCTGAGTAGCTGGTTCTACAGGTGCATGCCACCACACCCAGCTAATTTTTGTATTTTTAGTAGAAACGGGATTTCACCATGTTGGCCAGGCTTGTCTTGAACTTCTGACCAAAAGAGATCCATACATCTCGGCCTCTTAAAGTGCTGGGATTACAGGCATGAGCCACTTTGCCCAGTACCCTGTTTTTAAGCTTCTTTGAAATTTTATTGAAAGAGTAAACATAGTTATAGAACAATTAAGTTAGATCTAATATTTGATAATTCAGGCAATGTACACATGCATATATTGGTAAGTATATTTTAGTCAAAAATATTTTTATTGTGAAATATCCTAGAATTACATCACATTTTAAAAATCATTTAACTGACAAATGATTTTTTATTGTAGTAAAATTCAGTTAATATAAAATTTACCATTTTAATCATTTTTTTCTCTACTGCCTGTAAAATTGCAGATTAACCTCCCCCACTTTTTTTAAAGAGGGTATTACTCTGTCACCCACGCCTGAGTGGCACAGAGTTCACTGCAGCCTTGACCTCCTGGTTTTAATCCTTTGCCTTTCAAGTAGCTGGGACTACAGGCACATGGCACCACGCCTGGGTGTTTTTGATTTTTTTTTTTTTTTTTTTTTTTTGTAGAGATGAGGTCTCTCTATGTTTCTCAGGTTGGTCTTAGACTCCTGGGTTCAAATGATCCTCCTGTCTCAACCTTCCAAGTGCTCAGGCTACAGGTGTGAGCCATTGTGCCCAGCCCAGATTAAGCATTTTTAAAGCATACAATTCATTGGCATTTAGGACATTCACATTGTTGTGCAACTATCACCAGTATCTAGCTCCAGAACATTTCATCACCCCAGATGGAAACAGGAGATATTAAGCAGTCACTCCCCATCCTCCCCTACCTACAGCTTCTGGAAACTACTAATCTGTTTTCTGTCTCTATAGATTTGCCTATTCTTGGATATTTCGTATAAATGGGATCATATTATATGTGGCCTTTTGTGACTGGCTTCTTTCACTTCACATGATGTTTTCAAGGTTCATGGATGCTAAGGCATGTCTCCGGACTTCATTCTATTTTAAGGCTGAAAAATATTCTATTGGATCATTATACCGTGTTTTATTTTTTCATTCATGCATTGATGGACATTTCTGTTTTTTTCTATCTTTTGGCAAGTAAATATAGTGCTGCTGCTGTTGTACAAGCATCTGCCTGACTCCCTGTTTTCAATTCTTTTGGGCATATACCTAGGAATGAAATTGCTGGGTCATATGATATTTTATGTTTGACTTATTGAGGAATTCCCCCATGGCTGCACACTTTACATTCCCACCAGCAATGTATGAGAGTTCTGATTTCTGCATATACTCATCAGCCCTTATTGTTTTCTTTCTTTTTTTTTTTTAGATTATAGCCAATGTACAAATGATTTTAAACTTTCTTATAAATTCTTATCCCTCTGTGGGAGCATATTTATAACCCCACATTGCATATTTCTGGGACAGTTTTGATGTTTGATCCACTTGTTCTCTGGGCAGAGGGAGTGTGATTTCTGTAATGCTAACTGTGCTTTCCAGCCGCCCGGCATTGTGTTGTTTGGGTGTCTGGGAGTGTCAGACTTGGAATGCAACTGTTGATTGCTGTGGACAGTTTTCATCTCTGAGGGGAAGATTTACAGGTTTGTGGCTAGAGTGAAGACTGTTCTTGGAGATATTTTTAACCACGTCCAAATAACTCCATGCCAACAAATATAAAATGAGTAATCATTCTTTTTGTTTTGATGTCAGAAAGAATACATTTGTAATAACTCCTCTCTTTTTCTAAAAAGGAGCAGTGTCTTCTTCTGTCAGAAAATGATTTTAGATTGCAGTATTTGGCAAGTTTTAGAGTTTCACTGTCTATTTTATGATATTATAATAACGTTTTCTCCTTTGAAAGATAAATTTACACAATAAGATATGTAAGAAATTGAGTAAAGCAGTAATGTTTAAATACATTGTTATGTTCAGGTTTAAGATCCTGACCTGAATTTTAGAATAAATATACAAAAAAGGTGTTTTTTTTTTTTTTTTTAAGATCATCTAGGGGCGGTCAAGGCTACAAAATGTATGCCACATTTTCAACTGTCAAGGCTGCTTTTAGAATCCAGAGGAGGTCTTTAAGTACAAAGATGTAGAGATGAATAAAGAAAGACAGTGGCCCATTCTTTCTGTTTTTTCATTCTCCCTTAGGGTGTGACTTGGGTGCTTATGTGGTGCTATTAAAAAATATATACTGATTGATTAGGGGATGTGGGTTAAACAGTAGGCTGGTTGGCTGCTATTGACTTTCTCATGTACTTCCCCAAAGAAGCCCATGAGGTAGAAGCACAAATGTATAGATATCATTTTAACACTATACTATACTATTTGGGAAATATTTTAGTTTTATTGGAAAGGAAACATTTATTATTACTATCTCAAAAGATGCCATTCTTCAAAATGCTCTTTACCTGGGACCGGAACAATTACATAAAAAAATTAACGAAAGATCTGTAGGGAATAAAAGGTAAAGAAAGACTGTATCTAATAGTTTTTAGCACATAAACACAGGATTTTAGGTAGCATTATTGTAGAATGATGTGCGTAGTAGGTTTTCAAAAAGTATTTGTAGAGTTAATGAAGGAAATGAATAATTCATTAATGAATAATGAAGAAATAAAAAAATGCTATAAGCTGAACTGAATGGAAATATTTAACTTAAAGGACCAAATAATCCAAAGAGGAATCTTTATTTGTTTCTGTCTCCCAAAGAGCTCTTGTTTCATATTTAGCTATAGTTCAACAATGTTTATTTAGTGCCTTCTACATGCCAGGCACTGAGATGAGGTAAGGAGGTAGTTAGGGAATGAGAGGGATGTAAACAAAGATGTGTGGTAAAAGAAGTACTTCAATGGTCAGAGCAGACAGGAGGATGAAAGAGGAGGAAGATATTAACTTGTCAATGGTGGCATATTAGAAGAAATTAACAACAGAATTGAGCTCAGTTTTGAAGGTAAATGCTTGTTATCAGGAAGACAATGGGCTTGGAAATTCTGGGTAGCCAGAACAACATTGATAGTGACAGGAGGCAGCCAGATTCCTAGGCAGATAGGAGTCCCCAGTGAAACCCCTTCCAGGTCGAAGACCAAAGACAGTTTAAAGCCTGAAAGCCAAGCTACAAGTTAAATCCTTGGACCAGATTAAGAAACTGTCTTCCTGTTTGGTGTGTTTTCCTCTGATTGGTCTCCACCTTTCACCTAATTTACCCTTTTCTAATTGGTTTTCTACACTGTGGTGCCCACCTTTGAGTGGTGTCTTTGCTTTAACCTTTTTTGCTTACTCATAAACCAGTCAGCATGCACTCCCATTCTGAGTCTATAGAAAGCCCAAGACCCAATTACACAGGGAGAAACCAATGGACTGTGGGGGCAGGGATACCCTCCCCCCACCCCACAACCCCTCTCTTCTGAGAGCTGTTTTGTCACTCAATAAAATCCTCTGCTCTCATCACCCTCAGTCATCAGTGTGACACCATTCTTCTTGGATGTGGGACAAGAGCTTGGGACCCACTTAGCACTGGTACTCTGAAAAGCTGTAGCACAGGCCCTTTGCCCTTGCCAGCGGAGGGCAGCCACCCCAGGCAATGGAGCAAGGGACCGACTGAGCTGCTAACATGCCACCATAAGGCTACAGACAATGGAACTAAAATAGCAATTATCACACTCCCTCTGAAGCTTCAGGGTCACTGGCAGCTGGGCACTGCCCCATTCTCCTTGAGGTAACACCTGGCTTGGCCATGGGCCCTGCACAGAGCTTGCTCCTGTGTTGGTCAGAGTGGCTGGCCGGGTCCCACACTCACTCACTCAGATGCTGCCTCCTGCAAGGGGCTGAGCATGGCAGGCCATGAGTAGAGGGAGCACCCCTGCTGCGAGTCCAGCAAAGGGGCCGAGAAAAGTCCTGCTTCAACATGGCTAAAATATGGAGGCATGAACTAATATAGTGTGCTCAGGAAGTACAAATAGTTTGGCACTGGTGGTTCTGAAACTGTAAGGTTTGAGGAGAAATAGGGAAATATGAGAATGAAAAGATACTCCAGGCCTGTGTCATGGTGGCTTTATATTCCATCATGAGGGCCTTGGAATTTGGAGAGCCATTCAATTGCTTTAAACAAAGGACAACTGAGATTTGAAATTCTTGTTGAGAGTTTTTTGTGGAGCAGTGTTTCTCCCAAGATCACGTACATTAAAATCTTCTGTTGTGCTTGTTAAAAACTCGAGCCCTGAACTCTCCTGGTGTAAACTAAAAACAAAATTCGAAGCCCCTTGACCATCCCAATAGACCCTTCCTCTTAGCAAGGCCATTCCAAAGTTAAATGGAAAAACTAGTTTTAGGCATGATGGGAAGAGGGGGTTGAAACGCCTCTCTTTTGGAATTACTGTTAAAACAGACTTTTTAAGTCTGATAAGAAACATTTACAATTATTCTGGAAGCTTGCTACCTGGAGGCTTCACCTGCATGATAAAACCTTGGTCTCCATAACTCCTTATCTTAACCCAGATATTCCTAAGTCTTTAGACAATAACCTAACTATTTCAATGAATTGATGCCAATCAGTAAGTCTTTGAATCCACCTATGACTTGGAGGCCCTTGCTTCCAGTTAATTGTCCTGCCTTTCTGGACCAAACCAATATACATCCTACATGTATTTTATAGATGTCTCATGTCTCCCTAAAATGTATAAAACTAAGCTGTACCCTGACCATCTTGGGCACATGATCTCCTGAGTTTTGTGTCACAGGCCATTGGTCACTCATATTTGGCTCAGAATAAATCTCTTCAAATATTTTACAGAGTTTGACTCCTTTTTTGGCCATGTGACTGATTGCTGGCTAATGGAATGTGGGTGAAAATGGTGTTTTCTACCTGTAGGCTGTGTGATCTTCCATGCTCTGAATCTAAAACATTCTACATATCTACCATGCTTTTTTTTTTTTGTCAACACTGGATTTACTGAATCAGAATTCCTGGTGGAAAATTTTGGAATCTGCGTGTTTAACCTTCCAAGAGGATACCCTTGCACCTGCAGTTTCAAATGCACTGCTCTCAGGGGTAGGGGGTTGAAAAGGGGGGCAAGACTGAATACAGAGAGGTCATTTAGGAGGTGGCGTCATACTCCAGGTGAGAAAGTTTGAAGCAGTGACAATGGGGCTAGAAGATAGAAGATGACAAACTTGAGAGATATTTTGGGGATAAAATCACATGTAGTTGGTGCTTGGATAGACTGAGTGAAGAAGAAGGTTTCAAGCCAGATTTCTGTCTTAATTGTCTGGGTGATGCATTAATAGTTAAAGTTTTAATAAGTTATAGTTTTCCTTTTATAATTTAAAAAATTTGACACATTCCTAAATTTGATGATGATTGTTTCCTTTCAGGACCATATCATTTGTTGTTGAATTTTATGGTAGAAATAAAATGAAAAAAAGTCGCTTCATTAAGATCTTTTATATTCAGCTTGTCAGGAAAACATTTATTTATTGTAGATCCCAAAGTACCTATTTGCCTCTATGAATAAAATGAATAAATAGCTTTATTTCTGATATTTCTGGGAGAAATTACACTTGTAAGACTTAAAGTCTAATTCAGCATACAACCAAAGCCATTGAAAGTATCAGCCAGTGAGCTGGAGACACAGCAAGACTTAGTAGATTGATCTTTCAAGTCAGGCAAAACCCAACAAAATTATTAAATATATACATATGTCTCTGTCACTGTCCCTTTTCCATCTCTTCCTTTCTGGTCCTGTCCTGAAGAAGAGACTCCTAGGTACTACTTGTATCTGTTGTTGTTAACTAATTCTTGTTAACTGATGTGCTGACAGATAAGAACCAAATGTATAATTCTTTTGGGAATGTGGTGGATATTGTAATGCGCATCCATTTCTGCACTCCCCTACATTTCTCAGACTCCTGTGCAGTTAGGTTGGCCGTGTGACTGATTTCTGGCTAATGGAATGTGGGTGGAAATGGTATTCTCCACCTGTAGGCTGCGTGATCTTCCATGCTCTGAATCTAGAACATCCTGCATATCTGCCATGCTCTTCTTATCTCATTCCTGGTCCTCTAAAATGGCTGCAAACATCTGCATCAGACTTTGCATGAGCAAGTAATACTTTTATCATGTTAGTCTACTGAGATTCTGCTTATTCTGTAACATAGCATTGCTGACTCGGATCAATGCATAGGGATATTCCCGATTTTATGGGTGACTACTGAAGGTATTTAAGTTAAAAATGGATGAAACTATTGATGGAATGGTAGGCATTGAGGTGACTCTTTAGGGATAAAGGAGAACTATTCTGGTACAGACTTGATGTACATCATGAAGATACCCTCCTTGAGCCCTAGGGCTGTTTCTTGACATCAGAACTTATCCTTTAGTTGCCTGGTCCTGCTCCCATCATGTTTTCAGTTTTTTTCTTTTTTTTCTTACTTACAGAGTGGGGTGATTAATACCCATGTGATGGAATTATTGTGGAGATTAAAAGAGATGCCATATGTAAAATGTCTAGACCAGTGCCTAGCACATAGCAGGCGCCAGAGCCATCCTGGGAGAGCATCAGAAATGTGATCCCATAATTAACTTTGTAAATTTCTGATGTGATTCACAGATGGGTGTTATTTACATTAGTGACATCTAGTAGTTTTAAAGTTCTTACTCAAAATTTGAACTCTCTAAATTACAGTGTCACAGGGCTCTTACTACTCTGCCCAAGTTGCTGCATGGATAAGTGTCCAATAAATGGTAGGTAGCTATTGTTGTTTTCCTATTGCTCTTCAAAAGTAGGTGAAAGCAACATTGCCATTGTGAGGATTGTTTGTTCTCCAGGCTTGGGCTGGGGAGGCCAGATCTCCACGGCTAGGCTGTTAGCTGGGCAGTGGTGTGCAACTGATTGGATTGGTGCCAGTCTAACTGACTTGTTTTAAAGGCCAGAAAAACTAGACTGAACCATGGGCATAATAACTATGTGTTCTAATCATGCTTATCCTCAAATTGTTTTTTTCTATAAACAATAGCAGGAAGAGGATCGGATAGGGGTGGGGTGGTGCATTTCGAAAGACCTGAGATCAGACCTCCATAATTCCCAGCTTTGCTGCTGTGTGACAGTGCAGACTTATCTAGCCTCGGTGGCTTCATTTCCTCACCTTTGAAGTGAGAGCGTTAGACTAGAGGATCTTAAGGGTCCTTTCTCTAACCCTTCAGAACCTAAACATAACTGAAGTTCCACATGGCTCAGCCTCTGTCAAAGAATGAATTCAAAGGAATGGTTTGGTATCTAAAAGGTAATTAGGATTCTTCAGATATTTTTTGCAGTCTCTCAGTGAACCACCAAAGAGAAGCATGCATTTTTTCAGAATGGAGTCTTCTTTTTTAAAAAACAGCTTTATTGAGGTGTCATTTACATACCATGCAATCCACCCATTTACAGTATACAATTCAATAGATGTTAGTATGGAGTATGCATTCTTACTATAGAAAAAACATCTTAACATCTACTTTACTGTTATCTTCATTTTCTTTCACATCGATATCAGGTGCTCCCCAAAGCTCTGAATCTCCAACTGTTACCTCGCAATCCCCAAACTCCCTGGCACCCATTCCACATGATTTTCTGGTCTCTCTCCCTCCTTCCTGTTGCCACCTCTCTCAGCTATTTAATATGTACACAAACAGGGACTTGTCCACTTTTCTATTTTCCCTCTATTTGCTCATTATTTAGATTCTGAGCAACAAAAGAGAGTCTAAGAGAAACATGAGCAGGTGAGAAAATTTCCCCATTAGACATAAAAGACGCATGCATGTGAAGTCCCACACCTAGATATTCTTTTAAATTTCTGTGGCCCTATGGGTACACTGTGACTTACTCTCCCACTTCTTCTTCCTCTTGGCAGTTCCAGTCAGCTTTGCCATCGTACATACCAGGAAGTGGAGTGCTCTTGCAAGGCAGGCCTAGAGTTTGAAGGGACAAACCATTGAATTAATTTCTAACAGATTAACACAGATTCCACTTGTCTCATTTGTGCTGTAAAACTGCAAGGCTACAGTTGCATTTGTTTTCTCTTCTACCTAAGATAAGCTGGGGCTCTGATGGTATCTCTGGGATGACATGGGTATGTCTATGCAAGGGCGGGCCTTCCTTGTCTGCCAGAGCAGGCCCCCCCGCCTAATAGAGCCAGGCCAGGCCTCTCAGCTCCCTGGGAAGTCATTCCATGCATTGTGAAAATGTTACCATGACCCAGTTTGTTCCATATGTTGCATTGAATTTCAAACTGATGAAATTGTATGAAATTTCATATTGATAAACATCAATTATTATTAAGTGCCTGCTGTGTTCAAAATATGCCCTATTTTGTGTAATGCATGGAGGTACTCAGCTTCATGTAGTTTTAAAATGGAGACATATATGTAAGCACATAGATATTATCATATTAGAACTAAATAGAAGCTTATCTTTTAGGACAAATTTGAAATCTTTTTTGAAAAGATTGCAAGGATCTTTATAATTGATTAATAATACATTGTTTATCATGATTTTTTTTTGTAATACAGAGACACATGAAGAAGAAAGTATAAAGAATGAGAAATTCTGCTTCCTAGAAATAACTACTGTTAGAGTTTTGATGAACATTCTTTGAGACATCTTGCTTTACATACACACACATATATATTATACATACATAATTTTACATAAATGGATTTATAATATACTTACTATTTGTAACCTGCTTTTTTTTTTTTCCACTCAGCAGTATGTCAGGAACTGGTTTCTCTATTAATAAATGTAGGCCCACATAGTTATATCCAATTGTAGCACAGTGTTCAATTGTATCACCATATAACTAATCCCTTATTAATGGAATTTAAATAATTTCCAATTCTTTAAAACATTATAAGCAATCATTGTGTCCATATATCTCTTAGCGTGCATTCCCTGGAGGTGGAATTGCTAGGTCAAAGGATGTGAGCATTGAAACTTTTGAGACATAATGCCACACTTGGCTCAAAACCAACCCCCTTAATTCAGGTGCTATTGATGTCCTGCCCATATCTTCTTGGCCCACTCTGGAGGCCTCTCAGATGGAACAAGCTTATGGCCTATTGAGTGTCTCTGCCAGGAATATTCACTAGCTGTGGAGCCTATCCACACTCAGGGAAGCATGAAGTGCCGGAAGTGCATGGGGAGTTAATGTGACCCCTAACTACGAAATGATGTGAATTGGTGGATAAATGCTTTAGTTTCCTTTCCCCAAGGTGGGACTACTGTAATGTGTGTTTTATACAGTCCTTAGGAGAATTCAGTCTAGTTGCCTGTAGTACTATCCTGCTCATTAACTCACAAGTTATTTGCTTTCCTCCCTTACTACCTGACTGCCCCACTCCTTTACTGGGGTTCGTGGGACTTTTACTCAAATCCTAGTCTCAGGGTCTGCTTTTGCAGGAACCCAAATGAAGACATCCCTTCATATTATAGGTGAAAGCTGGGGCAGGTAGAATAATGGCCTTTTAAAGATATCCATATCTTAGATTGCAGGAACTTGTGAAAATGTTACCTTACTTGGCAAAAGGGACTTGGCAGATGTAGTCATGTATGTAATCACATCTTAAGAACCTTGAGATAGGAAAGATATCCTGGATTATCTGGGTGGCCCTGATATGGTCACAAGCGTCCTTAAAAGTGGAGGAGGGAGGCAGAAGAAGAGAGTCAGAAGGAGATGTGAAGAATCAGTGATACAATATTGCTGGCTTTGAAGATGGAGGAGGGCCATGAGCCAAGGAGTGTGGGTGGCCTTTAGAAGCTGCAAAAGGCACCAAAACACATTTACCCCTGGACCCTCCAGCAAGGAACCTAGTCCTGCTGACACCTTGATTTTAGCCCAGTGACTTCTGTATTGGACTTCTAACCTACAGTACTGTAAGATAATAAATTTGTGCCACATTTGTGGTAATCTGTTATGGCAGCAATAAAAAACTAACACAAAAAGTTAAACAATACAAGGCAACAGATGCCAGAAGCATCATATGGCAGTGCTTATTGTTCCAAAAGAGGAGCATGAACAATGAGGCTGAGAGAAGGATGAAATCATGAAACTTGTTCCTTCCTCTTGAGCATAGGGTGGTTTGTTGTGGGTGTTTAGGGTAGTGGCTCAAGGACCACTAAATATAGGCTTGTGGCCAGAAACTCTCCCAACGAGCTGAGGGTTTGTATGAATTTTAATTTACTTGAAAATTCCACCAGGTTTCTAAAAACTTTAGTGTGTGTAAAAATTATCTGGGAAATTAAAAAGTTAAAAAATCATCTGAGGAATTTGTTCAAAATGTAGATTCTTGGATCCCATTTGCCTGAGGTCCTAATTCAAAGGTCTGGAATAAGGTCCAGGAATTTGCATTTAAAACAAGGTTATTCTGACACACATTGCTTTAGGGGACTTTCCTACTAGAAACCCCTGCTCTTTGGCAGTTGTGGGGGAGGTCTATATAACACCCACTTTGTCAGGCAGTTTGTGTAGGTAAGATCTGAAGAGAAGGGAATCACTAGAAATTGTCAATTATTGTATCATGTCCAAATATCCTACTTTTGTTTCTGTTTTGGGGTGTCAGTCACAACAATCATTAGCATCAACTGGAAGCCTGAATGTAATAGATGGGGTGGCCTGTGTCACCAGAGACAGAGCATCTGGGCCCTGGGCCCCTGAGGATTGTCTGATCTTATGGTTGGTTTGCTTACAATAGCATTTCCTCATTTGGCTGATGGGCAAATCATTTTCAGATGACCTTGGAGAGCCAGGGCAGTTCAGCTGTTACTAACTGGAAGCTGCACACTCAAACATTTGGAATATCCTGAGGATTACAGATGTGCTGAAGGATGTCTTGGATTTCCTCCAATGAAGGTTTCAGAGGTCGCCTGAAAAGAATGCTCGCCTCTGCCTCGTGCCTTTTAGAAGGAGGCTCTGTGCTTGTCTAGCTTTATGCAGCTCTCTGAAATGTCAGAAGATAAGAAATGCCTCTCAGCATGAAGGCTTCCAGACACATATGTGACAAGAAATTTGGCATCAGCTTTATAAGTGTCAGATGTCTAGGATAAAGCAATATGGGTATAGTATTTCTGGTGCTATTTTGGTGCCTTGTGCATGAGCCTGCAGCATTAGAAAAACTGCTTTTCAGCTTTGGATGATAGCCTTACTGGCACTCGGCATGCATGTCTGAAAGTACAGTTGGGTTATATTCTAGTTATGGTCACAGCAAGTCACCTAGAGTTGTGATATTGAGCTTTAAGGGGGTGCCCTTGAGGCACATGAGCATTTCACAGCCTTTGACAACTTGAGTGGCACAGCCACAGAGACTGTCATCAGATGGTGCCATATAAGCCTTAATCAACTCTTGCAACACCCGTGCAAAGTTGGTAAACACTCTTATCCTCACTTTTCAGGCAGGGAACTAAAGCAAGGAGAGGTCCAACAGACAGGGTCACGGACTCAGACAGTTCACTTATCTTATTGTTGAGTGATCTCAGGTGAATGAGATCAGAACGAATTTCTACTTTCTCTAACTCAGGGAATGTGTCTCCTGGCGAGAGAGCATTTTTGGCACTTTGTGACTTGCTGAAAGACTTGAAGTTCCCAGTCTGGCTCTGGCTGTTCATTGGTTAAGAGCAAATGCCTGGGGCACTTGGCTTAATGACTGTCATAAGCAGTGTGAAAAAATGTGTAAGAAAAAACAAAATATGGTAATGTAGAGAGGTTGTTATGGCAGTAATATCCAATAGGAATGTTATGTATAAAGTCTGAGTGATAATACAACCCTCTTACCCAAGGTATTTGATACTGGCTGAGGGCTCTTTTATTTATTTAAAATCCAGTGATGAGCTCTGAACACCATAGCTTAAGAAGATAAAAAAATACTTGCAGTGGAGAGTTTCCTGAATGATTCAAAAGTGGAAGTAGAAGACCCATGAGAAAAGATGACAGCATTGTTCTTAACTTGTGGAAAGAAAGTTGATGGAAAATTATGAGGTCTATAAATATATCACAAGGTTTTTAGAGAAGACAAATTAATTTTCCATTGATGACAAAACTTGAAAAAGTGGGTTTATCTTAGAGCATAAAGGATTGCAAGAGTCATAGGAAAGAATCTTTTGGTGTTAAGAATGGTTAAAAACCAGACTAGGCTACCTAGAAAGGAATTCCCCTTTTCTGAAGATCCTTAGTAAATAGGCTAAACCAGCCAGGCATGATCAAGGTTAATGATGTCAGCTGGTGTCTCTAGTGCCCCAAGGTGGGCTGCCTGGTAGTGATGGTGGTAGGATTACTTTTCTTTCAACTTTTTAGTTTGAAATAACTTTAGATTTACAGAAAAGTTACAAACTAGTATAGAGAGTTCCCATATATCCTTCACCCAGCTTCTCCTGATATTAGCATTTTATACAACCATGATCAAATGATGCAGTGATCAAAACCAAGAAATTAACATTGCTGCAAAATGGTGGTAGGAGCTTTGAGGGGAGGCAGAATAGGTAAGAGTGTGGACTTTCACAATCCTTCCATGGGGCAGACCGCTTTTATTATTTGTTTATGTTGGAACTCTGCATACTATTTTATTTAAACAAATAGTTCCATTGCCAGAATTTGAAAACCATATTTAGGAAGAGAGATAGTTAAACTGACCTCTACTACTAAGATTTTGTGCTTTTGATAATTATATCATTTGTCAGATAATTAGAGGGTAAATGTGTTTGGTAAAGACATGTATGGACACAACATAATGCTACATATACATTTTGTTCATTTCTTTATTCAGGCTTGTTCTGCCATAAGCAGGTTATTGATACTTGCTTGCTCTCCAGCACCAAAAACCATGACTGGCACATAGTCTATGCTTAATTAACATTTGTTCAATGGAATCAAATTGGCATGTTCACCCTTTTCTCATTTCTTCACATGCCTGGCTTTTTATTTAAATATCTGTATAGGCCTTCCCTAACCATCCAAACTAAAATAACCTTTTTCTATTATCTCTCACTTTCTCTCTCTTTTACCTGGCACTATTTTGTTGTTATTATTCAGAGCACTCATCATTATTTGAAAGATGGCCTATTTGTTCATATGTTTGTTAAAAGTGTATGGTCTGTCTCCTGCTAACAGTAAGCTCCTTGAGGACAATGACATTGTTTTGTTGAATCTTTATTGATTCTAGGGAATGGTATCTGGTACCTGAAAGTTTATATGAAATATCTGTTGAATGAATGAATGAACGAATGAAGTCATGGTCACGTATACTTTGAAGATAGAAATAAGTCAGCTTCAGAAAGCTTCACTTAAACATCTTTGAATTAACAATTTGCATATATGGAAATAAAATATGTGATTATTTTTTCTATTAGAGCATTGCATTTATAAATTTCCTTTTGCCTTTCACTGATGTAAGAAAATTATTTCTTATTTTAATCTCAAATAGTGATCCTGCAGCCAGTAACCCCTTAGGAGTATTTCTGAAAGAAAAAGGATAAATTGTATGAAACTCTTTGAGCTCTAAGAAAGATGATAACTACATTTGAGATAGTTGTATTGTCATGATTAATTAGTGTTATACAAAAGTGAGAGACTTACACAGCCCTGTTGGTGTCATGGGAATCACAGTGTCTACCATGTTAATAGGAAGCTTCCAATTAAGTGAATTAAAATAATTTAAAATGTTACACACGTGGGCATCCTACAGTATGGCAACTGGCACATTTCTCAGGGCCACCCTCATCTATTCACAGAGAAAGACTCAAAATGGTCATGTTACCTGTGTATGTGTATGTGATTAAGGTACCCCAAGAATATCTGCTATTAAATTGTTTTGTGTGTATATAGGCAGCAGAGTGGCACAATAGAAGAGTGCTGGGCTCCTACAATATTTTGAGCACAAAGGCAAATTTAAAAAAAACCACCTCATCATGACTCAATTGTGAAAGATTTCAGAGAGGGTGATTTAGGGCAGCTCAGTCTGGAGCTCTATGCTTTCCTCATGGCATTTTAGGCTTAAGAGCTGGACAGAGGTTTCCAATTAGTTTCTGAGTGTGGTAGGCAGAATAATGGCCCCCCAGAGATATCATGTCCTAATCCTTAGGACCTGTGAATAGGTTACATGGCAAAGGGGATTTAAGTTCAGATAAAGTCAGTGTTTCCAATCAGTTGACCTTGAGATTGGGAGTTTTTCCCAGATTATCTAGGTATGCCTAATGTAATCACAAGGGTCTTTAAAAATGAAAGAGGGAAGCAGAAGAAAGTGTGATGGCAGAAGGTTGTGAGGAAGACTCAACCAGCCTTTGCTGGTTTTGAAGCTGGAATAGGATCATGAGCCAAGAAATAAGGACAGCCTCTAAGAAGCTGGAAAAATCAGAAAATGGTTCTCCCCTAGAGCCTCCAGAAAGGAACATCATCTGGCCAACACCTTGATCTTAGCCCAGTGAGACTCATTTCTACCTCTGAGTTTCAGAGCTGTAAGATAATCGACTTCTGTCATTTTAAGCCACTGAGTTTATGGTAATTTGTTACAACAGCAATAGGAAGCTAGTATACTGAGCCTCATTCATACCCCTGTGAGACTCTTTTGCATCTCATCCCACCCAACCCACTGAACTCTCCAGCACTGTCTTTTGCTTGCGTCAGATTGATTTCCTCCTGCCTTCCACATACATTATGCTCATTCTCACTTCTTAATTGTTCCCACTTCTATGAGTTTCTCTGGTTGGGAAAGAATTTCTCCCTCCTGCTAGTATAAATTTGTGTGGACACGGTTTCTTCTTCCCATAAACTGCTAGACTAATCTTGATCACCTCAACTCTTCAGGTGATCAGATGTTAAAATATTTCAACCAAAATGGACTAAATTTCTGACATGGGCTAACACTGATGTCATGAAGATGAGGAGGATTTAAAGGCTTACTTTAGTGGACATATACCTTGACTAGTTGAGGAAATATAGACAAAAGCACTTTCAAAATAGTGTGCTGTATGCTAGACCTGAAGTGTGTTTAGGGTACTGGAGGAAGGAAGAGAAAGGATGCCTGATTGCGTAAATCGGGGCAGGTATGAGAGTCACAGATTGGATTTAGGTAAAACCTTTCAGGTAAGAGGATTCCTGGGTTGCCTTATGAATGATGAGGAGTTTGTGAGGCAACACAAGAATGGGAAGGGCTACTTCAGGCAGAGAAAACAGCTAGTTGAAAGGTGTAAGATGTGTTTTATGCAGGGACTATAAGTTGTTTGGCATAACAATAGAGAGTTAAGAGGAAAAGGACAAGAAATCAGGCTGGAAAGAGATAGAAGGCAGATATCAAATGGTTTACTAGGTCAGGCTATGTAGTTTGTAGATAGTAGGGAGCCGCTGAAGGATTTAAGTGATAACATGATTTGCATTTTAGGAAGATTCCTCCGATTGCAACAGGGAGAATGGATGTGAAAGGGTTGAGCCTACAGGCAGAGAGAGAACTATCGGGTGGCTATAGTCTAGAGGAGTAATCAATAAGGCCTGAACTAAGGCATTGATAGGAGATCAGGAGTGGGGAATTGGCACAAGAAGTACTTAGGAGGGAGGAGCAACAGTAAGGAAGCCATGGAGTGAGTGGTGGTTCCACTCTTTGAGATAGGAAAGTTGATTTTATGAGGAAATAGGTATTTAGTTAAATGTTGGATTTAAAGTACTCACAGAGTATAAAGATGGACACGCCCAGCACACAGTTGGTGTCAACTTCAGGAAAAGTGTTTAGGATCTAGACAATTTTGGAATCATTAGTATATAGGTGAGTGTGCAAGAAGAGAAGAAGGCAGAACTATGTAAATATGTGGGATTGGAGAAAATGGTTGAGGAAGCTTGAGGAGACCCAGGAGATAATGGTGTCCCAGTGTCTTAGTTTGGTCTGCTATAACAAAAATTCCATAGACAGGTAACTTCCACAATTTATTTCTCACAGTTTGGGAGCCTGGGAAGTCTGAGATCAAAGTGCTGGCAGATCTAGTGTCTGGTGAGGGCCCTCTTCCTGGCTTGCAGATAGCATTCTTCTCATTGTATCCTTACAAGGCAGAAAGAGAGAGAAAGCTGCTCTTTTGTGTCTTTTTATGGAGGCACTAATTCCATTCAGGAGGGCTTCGCCCTCATGAACTAATTGCCCCCCAAAATCCTCACCTCCTAATACTGTCACCTGGGGAATTAGGATTTCAACATATGAATTTTGAGGGGACAAACTTTCTGTCCATGATACGCAGGAACAGAGAGAGGATAGAGTGACAAGGAGGATTAAACAGCATGGAAAGCCACTGAGAGGTGAGGTGCAATGACAAAGATTTTTGTTACATTTGTGTGACCTTGTTGAAAGAGTTTCATTGAAGTCATGTGAGTGAACATTAGAGTTTGAGAGTGAATAAGAGGTGAGGAAGTAGAAAAACTCAAGGTGACCAGCACTTCCAAGAAGCTGGGCTGTGGGAAGTCAAAGGTGGACGGCAATGACCAAGTTAAGAGAGAGTTCAGCAATCTCTGGGAAGTGCTGAGTGGGAACAGCCTTCGAGAAAACACTATTAAAGATATAGGAGAGAGATAGGAAGAGAGAGGGAGAGACGAAGGAGGAATTGTTACTGGAAACAGAAGACAAATAGTCTACTATTGGCGGAGAGTCTAGCTTTCAATGAGTGGAGGATTCCTTTTAACCGAGATGTGGTGTAGGTTAGGTTGTGGAGTGGGAACTGGTTACAACAAGCTGGCTGAAAGGATTTATAATCAGTAGCCACCATATAGGAATTGTGGGTCACTTTTTAAGGGGGACAGGGTTTGGGGAGGAGGGTTGGCAGTGAAGACAAGCTTTAGGATTTGCCCATGAAACTGAGTTGGGAAAGTGAAGTGGAGGTCACTGGAGTCTGAAAAGTCAAGGAACTTTGTGTTTTGGGTGTTGGATGGGTATTTCACATGGAAGTTTATTTTGCCCAAACTGATGTCAGAATTAGAGCGGAGAGGAACTTGGTGAGTCAGTTGATGAAGCTCTCAGTAAGTGCATTCAGGTGGTGATTTTGGTCACCTCTATAATAACTCAGCTTTACTCCCCATAAGGAATTGATGGAAGCCAACCCTGACAGTGTAATAAAGCTCACCAGCTGGTAACAGTGCTTTGTCCGACAACAGTGAGGCGATTGTGGGAAGGAATGGAGGATTGGAGAATTGTTGTATGTGATTTCAAAATTGGCTTATGAGATATGAACTCTGAATTTCTTGTGCTTTTCCAGGAAGAAAAAAAAATATCAACACACAGATAATTTCTTTCTTTTTTTTTTATTGCATTTTAGGTTTTGGGGTACATGTGAAGAACATGTAAGATTGTTGCATAGGTACACACATGGCAGCGTGATTTGCTGCCTTCCTCCCCTTCAGCTATATCTGGCATTTCTCCCCATGCTATCTCTCTCCAACTCCCCACCCCCGCTGCCCCTCCCCTATTTCCTCCCAACAGACCCCAGTGTGTGATGTTGCCCTCCCTGTGTCCATGTGTTCTCATTGTTCAACACCCGCCTATGAGTGAGAACGTGCGGAACACACAGATAATTTCTACCTGTTGGCTGCTGCACCAAAAACTCGCTTAACCTAAATGATAATTCTTGTTTGTTGGAGCCAAGAGTAGCATTTTTGGAGGGTTGAATTTTTGAAGATAAGATTGAGATCTTTGTTCCAAGGGGATCAAAAGAGATAAAAGTCTTTCACTTTATGAACTCTGTATTTGCTTCCTGTGGTTGCTGTAATTAATTATCACAAACTTGTTGACTGGAAATAACAAAAGTTTATTCTCTTATAGTTTTGGAGCAGAAGTACAAATTCAAGGTGTCAGCAGGGTCCTACTCCCTCTGAAGGCTCTAGGGGAAGTCCCTCCTCTCGCCTGCCAGCTTTTGGTGGGTCTAGATGTTCTTTGACTTGTGGCCAGTAGCTCTAAACCCTGCCTGCTTCTTCACAGAGACTTCCCTGTGCTTGTGTCTTCTCCTTTTCTGTTTCATATAAGGACACTGGTCATGGGATTTAGGACCCACCTGCATAATCCAGGGTGAGCACATCTCAAGATCCTTAACTGAATTATGCCTGCAAAGACCTACCTACAAATAAGTCACATTTGCAGGTTCTGGTTGGGCACATCTTTTGAGTGGGACCAACATTCAACTCACCACAAAGCCCAAAAGATTTAAAAATTTCTCAGTGAAACTGATTACCTCTCCAAATCTATCTATCTATCTATCTATCTATCTATCTATCTATCTATCTATCATCTATCTATCTATCATCTATCTATCTATCTATCTATCTATCTATCTATCTATCTATCTGTGTTTATGTATTTATTTCAGAGTGCCTTGCCCTTTCCCAGGCAACAGTGTAGGGTACCCATTGCTCAGTAACTAGGTTTTGGGTTGGTGTAGAATTATGTAGAGTCCATGCTGAGAAAACAGGCGTTGTTTTAGATGACAGTAATTCAGCAATGTCTAGCTTCATTGATAGCACACTTAATCTGCTGATTTGGGTTGACCGTTTGAATTTAGGGAGCGAAAGGGAAAAATCTTATAGGGCAGAAACATCTAAGGCCTCTGCTTCATGTATGGCCTAAGCACATGCTGTAAATCTGAGAAAAGTTTTAAGATCTTTGCTTTGCCTTGGAAACTGTAGCTGGCATGATCTAGCAAAATTTACAGAATAGAGATTCCAGTAAGACCTACAGGACAGATCTGGAGCCCTGGCAATGCTGTTCAGGGGACACTAATGTAGTTTGGTCAATGCAGCGGTCCCCAAATCATTCTGTATGCAGGCAGATCAAAGATTGACATGTGCAAATGAAGTGATTCCAACAACATTAACATGCTGATTGCAGCTAAGCGCACTGCTTGTTCAACAATCCTTCAGTAGACTAAAAAATATTTAATTAAAGTAATGGGAAACCAAAAACATTTCTTATTCATGACATTATAAAAATATGTTCCTTGCACCTTCAGCTAATAGTTCTGTATTTGTGATTCCCAAATATATCCATCTAGTCATTAATTCTCATTTGTACTTCTGTCTCAAATTGAAAACTGCTTATAGGACATTTCTAATCAGAAGTTCTGCCATCAAGTCAGTATTTACATGTTCAAAACCAAGTTAATTTTAACTAAGAGCCCCAGCAATCTTTCCCCAAATATCGGTTTCTGTTATTGATGACATCTGTTATTGATATTATAGTCCCAGAGGCTTCCCAATTTGAGAGCAAGTTATAGCAGAAAAAAAGTCTGGAATAACTGTTAGGACTTGGGAGTTTAGTTTAAATTTTTCTGCTCATATTTTCATAATTTTGGTTAATTCACATAACCTTTAGGATCTATTTTCTGATGTGCAAAATGAAGAGCCTGGGCTGGCAGCTAGATGACTCATTCATTTATTCAACAAATTTGTTTTCTGCATCTATGATGTGTCATAGGTTATTCACAGAGCCAGGTGTGGGAATTCAGTGTTGACTGGGCCTGATTCAGATCCTGACATGGTGGATCTGTTCTTGGCTAAAGCTCTCTTGCATCAATCTTTCACTGAACCCCACTGATTCTGCTTCAGCCCTTCCTTCTCTCTCCTGCTGCTGGTCCTTCAGTCAAGAGTGGGGAGGTACTGCGGAGCCCACATCTGGCTCCAGCTCTCCACACTAAGCTGTGCTGCACAGGGCACTCTCGGTGAGGTCGATTTCCTCCTCAAGGATCTGATGCTTGTAGCCGGGTGCAGTGACTCACGCCTGTAATCCTGGCACTAAGCTCAGGAGTTTGGAACAGGCCTGGACAACATGTCTCCACCAAAAATACACAATATTAGCTGGGCCTGGTGGTGCACACCTGTGGTCCCAGCTACTTGGGAGGCAGAGGTGCGAGGATCGCTTGAGCCCTAGAGGTGGAGGCCTCAGTGAGCTGAGATTGCGCTATTGTACTCCAGCCTGGGTGACAGAGTGAGACCCCCACACAACCATCTCAATTAAAAAAAAAAAAATCTCATGCTTCCTTATAAGTGACATCTCAGTTAAGACTGTTGTCAAGGGTCTTCTGTAAACTGTCCTTGTCTTCATGTCTTATTTTATCTCTATTTTGCTTTATGAAACCCCTCTTTGGTCAAGTCAGTCTCCTTATTCTTCCCCCGCCCCACACCTCAGATCTACCTGTCTGCACTTACTGAGTCTCCCTCCTGAGACACTTTCCCCCTACTTCACCTCCTGACTAACTCCAATCAGTGAAAGCCACAGATTCCTGAGGAAGGCTTCCCCAGACCCCACAGGCCACTATCCTCACCGCCTTATTTATCTTCCTGGGCCTGTAGCATGTATTTTGCATATTTTGGACATTTGGCTACAGAGTATTATAGCATCCTTACTTGTTAAACGTCTTATAGCTTCGATATGTTTGGGAGCTCTTATTTCTTCCATGACCTATCCCAGGCCCAGAAACCTGAGAATAGAGGTTAAGACTGAACCCCCTGAGTCAGGCTGCCTGAATACTTAGGATGGCTTCATGTATTCCTAGCTGTGTGACCTTGGCAATTTACTTATCCTCAGTTACATAATTGAGACAGTGATATTGCCTGCCCCAGTTACTCACTAGTTCACATGAGTAGTTATTAGTTATTTACTCTAGTTAATATGAGTAAAGTGTTTAAGACAGATTTTGCTATGTAGTAAGTGATCAAGAACTGTTAGTTACTGTTGTTTCATTGGATTACTGTAAGAATTGAAGAAGATAATTCATGTAAAAACCCTCAGTGTAGTACCTGGACTATAGTAAGAACTTAACATTTTATTTAACAGGTGATGAGGCTTGGTGGAAAAAAAAATGACCATAGTTATTGTATTAGTCCATTTTCATGCTGCGGATAATAACATACCCCAGACTAGGAAGAAAAACAAATTTAATTGGATTTGCAGTTCCACATGGTTGGGGAGACCTCGGAATCAAGGTGGGAAGCAAAAGGCACTTCTTATGTGGCAACGGCAAGAGAAAAAGAGGAATAAGCAAAAGCAGAAACCCCTGATAAACCCATCAGATCTTGTGAGACTTATTCACTATCACGAAAATAGCACAGGAAAGACAGGCCCCTGTGATTCAATTACCTCCCCTGGGTCCCTCCCACAACATGTGGGAATTCTGGAAGATACAAGTCAAGTTGAGATTTGGGTGGGGACACAGCCACACCATATCATTCCACCTCTGGCCCCTCTAGACCTCATGTCCTCACATTTTAAAACCAATCATGCCTTCCCAACAGTCCCCCCAAGTCTTAACTCATTTAGCAATAACCCAAAATCCCACAGTCCAAAGTCTCATCTGAGACAAGGCAAGTCCCTTCTACCTATGAGCCTGTAAAATCAAAAGCAAGCTAGTTACTTCCTAGATACAACAGGGTTACAGGGATCGGGTAAATACAGCTGTTCCAAATGGGATAAAATGGCCAGAACAAAGGGGTTACAGGGTTCATGCACTTCTGAAATCCAGTGAGGCATTCAAATTTTAAAGCTCCAAAATGATCTCCTTAAACTCCATGTCTCACATCCAGGTCATGCTGATGCAAGAGGTGGGTTCCCATGGTCTTGGGTAGCTCCACCCCTGTGGCTTTTCAAGGTACAGCCTCCCTCCTGGCTGCTTTCATGGGCTGGTGTTTCTGCAGCTTTTCCAGGTGCACGGTGCAAGCTGTTGGTGGATCTACCATTTTGGGATCTGGAGGACGGCACCCTTCTTCTCATAGCTACACTAGGTAATGCCCCTGTGTGGGGGCCTCTGTGTGGGGGCTCTGACCCCACATTTCCCTTCCACACTGCCCTGGTGGAGATTCTCCATGAGGGCCCTGCCCTTGCAGCAAACTTTTCTTGGGCATCCAGGTGTTTCCATACATCTTATGAAATCATAGTGGAGGTTCCCAAACCTCAATTCTTAACTTCTGTGCACCTGCAGGCTCAACACTACATGGAAGCTGCCAAAACTTGGGGCTTCCACCCTCTGAAGCCACAGCCAGAGCTCTACATTGGCCTCTTTCAGTCATGGTTGGAGCAGCTGGGACACAATGCACCATGTCCCTAGGCTGCACATAGCATGGGGACCCTGGGCCCAGCCCACAAAAATCACTATTTCCTCCTGGGCCTCCAGGCCTGTGATGGGAAGGGTTGCTGTGAAGGTCTCTGACATGGCCTGGAGACATTTTCCCCATGGTCTTGGGGATTAACATTAGGCTTCTTGCTACTTATACAAATTTCTGCAGCCAGCTTGAATTTCTCATCAAAAATGGACTTTGTTTTTCTACTGTATCATCAGGCCTCAAATTTTCTAAACTTTTATGCTGTTTCCCTTTTGAAATGGAATGCTTTTAACAGCACTCAAGTCACATTTTCAATGCTTTGCTGCTTGGAAATTTCTTTTGCCAGACACCCTAAATCATCTCTCTCAAGTTCAAAGTTCCACAAATCTCTAGGATAGGGGCAAAATGCTTCCAGTCTCTTTGCTAAAACATAGTAAGAGTCACCTTTGCTCCAGTTCCCAACAAGTTCCTCATCTCCATTTGAGACCACCTCAGTTTGGACCTGTTGTTCATATCACTATCAGCATTTTTGTTGAAGCCATTCAGCAAGTTCCTAGGAGGTATCAAACTTTCCAACATTTTCCTGTCTCCTTCTGAGCCCTCTAAACTGTTCCAACCTCTGCCTGTTACCCAGTTCCAAAGTCGCTTCCACATTTTTGGGTATCTTTTCAGCAATGACACACTACTGGTACCAATTTACTGTATTAGTCCATTTTCATACTGCTGGTAAAGACATACCCCAGACTGGGAAGAAAGAGAGGTTTAATTGGACTTACAGTTCCACATGGCGGGGGAGGCTTTAGAATCATGATGGAAGGTGAAAAGCACTTCTTACATGGCAGCGACAAGAGAAAAGGAGGAAGAAGCAAAAGCGGAAATCCCTGATAAACCCATCAGATCTCATGAGACTTATTCATTATCATGAGAATAGCACAGGGAAGATCAGCCCGCATGATTCAGTTACCTCCCCAATGTGTGGAAACTCTGGGAGATACAATTCAAGTTGAGATTTGGGTGGGGACACAGCCAAACAATATCAATCATAATTATTGTCAAATAATTAAAATCTATGAGGTAGCATTATAATGATCTCTATTCTTTTTGTTAACATGAGGAAACTGAGGTTAAGAGAGTTAAGCAACTTGACGAGGTCACATACCTAGAAACTGAACGGAGCAGATTAAACACCCAGGAAGCCTGACTGCAGAATCTGTATTTTTAAAACCGTTATTCCTATGCTTTTTGTCCTGGACTAGGCAGTGTGGGGAAACTTTGATCTGTTGGCGAAAACAAACATGGAATTTCGGTTCACATAATTCGGGTTCCCATTCTGTCTTTACCAGTCACCTGGGCGGGATATTTTATCCTTCAGCGGCTACATTTCCTTATCTGTGAGATGGGGACAGTAATACCTCCCTTGTATGACCATGGTGGGAATTATAGAGGTAACAGAAGTAAAGCTCTCAGCACAAGGCCTGCCCTTTAGTAGGTATTTAATACGTTTTAGACTTCTTTCTCTCCTCTTTGAAAATTTGAGCTAAAAACTATAACTTTTTGTGCTTTTAATTAGCCTGTGATATGGGTTAAAATGCAATGTATGGCTAGAGACACAGCCTGCAAGACCAGGCATTCCATTGCCCTGATTTTATGTTGTTATATATAACCAAACATGGCTGGTATTAAGGACATGTGAACACCTGGCACAACTTATTCACGACCACTGTCAGTGCAGTATTTCTAATTAGTGGAGTTCTTCCTACAAGTTGTGGCACGTCCCAGTAGGGAAAGTCTTTTGCCAAGCAGGTGGGAGTGAGTAAAGAATTTTAGATTGCAAATAGGCTGAGTTAGGAATGCTCAGAAGTGCACATGAGGAGCAGAGAATGCTGGGCCTTTGCACCCCGGCATTTCGGTGAGCCTTTTGAAGGTCTGAGTCCGCTGATGAGCATGCTGCTGGAATTTTCCAAGGATTGTTTTATTTTAGTCTTTGGACTGAGTGTTGGTGATGACACAATCTGTGGTTGAAAATAGTTTGAATAATTAGGTTAGAAGCAACTTAATGTCCCAAGATGTTGATAAAGTCAGCTACTTGGAATTCATCTATAGGAATTCCCTTCCCAAGCTGGATTTCTGAGTAGGCAAGAGTTACATGATATGTTTCCACAGCCAGTAAAAGCAAACATTGGCCTCTTGCATATGTTGTAACCTTCAAGTAGGCAGAACAGAGGTTACACTGTCCTTTTCTTCCTTTTAAAAATTTAATCAAGATGTGTCACCTTACAGAGCAGGTGATCCCCTGTGACTTCACTGCTCCCTCTGAAGGACAACTGCTGGCCAGTGCATCAAGCAGATATGATAAGCACCTCGGGTTTCTATGTGCTTTCCTGTTCTGTTTCCCTTATGAACTCGTTTCAAAGACGTTTCATAATAGAAGCCTATCCCGCTTTACGGGGTTAGTTTAGGAATACAATTATTTCCTACTTAATACTTTTCATCAACATATTAGAAATACTTCACATACATGATATAATGAAAGCAGTTGATTCTTAAGAATAAAACCTTCAAAATAGCTACATGAGAAAAATATGGGTGATTTTCTCAGCTAGATTAGATTAAAGAAGTAGGGCTCTGAAGCTGGATTTAGATCAAATTCTGGCTTGGCCACTTATTAGCTGTGTCATCTTGGGCAACCACTTATCCTGTCTGAGCCTCATAGGGTTGTCATAAGAATTAAATGAGACAAAGTATGTAAAGCCATACACAGTGCCTGGCATGGAATACCTGCCAATAAATGTCTGCTACTTGTATTCTTATAAACATAAATATTGCAAAGATTTGCAAAGTTGGACTCTCTCAGAGGAGAATAAGACAGCATTAGAAAAGCTTTTTAAATTGAAACTGGCCAGGCATATTATTTTGAGGAAACTTGATAAACTGTAAAGAAATTGGTTGAATGGAGGAGACTGGAACTCCTTTCACGCCCCTTGAGTGGCTAGAAGAACCACAAAAGGAAGAAGGAGTGGGAGAAGTTAGTTGATGGTATTGCCATCTCTGTAATCTCTAAACCTGATTGGAGTCCAGTGGAAAGACAGTACTGTAAAATGAGAAAAATTCAGATTAGATTTGCTCAAGGGCCCTCCTTCTCTAAAGTCTGAGGATTCCATTAAATCCATTCATCCAGATATTTGTTGATCACCTACTGCATTTCAGGAACTGAGCATTTTGCTGAGGTTACAAAAATGACTAAAACCTAGTTTTGGCTCTTAAAGCATTTACAGACTAGCTGGAGAGCCAGATATGTAAACAATGGTCTTCAAAATAATAGAGGAACATAAAAAATACCAAGGGAACGCAGAAGAAAGTATGGGTTTTATTTGGCTGTTCCTGATTTCTAAGCAGTTTGCAAATGCAGGTCCATTACTGTAGTAATAATAATTTTTTTACTAAAAAGAGGAGATTTTTCCATATCAAATGAACACATCTGTTGTGTACACACTCTGACTCCGGAAATGAGAGTGAGTAAACACCTTGTACCTTGTCCATAAGAGAATGCAGAAATTGGAAGAGGAAATTCTGGAGGAGACTCAGATCATCTTTTCAATGTGCCTTCTACTTCATTAGGGAAAGAACTTCGGCAAGGTCTTGCTGGGATTTAGCCCCCTGACGTATAGAAGATGACACTTGCTGACGGGAGGAAATTGAGGAGTCAGCACAGAGGAGGATGGTGTTTGCACACAGAGATGAGAGGAGTGCAGCTTTCACCAACAGGGGAGGTGGGCACATTCCTAACCCCAGGGAGTATTCCATGCCAGACACAGAAAGGGGCAGCTCAGGCATTGTCCCAGACCCCTCCATGTCTCCTCCAAACAAGGAGTCCCCCAACTCCAGTTTAGGAAGTTAGCAGCTCATAAAAGATGAGTTGATTTAGAGTCTTTCCCTGTGAAGAGGCTTGGAAGAGCCATGGGTTCAAAGTCTTTCAGATAAACCAACCACTGGGCCCCTGCTGGGAAGTCATCAGTGTTTGAGGGTCACATCCATTACTTTTATAAGGACACATGCTTTGTGGACTTCAAAATAAATACAACTTCAAATGTGATGACAATCCAGCAGCTGTGTAGATGGTTGTGTCCTTGTGAACTGTGGACAGAAGCTGAAGTGGGCAGGAGTCAGGGCAGCTTTCTGGACAGCAGCTTAAACCTGTGAGTGTGTTGCTGATTTTTATGTTAACTATAGCACCATTGAAAAGGTCTCAAGTTTTCCAAAGTGTGAGAGAGGCACCATGAATTAGTGGAGAAAACTGGGACTTTGGACAGCCATTGTCTATTCTTTTGTATAAACAAATTAAGTCTGGGTAAGTAACTTCTATGAACCTGTAAAAATAGCGATAGCAACATTTACTTCAGTGTTTGTGAATATTAAACTATATGATAGGGCCTAATATAATGCCTGTCAAAAAAGGATGCACTTTTAGGGTTTCCCAGCAGTTATGTCAGCTAGTCATTAAATGATATGTTAGGGCATAACTCTAGTGATTTATTCTCAGGGTGTAATATAATAATAATAATGAACATTTATTGAGTGTTTCTTACGTGCCAGAAACTATACTAGCTGCTATGTTCCTTATTGCATCCACTCTTTGCAATAAGCCTCAGTTGTATCATCACCATTTTACAGATAAGGAAACTGAAGCTAAGACAGGCTCATTAATTACCATAGTTCACAGAGTTAGTGAGTATTAGAGCCAGAATTCTCTCCTAAGTGGTCAGACCCTGGAGCACATGTGTCTAATCACAAATATCATGGCAAATGTGGACTTGGTAGGTGAGGACACCAGGACTGTGGCTTTTTTCTTTGCACTGTGAGGATCACTGTGTGGCTGGGGTCAAGAGCGTGGAAGGGAACCATTTTGGCATTTGGTGGGTACCATTTTGGCATCTCGTAGGTTTATAGGTTTGTGAACACTAGGCACACAATTTTAGGCAAGGAATTAGGATCTTCATGGACTGGCAAGGGGTTGAATTCTATGACTTTAAGTGTAGTGTAAAGGGAAGGCAGAGAAAATGCCATTCTGTGGTCACACAAGTGACAGCTAAAAAGGTGGCACAAGAGTGGCATTGTTGACGTTTTTTGTTATTCAGATCACCACAAGCCAGTTAAGAGGGAGGTACTGTTATCACTGACATGTTATGTGTACCCATAGGCTGAAAACTATAACTTTAGATTTTGGTTTTTATTGCTATAATTTTTTTATACAATAAGAAGCATCTCTCCTTCTCATTGTGTGTTCTCACTGTACATTCACATGGACCAGTGAGAACAGTGGGTCCAGTAACTCAAGGAGGCTGGTTCAGTCTGTCTTTGCAGTCTTATTTTGTCACAGTAGCTGAAAGTATTGCTTTTATTGGAACAGTTAAAATTTTCTTATAATTTAGCCTTTAGTTTGAGAAAGAGACTTGGATTATTCTTTTTCCCTGAACTTGCGTTTATTCATACCAAAGATAGCCTGATAAGGTGGATATTAAACATCTACTTAGTCCTATTGCTACACCGGAGATTGTGTAGGATATGAAGGAAGTACAAGCCACAGTCCTGTCCTCAAGGGTATTTTAAATGTGATGAAAAAACAATCAGAATACTACTAGCTGAGATTAATTGCTGTTTTAAGGATTAAGATCACATCTAACAAAATGGAGTCAATTGAAACACTTTATGTGGAAGCTCATGAAATTTTACTGGCAAAATTATTTTTATGTTTACATGT
Organism: Sapajus apella; assembly: GCF_009761245.1. Classification (NCBI taxonomy): domain Eukaryota; kingdom Metazoa; phylum Chordata; class Mammalia; order Primates; family Cebidae; genus Sapajus; species Sapajus apella. The sequence continues at coordinate 10,572,976 of NW_022436967.1, read as the reverse complement.
CTGAACTCTTGACATTTGGATGTCAGCCTAACTGAATGTTTATGAACAGCAAGTGATGGTTAATAACAATTTCTCCAAAGAGGTTGAAATGTTTGAGAGAAATGAAACAAGCCTCTTTTAAAATTTAACACATTTACTAATAGACTAGATGAGGGGATAAATAATACATAATAAAAGTAGCAATTGAAACCAATCCATGATATTGAGAAGCAAATGGTGCTGAGTTGCCTTTATGCCACCTCAGGGAAGTCATTTGATATCTTTGGATTCAGATGAGAACTAGAACTTTAAAAAGTGTATATTGAAAGCTTATTATTTCCTAGCATTTGCCAACAGATTTACTTATGTCATATCATTTGGTTCTTACAGTAAACCTCTAAGATAGATAGTATTGTAATCTGTATTTTAACCTTGAGGAAATTAAGGTTCACAGACATAAATAAACCTGCCCAAGGTTGCATGGCTACTAAATGGCAAACCCAGAATTCTAATCTTTGAGTCTCTGACTTCAAAACCAACATATTTTTTATTTTTAGTTGTACATACTTATGGAATACAGTGATATCTCATATATAAAATTATACATAGGTACAATGTGTAATGATCAAATCAGTGTGTTAGTCTGTTTTCATACTGCTATAAAGAAATGTCTGAGACTGGGTAATTTATAAAAGAAAGATGTTGAATTGACTCACAGTTCCACATGGCTGGGGAGGCTTCCGGAAACTTACAATTTTGGTGGAAGGCAAAGGGGAAACAAATACCTTCTTCACAAGGTGGCAGGAGAGAGAAGAGTGAAGGAGGAACTTCCAAACGCTAATAAAACTGTCAGATCTTGTGAGAACTCACAATCATGAGAACAGCATGGGGAACCACCCCCATGATCCAGTCACCCCACTCCCTTGACATGTGGGGATTACAATTCAAGATAAGATTTGGGTGGGGACACAGAGCCAAACCATGTAATTCTGTCCCTGGCCCCTCCCAAATCTCATGTCTTTTCACATCTCAAAACCAATCATGTCTTCCCAATAGTCCTGCAAAGTCTTAACTCATTTCAGCATTAACTCAAAGTCCACAGTCCAAAGTTTCATCTGAGAGAAAGTGAATCCCGTCCACCTACAGCCTGTAAAATCAAAAGCAAGTTAGTTACTTCCTAGATACAGTGGGGATACAGGCATTGGGTAAATGCTCCTATTTTAAATGGGAGAAATTGGCTAAAACAAAGGGACTACAGGCCCCATGCAAGTCCAGAATCCAGCAGGGCAGTCTTTAAATCTTGAAGCTCCACAATGATCTCCTTTGACTCCATTTCTCACATCTTGGGCATGCTGATGCAGGGGTGGGCTCCCACAGCCTTGGGCAGCTCCTTCATGGGCTGGCATTAAGTGCCTGTGGCTTTTCCAGGTGAATGGTGCAAGCTGTCGGTGGACCAACCATTCAGGAGTCTAAGGGATGGTGCCCCTCTTCTCACAGCTTTACTAGTCAGTGCCTCAGTGGGGATTCTGTGTAGGGGCTCAACCCCACATTTCCCCTCTGCATGGCCCTAGCAGAAGTTCTCCATGAGGGCTCCACCCCTGCAGCGGATTTATTCTTGGACATTTAGGCATTTCCTTACATCCTCTGTAATCTAGGTAGAGGCTCCCAAAGCTCGACTCTTGTCTTCTGCACACTTGCAGACCCAACACCATGGGGAAGCCACCAAGGCTTGGGACTTGCACCCTCTGAAGCAACTGCTCAAGCTGTACCTTGGCCTCTTTTAGCCACGGCTGGAGCTGGAGCATCTGGGACACAGGGCACTATGTCCTAAGGCTGCACACAGCAGAGGGGACCCTGGGCCTGGCCCATAAAACCATCTTCCCTCCTAAGCCTCTGAGCCTGTGATGAGAGGGGCTACTACAAAGCTCTCTGACATTCCCTGGAGACATTTTCCCCATTGTCTTCGTGATGACCATTTGGCTCCTCGTGACTTTCGCAAATTTCTGCAGCCACCTTGAATTTCTTTTTGGGAAATGGGTTTTTCTTTTCTACTGCATGGTCAGGCTGCAAATTTTCCAAACTTTTATGCTTTTCCTCCCTTTTAAACATAAGTTCCAATTTCAGATCATCTCTCTCAAGTTCAAAGTTCCACAGATCTCTAGGGCAGGGGCAAAATACTGCCAGTCTTTTTGCTAAAGCATAGCAAGAGTCACTGTTATTCTATTTACCAACATGTTCCTCATCTCCATCTGAGACCACCTCAGCGGGGACTTCATTGTCCATATCACTATCAGCATTTTGGTCAAAACAATTCAACAAGTCTCTAGAAGTTCCAAATTTTCCCACATCTTCCTGTCTTCTTCCAAGCCCTCCAAACTGTCCCAACCCCTGCGCATTACGCAGTTCCAAAATCACTTCCACATTTTCAGGTTATCTTTATAACAGTGCCTCACTCTACTGGTACCAATTTCCTGTATTAGTTCATTTTCACACTGCTATAAAGAAGTACCCAAGACTAGGTAATTTATGAAGGAAAGAAGTTTAATTGTTGCACAGTTCCACATGACTGGGGAGGCCGTAGGAAACATGATTATGACAGAAGATGAAGGAGAAACAAGCACCTTCTTCACAAGGTGGTAGGAGAGAGAAGAGGAAAGAAGAAATTTCCAAACACTTATAAAACCATCGGATTTTCTGAGAACTCACTATCATGAGAACAGCATGGCGGAAACTGCCCCCATGATCCAATCACCTCCCTTTCTCAACACGTGGGGATTACAATTCAAGTTGAGATTTGGGGCTGGGACACAGCTAAACCATATCACTTAGCCTATCATCACCTTGAATATTTGTTATTTCTTTGTGCTGTGAACATTAAAAGTCAGCTTTTCTACCAAAGTTAACATTTTTAACCACTTCTTTCATGTATTTTCTGAGGATGGTAGTTGGGAGTAATGTGAGCTTTTTACAGGCAGCAAACCCCAAAGACAGGGTTCCAAAATTCTGAATAATGAAGATTTGATGTCACTCATCCGGAGGTGAATGAAGCTGTTTTTCTGGTCAGCATCAGCCCCCTTGCAAACATCCCACAGGTACAGATGTTAAACCCCATGCCCTGTGCTCAGCCAGATGTGGTGGGCAGAAGAGACTCCTAGTATTAGAAGTAGAATCCAGTGAGAGACCATGGCTGTGCACTGATGAACTACTTAGCCAACTCTCTCTCTGCTGGTGTGCCGTGGCCTTTCAACTCAGATGGATTAAATTTTTGGCAAGATGTACTTCTCAGCCTCTTGTGTTTCTTAATTCAGTAGACTATTTCACAAGCTTAAGAGTTAAAGGCATAATCAACATGTCTCAAAATCAATTCCCTCCTTCAGAGGCTACTGACTGGTTTGTTTACTTTTGGATTTTGTGGATTAAGCACCATTGCAAATAGTTCTTTGAGGGTTTTTTTCCCCATTCTGTGCTTTTCTCTCTCTCCCTGTCCTTCTAATTCTTCCACCATATCATCAAATGCATGTCTTTTCTGTTCCTTCTTGTTATGACCTTTATTCCTGGGGGTCTCTGAGAGCTAGTGTTGAGTGACTTTGTGGGTGCCATCTCATAACCCAGATCCCTGCACAGAGCGGATTTCCTCATGGCCTCTGGAGTGGAGACGTGCTGGAAATGCTAAGCATATCATGCGAGTATTTGACTGGGCTTCCCATGAACATACTTCAAACCAGTAGTCCCTGAGCTCTTGTGGTTCACGCTGGTATTCAGGCCTGAATACAGATCAGACCTCCATGTTCTTCAAGAGGTGTCAGCATTCATGAAAGTTGAATATGAGTGAGCCACTCTTATTTTTGTAATTTCATTTAAATAATATAATTTATTATCATAAATTTACATGTTACTCTACTGCAAATTAAGCCATACCAGGCTTAGCTCCAAGCACAAAGTATACCCCTTGTGAATATTATTCTTTTCATAGAGACTCTTAGGAAGGACATAGATTATATTTAAATATTTTAAGAAGTCATTTATTTTCAGAGAATTCAGGGACTTAACCATTGTGATTATTTGTCCAGTCTTCCCTAAGTCTGACAAAGCAGACAATGTCGGGCTAGATGGGATAGTGTGATTCATTTATTTATTCATCATATTTATATTGAGTACCTCTGTGTTCCAGACCCTGCTGCATGTTAGAGTCGAGGGAGAGTGGAGATGGACTCAGGCCATGTCACTTGACTCCATAGCAGAGTCCAGGTGTTCAGAAGTAAACCCACTTAGCAATGGACACAGGGGGAAATGTCTTTTCCCAGAGTGACTGGTTTGACACTGAGGAGAGATTTATGACTGAAACACAACAGGGCCTGTGGACATTCTGGCTACTCTGGGATCTCCTGCCTTGGGGCCGCCTGCCTGAAGCCATATCTGCCCTCTTTCTTAGGACTGGAGGTTCCTGCAGGTGCCACCACCCAGAGAGCCACCAGAGGGTGCTTTTCTCTTCTCAGGTTATGACTTTTTGAAATGCAGCTCCTCATACTTCTTAAAACTGAGCGTCCCTGGCCCTGGAAAGTTCGGTACATTCCACTGCAAGCTGACAGATTTGATTCTAGGCGAGAGAAAGGCATGAATTAGTGTGTGTCTGTTTCTGTGTTTATTTGTCAAATGTCTGTCTCCAGTGACTGTACTCGGAAGAAGAGGTCTTGTCTTGGTGCTCCTCTCTCTTTCCTGGGACTGACTTCAAGTCTGGCACATGAGGGGCCCTTTGTAAATATTGGTGAGTTTAAAGAACAGATTTTGCTGCAAGTCCTAGCTCGGAGGTTTTCAAGTGTTCTGCCCATCAGAATCATCCCGGGTCAACTCACCCTCAGATTCTTAGTAAGTCTGGGGTGGGGCTGGGAATGTGATTCTGGGAAGCCCTCTTGTTCTGACTTGAGGACTGCTGCCCAGCTGTTCCTGCCCTGCACACGGCTGCTCGAGTGTGAGAAACACATCCCTGCTTCCTGGGCCTGCCACCGCGAGCCCTTCAATGTGATCCAGAGAGACTTCCCACCCTCCCCTTCGTGTTCCTCTTCTCATGAACATCTCTTCCCGTCACCCAGTCCTAGAGGGGGAGGGAAATGTACCCAGAGATGCCTTTACCTGCTGGTCCTGAGAGGGTACCTGGGAGGACACCTGCAACATAACCAGGTCTTGGTTCCCCCCGCCCCTCCACAGGGTCGACCTCTTTTGCAGGCTGGTACTTAGGGTGCCACCTGCTTCAGCGACACTTAAACAAATACTTAAATGAGCACAGATGCTAGAAACCACTCTGAAATTGAGGAGGGCCTGTCTCATACAACAGACTTATAATATTGCCTCCTGAGAAACCTGTTTTTCAGTCTTTTGCAAAGAAGATGCATGTGCATCATGATGACTTTGGTGGAGAATAACTTTTGAGCAAGAGGAGTCCTTTTGTTCTGTGGTTCGGCCTTGCTGGAGCGGTGTCAGTTGTATGAAGACCTTGCACAAACCTGAGCTAGTGTGCACTTCATGGGGTGTGTCTGTGGACACATTAGTCAATCTCTTTGAGTCTTACTTTTTTTCACCAGACTGGAGAATGATGTCCACTTCACAGGGTTATATGCAGACTTGCTTTAGTTAGATGTAAAATTGTCAGTTCATATTCAATGGCAATATAAGAAATAGCTTTTGAAATGTGTATTTGAAACTCTATTTGCGGATGTTGTAGAGGGAGTTGTTTTGTCCATCATGTATGGTTCCTCTCCACTGGAGAAATGCTTATTTGGCCTTTGTACTAGGAATAGTTTCACATCTCTTGCTGTGCTTTAATCTTATGGACTTGCTGATTTGCATAACTGACTGGTTTTCTTTCTTTGAACTAGCTGCTAGAAAGCCTAGAGCCAAGTGTGTGGTTCATCAGTATCAAGTGTGCATGTCATTGTGTTATATGTTTTTGGCCTCATACATGGCACCGTTTACACTGTTGCAATTTTTAAAAATTACTCTCACTTTTTATTTATTATATTTTTGTAGTTAGGTATTTCTCTAAGCTGCTTTTTATGTTTCTGAAATGAGACAGGATAAAAGAAAAAATAAATTTGTTACTGAATAAATGAGCAAATACATTTAAAGCAGCTTTCCCAGTGCCTAGCCAATAGTAAATATATAACATAGAGGTTCATTGTAATCTTCCTTGTAACTGAGTCTAATTATCCTTTATGGATCCCAGTTAGACTCTCATGGATTATGTGGTAAAGTGATTCTCACAAGAAAAGGTTTCCCAACCTGGAAAGGTGTTACTGCATTAGGACATAGCAGGAATAACTCTAAAACAAGCTGAGAGCCCAAATGGCCCAATCTCTGCCTGGAATTTCCTATAAATGTGCCCAGCCTAAACCAAATATAATTTAAGTGATTTTAATCTTTACACAAGCCTCTCAAAGCACATTAAAGGAGTACTTGTTCTTCTCTGCCAGTCACACATCATAAAGCCTTCTTCTTCTCCTTTATAATTCTTTATCAATCACTACTTCCCAATGTGTTTACTGACATCCCCTCTTGTGCCCGGCATCTCCCAGCTCTTTATTATGTAGACTGACCTAGCTTCTCTGGTTAGTCTCCCTGTTTTCTCACACCTCTCTGGACTTCTTATCCATTCTCTGATTCTGTATCATAAAAGATTTATGAACTGGGCTGACAAAGATAATTCTACTTGTGGGTGGATTGGGGAATTTTCACATGCTAATAAATCTTCTCTGTCATCTAGGAAACAAAGGGTAATGAATGCTGCGTGGTAGAAGAGGAGAGAACTCTGGCATGTGGCTTTACGTCAGGAGGACACACTTGAGCTTTGGGATTTGGAAGAGGCATGTTGGGGCAAAGATGACAGAGCTTTGTTCTTCTGGTCCTGCCTCTGTCCAGGCTTCCCTTGCCCCAGAATAGGTGACTTCATGGCAAAGGTAACACAGATGGGGGAGTCATGATGCCTTTGTATTGAGTAGGGCTGAAGATATTGGTGCAGAGTTAAGGGATAATGACAGGGAGTGAATGATCAATCCTACTCTTGGCTTCCTGTGGACTGTGTGGGAATGGCCACTCAGACTTGTCCTCCCTCCGAATGGAGGAAGGAGGAAAGAAATAGTCTCAGATTCATTGGACACAATTTCCTGATTGAAAATGGAAGTATCCATATGCTAGTTGTTTTTTTTGCTTTGAGAAATCCAGTAAATATTAGGTTGGTGCAAAGGTAATTACTTTTAATGGCAAAAACTGCAATTACATTTGCACCAACCTAATAGTATGTCAATTTATTGCAATCCTATATGCTTATGTGTTACATCAACTTTAGGATCCCTGATCAAGTCTTTGGTGTAAGGATCACACTTGAGGCTGGGCATGGTGGCTCATGCCTGTAATCCCAGCACTTTGGAAGACCAAGGTGGGCAGATCACTTGAGGCTAGGAGTTTGAGACCAGTCTGACCAACATGATCAAACCCCATCTCTACTGAAAATAAAAAAAAAAATTAGCTGGGCATGGTGGGTCACACCTGTAATCCCGGCTGCTTGGGATGCTGAGGCAGGAGAGTTGCTTGAACCCAGGAAGCGGAGGTTGCAGTAAGCCAAGATGGCGCCACTGCACTCCAGCCTGGGTAACAGAGTGACTGAGACAACATCTCAAAAAATAAAAATAAAAAGGATCACACTTGAATAGAAACAGAACCAGAGACAGACCAAGTCAGAAGATTGAGCCACAAAATTATTGATTCAGAACCACAGGATTAATGGATACAGTCATTTTCAGGCCAGATGTGGTGGCTCATGCCTGCAATCCCAGCACTTTTTGAGGCTGGGGCAGGAGGTTCATTTGAGGACAGGTGTTCAAGACCAGCCTGTACAACACAGCAAGACCTTGTCTCTGCCAAAAACATAAAAATTGGCTGGGCATGGTAGTACATATCTGTAGTCCTAGCTACTCAGGAGGCTAAGGTGGGAGGATTGCTTGAGCTCAGAAGGTTGAGGCTGGAGAAAGCCATGACTGTATCAATGCCCTCCAGCCTGGGCAACAGATTGAGACCCCGTCTCTAAAAAATAACTAATTAAAAAATAAAAAATTAGACAGGTGTGGTGCCTGTCTACAAGGTGCCTGTAGTCCCAGCTACCTGGGGGACTGAAGTAGGAGGATCTCTGTAGCCCAAGAGTTTGAGGCTGCAGTGAGCTATGATTGTACCACTGCACACCAGCCAGAGTGACAGAGTGAGAGCCTAATTCTAAACCCCCCACCCCAAAATCACTTTGAATTGAATGGATGGGTTTTGTCTTCTCATTTTAGATCTTGTTCTTTTCTTCACTGAATATTTGTTGAGTGCCTATTATTTGCCAGTTCTGCTAAGTGCTGAGGACATTGAGATGATAAGGCACTGACCCTTTCCTTCTAGGAGCTACCACGTAGATAGTAAGGGAGACAGACATGTGAAAAAGAATAATTAGATTACAACATGTTCCATGCCACCATTGAGGTATGAAGAGAATGCAGTGGGATCCAGAAGCTGGAGTGACTAACTTGTCCTAGGAAAGTCAGGGAGGCGGGAACCCTGGGGCTGGGATTTAAGCATAAGGAGTTTGCTCATTTGCCGAAGTTTTGTTTCCCAGATTTTAGTTTGATCACACTACCTCATAAATATTAGAAAACATCTTCTGGCCAAATATGGTCTCAGCATTTGGTCTTTTGGTTCTGCAATTAGTGACAGACCATAGTAGCATCTCTGGAATGTTCTTCTGAGCCGAAGAATTTAAAAGATGTCATACATAATCAGAGACAAACTGCATCCTTGAGGCTTAGCAGATAAATGCTCCAATTTGTTAAGGAGTTTTATGGGAGACTTTCACTTCAGCCACCCAGTATTTACTTCCTGTGGCAATAACGCCATGTAAAATAAATTATGAATGGAAAGATGATCATTCTGAAATGGGAATATAGAAGTTCCAGGTCTGGGCCAATTGGATAGAAGCTGCTGTCACTTGGTGTTGGGAATGATTTGGACTCTGCACACACAGTTGAGATTCCCTTCAAGGTTATTAGACTACCTTAGACCAGAGTTTTGGCTTGATGGTTATGTCACCATCACCAGCGGGAAGGGCAGCATGGTGGCACTGTCTCTCAGTGACCTTCCTGAGCCCTCCAATGCCATTTCTTTTCATTTTTAAAGAAATAAAGTCTGATTTAGAGCTTTGTATTTCTTTCTTAGTGTTTGTTATAAAAGTGACCATTAAATACAAGGTTTTAGTGACTAAAACAGTTGGAGGCTACAGTCGGGCTGACAGCTTTAGTGGAGAGTTTATGTTCTTTTTTTTCCTCCCGCCTGGCTTCAGCTTTAAATTAGATTGTAATAATCATAACAAAGCTTCTCCCTGCCCTTAGTTGAAAGCACATTGCAGAACTGAACTCTTTCTGAGACTTTATTTACAACAGAATCCCACACCATTTTAGAGCTTTCATCTTCCATGTGCTCAGCATTTTATGGGTCTTGGTTTTCTATAGCATTTCTGAAACCATGGTTCAAAACAATGTGGATTCTTTCAGGCACCAGAAAGATCTAGGAAGAGTGTGTCCCCTCGCCTCATTGTTTGCATAGATGTGTTGACACTGTCATTGTGTTAACAGTGGAATACACAGTAAAGTGGGTTAGTTAAGGCTTTAATTAACTTTAACTAATATGGCTTTAGAGTCATGTTTTCTGGGTATATTCACAACTTAGGTACTTACTAGCTGTGTGACCTTAGATACCTTAGCAAACATTTCTTCCAAGTTGTCAAGAGAGAACAATGGTAGCACTTACCTCCAAGAGTGGCTGTGAGGATTAAACGAGTTAGAATACTTTCAGCACTTGGAACAATTCTTTACAGCAGTAAGTGCTTAACAAATGTGAGTTGCTGGTATTATCCCAGAAGCTCATGAAGTTACATGACATAACTGATGAAACTGGATGGTCAAGTAGTCATAAAATAATCCCACTTTACTTGGTCTGCGTGTTTGTGCTTGGTAATGGTATGGTTAGAAGATTTTAAAAGCTAGACAACCAGTCAATTGGTAGCTACATTGAATTAAAATTTCCTGGAGACAGCAGGAGGCAGTATAGTTTAGCTGTTAAGAGCATTGGGTTTGGAGTCAGAAAGCCTAGTCCAACAGTAGTTCTGTTACCTACATGGCCTCTTGGTGGCTCAGTTCCCTCGTCTGTAAAATGGAGCTAATTCCTTACAAGACCATTTGCAACAACAATGTATGCGAATGTCTGGAGCACATATTAAATACTCAAAAAAAGTTGTTATAGGTGAGGCGAGGAGGGAGGGGAGGAGGGATGGGAGGAGAGATTGATTTAAGGTCAGTTCTGTTTATTTATCATCAGTTCCCTGGTAACAAGCAACGGAGATGCAAGTTTGCTCAGAGCAGTCAGCATCCAGCTGTGAAAAGGAAACATTCAGGCCCTTTTAACTTTAAGAATGTTGAAAGAAATTACAAAACCATGAAGGACAAATGGCAAAGTTGCTGCTGTCAGTATTATAAACATCAGTGTGAGTGTGGACAGTTTAGCTCAGATGAGTCATTCTGGGTTTGTCTTGTCTTGTCTGGAAGCTTCACTTGCATAAGATGGGGTGCCATTGGCAGAGGAAAGAAGAGAGTTTAGGACCCAGTCTGTCTTCTTACTGCTGGAAATAGTGTTAGTGGCTGGGCTGTCCAGGGGTTTATTCACTGTTACAAGGTTCTCAAACTTTAGAGGGTATAAAACTCAAGTGAGAACTTGTTAAAAGCGCACCTTCCAAAGCGTCATTCATAAACATTTCAATTCAGCAGGTTATTGGTAGGGCCCAGGAAATCTGCTTGTTTTCGGGCTCTCTAGGTGCTTCCAACACAGGTGCTGAGAATCTACACTTTGAGAAAGACAATTCCAGTGAGATTGTGCAGAGTAAAATTCCTGTGTAGAAGGAGCTGCCCCATCCACTAGCCTTTGCCCCAGCATTACAACCAGAAAATGAAACAAAAAAGCCAATTTTGTTTTATTTTGAGTCAAAGCACTACTTAATAAACTGTGTCAATTGTTTCTCACAACACTGCATGAGAGACTTAATTCCATTTGACATTAGAGGAGTCAGGGACACTAGAAAGATTTACTTGGGGGTACAGTGTAGTTTTTCGTGCAAGCATGAATTATAGGCAAACATTGCACAGGTTTTTCAGTTTGTCCCCAGCCATCTGGGTATTGCTAAACACATCTGTTTCTTCTCCTGGAGAGGATGCTCCAGTGTTGTCACATGATTTAAATTATGTCAAAGGGGGGGGAGTTCCGTTTGTCCACTTCCCTGGTTTGCAGGGATGGCTCCGGGGAGCCTTGGTTTGCTGTGATTGGCATTCATCCAGAGCTTGGGCATTTAACTCTGAATTTTGATTTGGGCATTTGCCTGGCATGATATTCTGCCAGGGCCTTCCCAGTCTGTTCTCTGCTGTTTTGCTCCTGAAGATTTATAGCTAATGAAGGGATAAAGAAAGGTCGCAGCAAGAGGCGGCAGCATGTGGTAGTGACTCATGGTCTGGGCCTGGTGTGGAGCCAGTTTGGGTGGAACGCTTGACTGGCTGCTGTGCCTGTTTTCACGTGGCTCTTTGCCACAGCCTTGCAGGAGGCAATTTCTTGCCTGTCTGTGGTCAGAGAGGCCTGGTGATTCTGCCTGTCCCCTGCTGTTATGGACTCAGGTCAGGGAAATGAAGCCTGGTGGCCATTTGACAAAGAATCTCACAACTGGGGGCTCAGGAGACAGTGGGATGGGCCAGTCCTGGGAAGGGTCAGGTTTAGAGACCCTCCTTCCCTGCAAAGGCACCCCAGCTTGGGGGACACATTAGCAGCATGGGCCAAAGGAAGTCAAATGAAGCTACTAGCAGGACAGGGCTTCTCAGCCTCAGCACTGTTGACATTTTGGACGAGATAGTTCTTTATTGTGGGGCTGGGCTGTGCATTGCAGGACGGTGAGCAGCATCCCTGGCCTCCGCTCACCAGAGGTTAGTAGCCCCACAGCCCCTCTCAGTTCATGCGACCAGCAAAATCCCCCGTGGTTGAGAGCCACTGTGTTACGGTTGGGTTCCAGGCATGTGGCCAGGGTTAAGAAGACCCATCCTCCATCCTGTTTTTATTTAGCAGTTACCATGTGGCAGGCATTCTTTATCTCACTTAAGCCACATACAACCCTAAGATGAAGGAACTCTAATGCTCCCATTTTCTGGATAAGAAAACTGAAGTTTACAAAAGTAACTTGTCTAAGGTCACATAGCGTGGGGCTCACACATGTGTCAGGTGCCCCTAGGTCCTCACCCTGTTGCCGAATGTAATGGAGCCATAATATGGAAGTCTGAGAGAAAAGCTGAGATGCATGACAGCAGCTGGCATGTTGTGTAAGGGGGGCTGCCTGTTGAGCTTTAGGGCTGGGGTAGAGGAGTCTACTTACAAACCCTGTGGAGATAGTTAAGGGCTTACATGAACTTGAATACTGGGTAGATGATTCAGATAGAGATGTAGTTACTACAAATTCCATGCAGGTTGGGGGTTGGTTGCAGGTAAACTTTTATCTGTGCCCAGCTGTTGTTCCTCACCTGTTCATGACACTGGATCCCCTGAGATATGACTCCTGATGTGAGCCCAAATGTGCTTTTCCCACTTCAAATACCACTTATTAAACTGGGGTCTCTCACCGCAACCTCCATTCCTTCCTTAGGGACCAGCCCTTCTCTGGCCTGAATCTTAGCTTCTTCCACTGACACCCTGCTGCCATGGGTTGAGGGCATGCCTGAGCTATGACATGTACATTGAAACGACTGGACAACTTGAGGATGCTGGTCACCTCTGGCACAGTAAAGACCCTGGGACATGACAATTGAAGCTGGTGTGGTCTTCAGTGCATGTGAAACACTTGTAGTTTATAGGAACTGATGATTCTGAATTGAATGTCAATCCTTGGGAAGGTTTGTCCATTAATAATTGCATTTTTAAAAGGAAAGGTCAGAGTTTCTGATATTGTGGTTTCCTCAATATCAAGGGTACCAGGAGGAGGTAAGGAAGATGCTACTTGAAATCCAAGTGTGCCTCTTCAATGGGCCTTTTAAGGATATTTCCTCATTAGTGGGGCAGGACAGATTCTGGAGTGCATGATTATTTTGTAGTCTGGCTAATACCTAGAACCAAATGGGCTTCAATTTGAAAAATGATATTAGCAGATAGAGTTAACTTGAATTATAAGGATTTCTCCTCTATTCACACCCAGTTAATTAGCACTTAAACACATGTGCAATGTGAAGACTGGGAATACCTTTGCAAAAAGGAAAATTCCAACTGAGTTGAAAAGGCTGCTTGGGACCTGCAACTGTTTGGGGGCTCCTACTGCTCATGGATCTGACAGACACTGATGTCCCACAGAGCCTCCTCAGTGTGACATTTTGCTCAGCACAGTTACTATGCAGGTTTTAGCATTTCTGCAAGACTGTGAAATCATTTCTCTGATTCCCCTGTGTTCTCAATCCCTTTTGCTCTTCTATGGTGGTCTTGCCCTTTCTCAAGAATATTATCATTGGTACTTGTTGGTTCAAGGGGAGTGTCATTTGAAGGAACATCATAAAATAGCAAGACTGCTCTCTGGAAATTTTTGCTCTTGCTCATTCTGTTTTTATCCTTAACTTATATCATTTTAAATACTAGAAAAATATATGTGTATGGAGGATGAATTAGAAAATACAAATAATCAACAAAGAGAAAAGAGGATTGTAACCTTACAACCCAGATATAGCCACTATTAACATTGTGGTTATGTCCTTGTGTTTTTGTTTCACTTTTAACAAAAGGAGGGGTTAGAAGAAATTGTCAGAACACGTGGCATTTTTTTAAATAGAATTAAAAAAAATGCTTTAAAAAACCTTTTTATTTCTTAGAAAATAGGTCCTGATCACTGTCAATGATGTACACAGTTTTGGAAATATGCTAAGAAATGCCATCTTTGTCTCCTTGCTGATAAAGGGTATATCTATAAGAGAAGTGTGTGTGTGTGTGTGTGTGTGTGTGTGTGTGTGTGTGTGTGTGTATGTAAATGAACTGTCTGTGGCTCCTGAAAAAGAAATGCTGTTGCTGGATTTGGTGACTCACTGCCAAGCTCTGCTGCAGGCAGGGAGCAGATTCTGAGTTATTCAAGCCAAACATTTGGCCCTCACGGTTTATTGGCTACTGTGACAGACTTCTCCTCACACCTCACCTCCTCATTGGCACGTGGACATATCAGGCATTTTGTTCATTTTGCTTCCCAATCTCCTCCTATTTATTTCAATTACTCCTTAGCATTTCTCAAATTTATACTAGCACCACCCCAACTCTCTAACACACAATGTTAGAAATACCCAGACACTTTGTTCCTGAGGTTGCTGCAAGAACCCACCGTCTCCCTCTAAGACCTTGTCTGTTCATGTGTGAGCCTCCTTAGGGATCCTAAGCTGTCATGAGGGAGCAGCTTCTCTCAGGGAGGGAGCACCACTCACCTTCATTCATTTGCAGTCACTCAAAATAACCCTGTTTCCTTTCCATGTCCAATATGAGATCCGGGTGTAAGACTGAACTCAAGTTTCGTCACACCCCAAGGGGGACCGGCTTGGGGAGATGAGAGAGAGGAACTGTGTTGCTTCAGTGGAGAATTCCTTAGTCTACTGGGTAAAAGAGAATTTTGTACAAACTGTCATGACCAGTAAGCTATCACTGAGAAGATGCATCCTAAGATCATAGTTTTAAAAAGTTAAAAAAAGAAGTGTTTAGCTCCAGTTGGCAAAAAACTAGACACAGGAAAAGATAGTGTAGCCTGCCTTAAAGGATCACAACGTATGGAGGAGACTGGATGGGTAAGGGCTTTATATGAAGAACTTGTCTTCCAGCTCCTTGGTGTTTCCCTCCTTCTGCTTTCAGTGTTTTTGGTATGCTGTTTGAAATGTTTGGAAAAGATCCTAAGTGAAAATGAGGCTAACGGTAATTGCTTTCTGAGTTTCAAGCGCTGTTGTAAGCACTGATCACGTAGTCACTAATTTAAAACCTACAACAACCCCAGGGGAGGATCCATCACCACTGTTTTACAGACTTGAAAATGTAGTACAGACTTTAAGAAACCTACCTAAGGACACACAGCTGGCAAGCTGCAGAGCCAGGATTCAGGCCAGGAAACCACACTCTCTGCTCAGCCTCCTCTAGTAGTGAAAGTAGCCATGGCCATAGGACTCTGAGTTTCAGTCAGAGCTCTGCTAATAATTTGCTGCGTTATCTCTTTGGGCCTCAGTTTCATCATTTAGCTAAAAAATTATACAGTCCTCTAGATATACTTACGCTATTCCCCTCCCCACGCCTACAAATCTTGAATATATCTAGAGAGAGAAATGCCATTTGCCTTAAAGGAAATTCAGATTGAATTTTGCATCTAGCTCCTTCTTCTTTTGGTCTTGATTCCACTTTCTCTGCAGGAGAGAATTGCTGTACTGTTATAAGCAGAGACAGTTTCCTTGGAGCAGCTGATCTCATTGGGCCAGTCCTACTTAGTAATAAAGAGGGGTTTGTTATAGCTTTCCCATAAAAAGATTTAAGAGGGGGTAATTCAGAGAAATGGAAACATTCTTAATTAGCAAGCACATCATCTCAAGTTTCCAAGATTTTTAAATCCATAGAGTGGAGAATATTTAAAAGGAGAGACAATGTGTTTTGAAGGACTAAGCACCAAATTGACTGAGGGAAATGCCTTTAACCTACTTATTTGCCACATGTTCCCAACAAGTCATTTGGCTATTTAGGCTTCTGTCTCCTTGGTAAGGTTGCTATGGTAAGCCCTGAAGAATCACCTGTAAAGCTTGCTGCAAATGTTGACTTCTGATGATCTTGTTCAACCTTGGGAGGTGAGGTTTCTCCGCATCTCATGTGTTTGTATGTCTCTTGGAAGCCTTGCAGCCCTGACCCTGCTGATAGAGCCCAACTGTTTGTTGTCTTTTACCTGTTCATGACACCCACTTTCCTTATCCTGTCTGATGACAGGCTTAACGGAGACTGAGGTCTTTAGCACACATGGAGCATGAGACAATGGTGGTGACTTTGTGCTGACTCATCATCAATAAAATAACTTACTTCGTGAGGAACTATGCAAGTATTTCCTAACACGTAGTTCTGTTCTAGAGGTTATCATAAACTTGCGACCAACTTTCTAATTGTTTTTCTTTCCAGGCAAAATGCATCCCTTTGCTCTTTATCCCATGCATAGGTAAACATTACCCATAGTCATATTCTAGCTTTTAGAAACCAT